>NC_054871.1:39157988-39469799 GCF_018320785.1 Cheilinus undulatus
CCCGGTGGATGGGTTAAGGAGGTCAGTCCACATTTAGTGCTTCCTCGACGGACGTCCCCGAGGTTTAGATTGAGCATTTCGCGCTACGCTGCCTCTCCCACACATGCCCTGATTTGATATTAATATCAATCTTCTTTTTTACTCTTCTCTTCATTGAGATTAGCACATCTCTTTTTTTACCCATTCTGACATTTATTTGGGGTCTAAGAAAACTATAGCACATAACAGACTTTACTGTAAAAGAATAAAATACTAAATTGCTATTTTTGTGAATGCACGTCTAAATAAGCTCAAGCTCAGCCACACATTCAGACACAGGCATTTACACAAACCTTAAAACTGCTTCTTGGAGTCAGCTGAAAGAGAAAACAAGGTTATTTTTCTAGAAAATAAATGCATACTTAAACAACTGCTTTGTTAGAATTTTTTATCCTATTCAGTTCAGAACTTAATAAGAATAGGAAGCTAGACTCAAAAGATGGCCTCAACATGCCAGGACACTGTCTATTATTTGTACACCACACACCAACAGTGTTGGCTCCTTTATTCTCAGATTTTAGACTTGCATAGTTGTATTGCTTTCGTCTGCCTGGCTTTCATGTGGAGTTGCACTGAGAAGAGTCCTCCTTCATAAAGCCCAGATCGGTGCAGGGCTGTAGTGACGGTTGTCCTCCTGGGACTTTGTCCACTCTCCACACACCCAACAAGCATGTCTTTGTGGGCCCCATGTAGGTTATATGTGGGCTATAGTTAGGGTCCTATGTGGGTTTGTCCATGGGTTCCATGGTGGCCCCATCTTTGACTGCCCATGTAAACTGCAAGTGTGGATCAGCCCTGAGTCCCATATAGGCCCCATCTCTAGAAATCCAGGATAGATCCTACTTTTAGTAAACATGGGCAATTACAAGGATCTCTAGAGATGGGGCCCTACATGGGTTATGGGCTGATCCACACCTGCAGTTCACATGGGCAATCACAGGTGGGGCCACCATGGAACCCATGGACAAACCCTCGTGGCACCCATGTTGTAGCCCGGATTTAACCCATATGCGGCCCACATGGACATGCTGGCTGGGGCAGGATCTCTGGAGCTCAGTCAGAGTGACTATCAGGTTCTTGGTCACCTCTCTTACTAAGGCCCTTCTCCCTCCCCTGACTGCTGATGGCTGATTGTTTGGCCATGTGACCACCTCTTGGAAGAGTCCTGGTCATCCTGAACTTCTTCATCAGAAAATTATGGAGGCCACTGTGTTCTTGGGAACCTTTAATGTGGCAGAATATATTTGTAGCCTTCTCCAGATCTGTGCCTTGCAACAATCCTGTCTCTGAGCTCTGCAGGCAGTTCCTTTGACCTCATGGCTTGGTATGTGCACTGATATGCATTGTCAGCTGAGGCCTTCCATAGAGAGGTGTGTGCCCTTACAAATCATTTCAAATAAATTTCATTTACCACAGGTGGACTCCAATCAAGTAGTAGGAATATCTCAGCAATGATCAAGAGAAAGGAGGCACCTGAGCTAAATTTCAAGCACTGTTACAAAGAGTCTGAATACTTATTTAAACGTGGTATTTCAGTTTTTCTGTTTACACTTTGTCATTGATGGCTGTCCCTTATCACCGATTCTGTTTGTGATCTTCATGGACTTGATCTTGAGGCACAGTCGGGGGGGAGGAGGGTTTAAGGTTAATTCCACCTCTGCTTTCTGCAGATGATGTGGTTCTTTTGGTGTCTTCAGCCGGGGACCTCCAGGAGACACTGGGGCGGTTTGCAGCTGAGTGCAAAGTGTCCAGATTGAGGGTCAGCACCTCCAAGTCCAAGGCCAAGGTTCTCTGCTGGAAAACAGTGGCTCCATTCGGGTGGGGAGGGTATCGTTGGCCCAATTAAGGGGTTCATGTATCTCTGGGTCTTGTTCACGAGTGAGTGTACAATGGACTGCGAGATCAACAAGCAGATTGATGCAGCACCAGCAGTATTGCTGGCATTGTACCGTACCAACATGGTAACAAAGGAGATGAGTTGGAAGGCAAAACTCTAAATATACCGGTCAATCTTCGCTCCAACCCTCCCCTATGGTCATGAGATTTGGATATTGCCTGAAAGAAGTGGTCAAAAATGATATTTCTCAGAAGGGTAGCTGGGCTCAGCCTTAGAGAAAAGGTGAGGAGCACGTGAATCCAGAGGGATCTCGAAGTAGAGCTGTGGCTCCTTTGCTTCAAAAGGGGTCAGTTGAGGTGGTTTGGGCATCTGATCAGGATACTTCCTGGTAGCTTACCTGTGGAGGTCTTCTGGGCGCATACAACTGGAGAGAGACTCTGGAGTAGACCCAGGACTCCCTGGAGGGAATAATAGCTCATCTGACCTAAGAAAGCCACGGAACCCCCCAGGATGCACTGGAAAATGTTGCTGGGAAGACAGATGTCTGGGTGGACTTGCTTAGCCTGCTGTCACCACTACCCAGTCCCAGATAAGTGGAAGAAATGGATGGTTGGATGGACTGGTTATTATTGGGTACTGGAGGTGTAGATAAAAATTAATTTTAATGGGTGTAGCATCAGGCTGCAACATAACAAAAATTTTTAAAGTGAAGGGGTATTGGTATCGACAAATTCATGTGTTTATGCAACAAACTAATACCATTTTGTTTTACTTTATGCTTTGCTTCACTAAGCCATGCTATATGCTAGTGTTATAAGACAGAAATCAATTATTCTTTCATGCTCAAAAGGTTTGGAGGCATAACAATCATTGTATTCTGTATTTGTTAAAAACCCTTCCAGACCAGAGTTGTCATAGACAACAAGAAGTGGCACAGGTTAAAAGTTAAACACTTTTACACTGGTCTTTTTATCAATATCCTAAAATCCATTTTTGATCTTTTATAGCCACTAGCTGACATACTAACCACCATATTTCTTCAGGATGATTTGCAAGGGGTTGTTAACCAATAGCAAGATGTTCTGTCATCACCCCATGCTACACAGATCATGATGGAGACAGCCTGAATAGAGCATAATGGAGAAAAAGAGAGACAGGAAGCCTGTGATGTGGTCTACTGTGTCATTGTTATTTTACTATGTAGTAGTAAAACTCACAATAATTAGCAGGAAAAACAACTTAAAGTGTCACAAAGAGGCTGTACATTACCATTCTCTTTGCTGAGCCATGTTCTGAGCTCCCTGTAGGGTTAAAATATTGTGCCAGTTTTCCACAGCACAGTTTGTTCAGAAAGTTTACACTGGTATCTGATCTGTACACAGTATCAGAAGGCATACCATGCATGAGCCATTAGTATGTTTCAATTATTTAAATTTGAGATTTATTATGTGATCGAATATAAACCTGTAATTAAATAAAGTTTGGCTACTTCATTCCTGAGATGAAATCAGTCAAACATGTTAATTTCTACTGTAAAAACCAGCATGTTAACACTGGATGTGTATGTGGCTCGTGGTGCTTCTGAAGTCAGCCTCAAGTGGACACTCTGGGAACTGCAGCTTTTCGCACTTGAGCACTGGCTGCATTTTTCAGCCAGAGAGTTTGCTGTTTGGTCAAGATGCTTTAAAAGCAAACAAATGAATCAAATGGCTTTGTTGCTCATGCTTGCTTGTGTCACATACTGTAAGGAAATGTATGCTAGATCCATGATTTATTATCAGACTGTCTTTGTTTCTTTGATTTCACTTAAATATTTTTCAGATTTTCTCAGTTCTTGGGTTATTTTTGTTTTGAAGGAAAGAAATTTGACTATGGCATCAAAGAAGCCAGACTGATTGTCTTGTTGTCCAAACATTATCCCAAACGCCCGTGGCGATGTCCACAACACCACATCAGTCTGTCCTGTCACCTCGCCATTGTTCCAGTCTGACACCAGCATCCCACTCAGACATAAGCGGGGTCAAAGTCCAAACCTCGGGCACTTAAAACCGCCATCTAAACATGACCTTGGGCCCTGAGGCTAAAACAACGAGGTGAAACAACACGGCCTCTGCCCGCTCCCTAACACACATGGTGTTTGACAATAATTCTGTAAGAAGAGTTACCCTATGAAATAACCACACAAAAACCATCCATCAAAGGCTAACAACGCTGAGGCCAAAGCACAGCGAGGAGCCACGGAGAACAAACCTTTAAGTCTCTTATCAGCTGATGAAGGAAATTACACAGCTGCAACCCTGAAACATTTAATTAACAGTTTATGTGCTATCATGCTATATCGCATCTCTGCTGCCACTTCTCTACAATTGCCCTAAACACCTTGGGCAGTTTGCAGGAGGTTTGATACTGAACACTTCTTTCTCTCTCACTTAAAGTTGATTTTGGTGTCAGATATCCTTATTTCAGAATACAAGAAAAAACTCATAACAGCTACAACAACTGAGAGGGCACAACAAATTAAATTCACCCTCAACAATGTGACAGATTTGGAACATTTTCAGAAAGGAAGATCCCTTTAGCTTTCGCCAGTGATCACAATCAAACTGTGTCCCTTTGTGCTGCGGCGTTTCCTTTGTGTGAGTGTGTGCTCGCTGAATTTTGTGTTGCCGGGTCACCTTGAGCGTTTTGGTGCACATGGCATGAGGGTCCCGCCGCTGTCTCTGGCGCGCTTCGCTGAGTACTTCCTCAAGCGCGACACTCCCACTCCAGCAGGGATTTCCACACACCAACGGCTGAATCTTCCTCTGGGCCTCCATTGCTAACCATTAGCGGCGGATTAGGAGAGCGGGTAAACGGAAGAGGAAGGGCTCTAGGGGGGCCAGCTATCAGGTGTCTTTCATAACTGACGTCCTCAGATGACCATCCAGGGTTAGAAACCAGCTCAGCTTTTGCTTTCAACTTGCTTCTGTAAGTGTATTAATGAGGAGAATTAAAATTTAGGCGAAAGTAAAACTTCTAAACTCTGAGTTTGAGAATAAACTGCCGCCTTCCCACTCTAAAACAACTTCTATCGCAGTGCTTGGTGCCAACATAAGCAAAGCATGAAGCCAAAGTGGGAAGCTAAATTGATGGTCATGGCATCGCCCTGTTTGCCAAAGTTAAGACTCTTTACGAGTTTATTGGCAAGCACACTCAAATTTAGAAGCCTTGATGTTTACTCACTAAAAAAACAGCTGGAAGAGTGCCAAGACATTCCACATAACTCAAATATATGTGTCAGACTTTTGATTAGGAGATTTATTGAAGGCTTTGTGAAAGTCTGTCTGGAATAGTTGAAACAATGCCAACAAGTCAGCACAAAGAAGAGGTAGGTACAATGACTAGCAGCTGACTAGCTTTACAACACTCTCGTTGTCATATGTGAAAGAAGAGGACAAATAAGATACGAGTAATCATGCTTTAAATTAAATCTAAATGTCAAGTGAATGTTTTTGACAGCTAATATCTGACCAGGGGTTCAGCTGCTAGCCGCAACAACATGCAAGCTAACGGGCAATTTGGCTTTATATAGCAGAGAAGTTCATTCATTGTGAACCCTCGTAGTTATCCAGACTCACATAAATTAACTTTACTTGATGATCATGTAAACGTACATATTACTAGGGGTTTTCAAGTAATGTTTGATAACAGGGTGAAGGAAACCATATTACTGTTGTTTCACACATTTTAGTTTTAAGTGGGGTTTTTCCGATTCCGATACCAGTGTCAGAACTACGTCCAATACTACTTAAAAGGGCACGAGTTTATGCACTGATCCAGTACGGTTTGGTTTAGCTTTATATTTTGCTTCATTTAACCATGCTAAATGTTAGCGCTATAAACCAGAAATCAATTCTTCTTTGCTGCTGGAAAGCACTGCATGCAAGGCTACCGTTTTAAGAGCACTGAAGAAGAACCAAAGGACCCACTGCAGCAGCAAAGAATGGAGGCTGCGGGACAGTTTTTCTCTGAATCTGATCAGACGGCGCTGTCATACACAACAAGAAATGACAGTTTATCATAAGTTAATTAAATTTGCATGGCGGTGCAGGGGTTAGCGCTGTTGCCTCACAGCAAGAAGGTCCCTGGTTTGCTTCCTGGTCAGGGGCTTTTCTGTGCGGAGTTTGCATGTTCTCCCTGTGCATGTGTGGGTTCTCTGCAGGTACTCCGGCTTCCTCCCACCACCAAAAACATGCTCATTAGGTTGATTGGGGACTCTAAATTGGCCGTGGGTGTGAGCGTGAGCGTGCCTGGTTGTCTGTCTCTAGATGTCAGCCCTCCGATTGACTGGCGACCAGTCCAGGATGTACCCTGTCTGTCACCCAATGACAGCTGGGATAGGCTCCAGCCACGCCTCGACCCTGAATGGGATAAGCGGTAGAGAAAATGGATGGATGACCCATAACTCGTGTTCTCTTACTTGGTCTTTCCTCTTGAAGCTAGATGTTGTGCCTTCCCATTGATGCCTTTGAGTCTCGTGATCACCATTTTCAGTGAGCCTGGAACTCGTGACTTTTGGGGACTTTAATGATTAAATCCACACCACTTAACCCAATACTGAATGTCTTTTTATCCATTTTAATCAAATTAAGAGCATTTAATACTGCTAGAGCGAATGCTAACTTGAATGCTAGGGATATGTTGGTATTTTGGGAGTTGGATTGTATACGGTTGGCAATCGTAGTGGCATTAGCCTGCAGTGATTTTTTAAAGTCTTTTGCTTGTGGAAGCAACCAAAAACATACAAATAATGGGTAACAAAAACAAAGGGTCAAAGATGTTACAATTTTGATGAGCAAAGAAAACCAGATATCTGGTTGATAATCAGTTCCTTTTTTACATTTTGCAGTCATATGATTCTTTCATACCATAAACAATATACACTATATCGACCGAAGTATTTAGTCAAACCTGTTAGTTATTGAATTCAGGTGTTTCAATCAGGCCCACTGTCACAGGTGTATAAAATCAAGCACCTAGCCATGCAGTCTCCATCTGCAGACATTTGTGATACAAAATGGGTCCTTGTAAAGAGTTCAGTGAATTCAAGCATGGTACTGTGAGGGATGCCACCTTTGCAATAAGATGGTTTGTGAAATTTTATTCCTCCTGTATATTCCACAGTCAGCTGTAAGTGATATTGTTAGAAAGAGGGAGTGTTTAGGAACAACAGCAACTCAGCCAAGAAGCAAAGGACAGTGTAAAATCAGAGAGCGGGGTCAACGACAGCTGGCATATGTCTGCTGATTCCATACCTGAAGAGTTCTGAACATCTACCCCTGGAATTAACGTAAACACAAAAACTGCCTCATGGCAGAGCAGCTGCATGCAAGCCTTATGTCCAATGCCAGGAGAACGTTATCTGCCTGACTGCACTGTGCCAACTGGTAAGTTGGTGGAGGAAGGATAATGCTATTGGGCTGTTTTTCAGGGTTTGGCCTAGGCCCCTTGTCTCTAGTGAAGGGCAGTTTAAATGCTTCATCATAAGAAGACAGTGGACAATGCTATTCCTCCAACTGTGCGGCAAAAGTCTGGGGAAGGTCCTTTTCTATACCAACATGACTGTGCCCAGGGCACAAGGATTGTAAAGACATGGTTTGGTGAGTTCAGTGTGGAAGAACTTGACTGATCTGCCCTGACCTGAACCTCATTGAGCACCACTGGGATGCTGGAACAGAGATTGTGATCCAGGCCTTCTCGTCCAACATCAGTGCCTGGCCTTATTAATGCTCTACAGAATGAAAGGGCTCAAATTCCCACAGAAATGCTCCAAAAGAAGGAAAGCCTTCCAAAAGAGTGGAGGCTGTTATAGCTGCAAAAGGGGGGCCAACTCCATATTAAAGTAGGTACTTCTGTCCGTTTAGTGTATATATTGAGTAAATATATGAGTAAAAGATATAGTGAAGTTTTACATTTCATCTTCAAGAAACACAAAAATGTCTTTAAGATTAAATATTGTATCATGGTGTCTCAGAGTACACTGCTACCTGTAAACCTGATCATAATCCAGGTAGATCTTGAGCCGCAGCTAACACTGACACTACATCAGGATCCTGCAGGCCTCGCAGTTAGCAGCCACTGAGGTGTAACCGAGCGAAACTGAACGTTGAGCCTCTATTTGTCAACGAGACAAAGGTCTGGTTTTCTCACTGAGGTCACAGTTGCATGGAGAAGAAAGCAGGACCGCGCCAGGTAAATAGGATGTCATTGTCCTGCAACAAAAGCATAGTCTTAACCCTCTGACCTCATCAGCTTTGGGGAATGCTTCTCTATTCTCAGTCAGTCATCAGGAGAGCCTCTTTTCAAGTCACCGTCCAAACAGAGCTGTTGTTAGTTACCTCAGGGCTGCTGGTGCACTTGTAGAACAGGATACAAGCAATGCAACTTGTAGAAACGTTGGTATTTTCTTTGATGTCCTTTAACAGCTTCAATAAAGAAGCACTTATGATAGAGAGAAATATGTAAACCCTTGTGGAGAAAATGCATGTTCAGGGTTATGCTTTTAAAAGCATATAATCAGCTAATAACTGTATGTTATCTAACATCATAAACCATGTGTAAATGGGAAACTGGGATACCATTTTTCTTTATTAGATTAGAGCGGAGACACATTTTGAAGGTTGCACTGAAAACGCTGCAGAGAGAAACGAGCTGCCTGCTGCTTCTCTGTTCCTTAACTGCCCCACATTTCCTGCAAAACCCATCAAAACGACTTTCAGAAAAATGCAGTATCACTTGTTCTGTGATCACGCTAATCTGAACGCTTTAGCAGATTGAGAGCTTGGAGTGCTGAAAGCAAAGGCAACTCAATCTTAGAATTTAAAAGGCTTTTTTTTTGCCTCATACAGCCTGCAGCCAAATGGCACTTGTGTTCTGACACGGCACATAAACACACACAAAAGAAGTTATTAGCGTAGATGCAAATCAAATTACTAGCAGTGTAAACTGCTATTCCTCCCTGCACTTGGGCCTGTAATTACTCTGGCTTATAGGACTATAATGAATGCTAATGACACACTACTGCAAGGCCATCAGCTGAGCACTTGTATGAGGTTGGGTGATTTTCACTTAAGTTTTGAAAGCCCATTTTAGACCTGTTTAGTTTCCTTCATTCCTCCTCAGCCAGATTAAAGAGAGCAAGAATTTTAGAGAACAACGCTAACCGGGAATGTGTTTCAAGAGCAAATCATTTAAAAATTAAAGGCCGTAATTGGATGCATTCAACCATATCATATATAAAGCGTATTTTTGCATTTCAAAAGGGATTACAAATTCAACCACACAATGAGTCCTTGTGGAAATGACAACGGTTGCATATGCCTCAAACAAGAATCTGTCAGTGTTCCTCTCTGAATCCTATTTCAATGAGCAAATATCTGCATTAGGCAGCTGGGAAGTCAATGTATAACAACACAGGATTCTAAAAAAACATACCTTATACTTCTGCATATTAACTCTAAAAGCACGGTCAGAATTTCTTTTGAGATGTTTTTACAACAGTGACAAATGACTACAGTGACTATAGTAAGTTCACACCTTTTAAGATTTATCTTAATCAATCACGGTTAATAAAACTGGGCTTTTTTGACAAAAAATATATTAAAAAAGAGCCTCTTGAATGTCAAAATGAAAACAGATTTCTACAAAGTAATGGCAATTACATATAAATATGTCAGGTAAAATAAGTGCCTGCATAAATATTCCCCCCTTTAAAGTGACTGACCTAATTCAGTTTGTGAAACTGGGATCACCTGAGGGCAGTGAATGTTTCTCAAGTGATTGTAGAAAATAAAGGAACCTGTGTCTGGAAGTTCCAGTCACTGGTTCATTAGTATTCCTGGCTACCATTACACCATGAAGCCAAAATACACTCCAAGCAGCTCAGAGAAACTCTCTAAGTCTCTAATTCTCTCTCTCTAAGTCTGTACTGTCTCTGTTTTTTTGAACGCCAACATACGTCCACACAGCCACTGCACTCTGCTGGGTAGGCATGAGATAACTGGCTTTCTCGGGATGGAAACACTTGCAAGATCTCTTTGACTAAAGAGAAAAGGAAAGAGTCAAACGGCCGAATGTCTGGAGGTTGAATTGCAACACAAAACTACTGCACAAACAAATGAAATTGTTAAGTAATAAAACTTCAAATGCACCAAAATAATAGATAAATTTTCAAGCCACAAATTATTGCATTTTACGTCGGGTTAGTTTGAAGAGCACAAGAGCTAAAAAAAAAAAAAAAAAAAAAAAAGAAAAGAAAAAAAAACCGACAATGAAGCAAGACTGTACAACTCCTCAGACATTAGATCAATGTAATTTAGCGAATTTTGGGGAAAAAAAAATGTCCAAAAAAACAATGTTGGTTTAGATGGAAAAAGTATTACACATTCATGAAAAACAGATAATGTGCAGATCATTCCCTAAAGAAAAGTGATCACATTTGTGATGATAAGATGATACATTTGGGTCAAAAATTACAAAAGGTATTTAAGAATTAAATAGTCATGAAACTGATATATACATGGAACTTAACTGAGGTGTACAACCAATCCATGTTCTTATTCAGCATATCTTTATGCCCAAACAGCACATTAGCTTATCTTTTACGCAGATTTAACAACACTGTACACCATGTTTCAACCTTGGCCTGTTGCAAATTTGCTTGTTGAACGATATCACAGACTTACTGATATATCAGTAACCTCTGTAGGTTTTTTTTTTTTTTCCACAAACAGAAGAGCGGGCTGAAGCTCTCCATGGGCTGCTTGAATAAGGAATTTCTGTTGACCTGAGCTAAAGGTCAGCAGTGCAGGAAAAATGCTGCAGTAGAGAGAAACCAGGACAGCTGAAGTCTGCGTGGATGACAGAGAGATAAGGAGAGTGAGGAAGAAGAGCAGGTCTGCATTCTGCATTACTGTTTGCTACAGGCACATGCATCAGGCCAGGAGAAAACTGGGAGCTTTCTATTGCAGTTTACAGCCACTTTACAAAGTGGGATGAGTACTGAGGGTTTGTTGCATTGTGGCTTTTACAGTTAAGAAACAGGCTGGTGAGAAAGTCAGGATTGTTACGCTTTAAAAGGAAAAGCACAGATTGAGAATACAACCTAAACATTTCTCTGGGATTACTGTGGCTATTAAAAGTAGTCACTCCTTTGGATGTTTTACCATTTCATTAATGTTATAAATCAATCATGGTCAATATAATCAGGCTTTTCTGACAAAAAAAACTCTGATGTCAAAATGAAAACAGATTTCTACAAAGTATTGACAATTAAATAAAAATATGTCAGGTAAAAATAGGTGATTGCATAAACATTCACTCGCTTTTAATGGGACTGACCTAATTCAACAGAGGTCCAGCCAACTGGTGCTAGTAATCTCAAAACTGGTCAAATGGGGGTGACCTGAGTGCAGTGAATTTACCTCAAGTGATTGTAGAAAAGACACTTGTGTCCAGAAGTTCTGGTCGCTTATTCAAGCACTGGACCTCGGGAGATCGAGCTTTTGCCATCACCGCCCCCACGCTCTGGAACTCAATCCCCCTCCATATCAAAAACTCTGACTCTCTACTCACCTTCAAACAATCACTCAAAACCTACCTGTTTAACAATGCATACGACTCCTAACCAGTCAGATTTTTCCTCCTGTCCCATTTGTGCTGTGTTTTCGTTGTTTTGTTCTGTAAAGTGTCTTTGAGTTTCCTAAAAGCGCTATATAAGTCTGATGAATTATTATTATTTTTATTATTATTATTATTATTTATCAGTATTCCTTGCTACCATTACACCATGACGACAAAAGAACACTCCAAGCAACTCAGGGAAAAGGTTATTGAAAAGTACAAGTCAGGAGCCGGACACAAAAAAGATTCCAAGGCACGGAACGTCCTCCAGAGTTCAGTTAAATCCATCATCAAGAAATGGAGGGAATATGGCACATGTGTAAATCTGCCTGGATCAGGCCGTCCTCACAAACTGAGTGAGAGTGCAAGAAGGATCTAGTGAGAGAGGCCACCAAGACACCTTTGACTACTCTGAAGGAGGTACAAGCTTTAGCAGCTGAGATGGGAGAGACTCTGCATACAACTGTTGCCTGGGTTCTTCACCAGTCAAAGCTTTATAGGAGAGTGGCAAAGAGAAAGCCACTGTTGAAGAAAACTCATTAAACCTGGACTAGAATTCACCAAAAGGTACATGGGAAATTCCATGTGCAAGAGGGAGAAAGTTATTTGGGTCTGATGAAACCAAAATGGTGCTTTTTGGCCATCAGACACCAAATAATGCATTTCACCACAAACACATCATCCCCTCTGTGAAGCACGGTGGTGGCAGCATCACAATGTAGGGATGCTTCTCAGCAGCTGGCCCTGAAAGTCTTATGATGGTAAAGGGTCAAATGAAAGCAGCAAAATATAGGACAATCTTATTCAGTCTGCAGTAGAACTACTGGTGAATTTTCCAGCAGGACGATGAGCAAAAACAAAGAGTGGAAGCTACACAAAAATGGTGTAAAGACAAGAAGGTGAATGTTCTGGAGTGGCCGAGTCAAAGCCCAAACCTTACTCCAATTAGGAATTTGTGGCTGGACTCAGCAAGGGCTGTTCATGCCTGATCCTCGTAAACCTACAGAGCTTGAACAGTTTTGTAAAGAAGAATGGAAAATTGCAGCGTCCACATATGCAAGCCTGATTAAGACCTATCCACACAGACTCAGTGCTGTGATTGCAGCCAAAGGTGCATCTACTAAATATTGACTTGAAGGGGGGTGAACATTTATGCAGCCAATTAATTTTTTTTTGGTCAAAAAAGCCAAATTTCAATAACCATGACTGATTTCATAAATAGCTGAAACATCCAAGGGGTGAATAAATTTTATACACGCTGTATACTATTTGTTTTTTTTCTTCAAAACATAAATCTTGATGTATTCCAATTTCTGCTTTGTGCCCATCAGTAATACAATATTTAGAGCATTTAACAAAAAGAAGATTCAAGGACAGAAGCATCAGTGCATCTCCTGCGTCACTGCTGAGGAGCAGAGATTTTTTTTTTTTTCAGACTTCGGTGGACAAAGAATCTAGAGTAAATCTCAGATCAAACAACACGCTGAAAAGTTGGATCTCAAAATAAATAGCCGGCGTCAAAGGGCCTGCGGGTAGGAGAGGGAAGAGAAGATTGTCTCAAATGAAAGACACCCCCTTGAAATCCTATTGAGCTATTTTCAGTGAGGCCTGAAAAAAAAGGCGAGAGAAAAGAGTGCACTGGTAAAGGTCAGCATGAGCCCAGATCACAAGACCTGAAACATGGAGCAAAGATAAAGAGCACAGTGAGAAATATATCAATTACGCTCTGACATTTTCCACAGAGACAAAAGAGGATGTATAAAAACCCTCCATGGTGAGGTGCTGCAGCCACAGCAGCCTTTTTAAAAGTCACGCACGCTTTAAACTGATTGGTCAAGTTGCACATGTGCAGCACATCTAAGATATCTGGATGGTAATCCAGACTGGAAAATACTAAATATATATTCTGTTTCATACACTCTATTATGCAAATGTTCATAAAAGTAATAAGCATTGCAGAACCAGAGGAGGATTTTGACCTAACCTAAAACATTGTACCTAAGCAGGCTGTGAGTTCTGTCTATTTGGCTTTTTCATTTCAAGTGGAAGTTTCTTTATTCACAGGAAATCTCTTTCATTGTTTACTATTTTTACATAGTGGTCCCGCAAATTGCTCATCCTTGGCCCTTGAGGAGTTAGTCATGCTTTTTAGCAGTTGATCATTTGACACCTTTTTATAGGTTCCTTGCAGTCACATGATTCTGATTCTGAGCAAATGTCCATTAGGAGTCAGGAAGTGGGGGACAGCTATTAGAAATGAATGGGAATGAAGGAAAGTTAGAACTTTAAAGCTCTAAATGGATCTGTACGCTTCAACTGTCATTAGGAAATTTATACAAACATTGAGTACCATCCATACATTTTAAAGAACAGTGATTTTTACTACAGTTTGGAAGATTTACCTGGCATGGAGGTGGTCAATATCACAAATGACTCAGTTCTGCAGACCTTTGTGCATCTAGCACTGTCTAGCCAGATGAAAGGAGACTTGCGGAGGTTTTTACTGAACTAGAGGCTAGCTGAGCCCATGTAAAAAGAATCACTTTTTTGTCATAAACATTAAAACACTGAATACTATCAACTGAATAAACCTTGTGGGGTAAGCAACTGAGTAAAGATGTGCCATTCGGGAACAAGCTTGTGCTAGAAACGGCTCTTTGACGTGAGTCAATGTAGCTAGGTCCCGTTTGTTTCCTCCATCCTTTTCTGTTATTTATCCACACTGAAAAAGCCAAACTGGTACCAAATGAAGAGCAAAAGTACCAGCTCCCCTGAGCTGAGCAAAGTTGGATCTCTTAAAAGAGACAGCTCTCCTGCCACAGCTAGTGAGACTGGATGGACATCAGCTGAGTAAACAGGTAAGATCGGCGGTAATGTGCCAAACTGTACTGAAAGTAAACCACCATTTTTGTTTTATGTATGAACTTTTCAAAAGCTTTTCTCCCTTGTGTGAAAATTTATTGGTGAAACCGAATGTTTGTTTGTTTGTTTTTGAGTAAATGCACCACATGGAGTCAACTTTTTGTTATAAAGAGTTCCCATTCAAAACAAGAAGTAGCAGACAAATCACACCAAACAAAACTCCTACATACTGTATGTACTATATTTTTTATGACCTTTCCAAATTGAGGTTGGCATTTAAATACAGTAATGGGATAGAAAATTGAGTACAGAAAGCCCCTTTTTGGAGAGACTGTTCATTCCCTTGTAGAGTACTACTAGAAAGGAAATACCTACTTGTTATTGCTTTTCTGTTTAGGTGTGTTTATATTCATTCAATGCCTTCTTCATTCACTATATTTACTAGTACAGCAGCTGTTTCAGTTCGTCACATCACTCTGAAAAATTCCTCCTTACACTTTGTTGGCACTACACTGCATGTTTTTTGTTCATCCATTTGTCACACACAACATTTATGACACAGCTGATCTGCTTTTGACAGAAAACGCTGCAATTATGGATTTACACCAAAGCAAGTGACACACTGGATTTGTCAGCGATCGGCCTAGATGAGCTCTGCTTTATTTAAAGGAGGAAATATTTAGACTTTTACCAGAAACATTTTTAAGACAACACGTTGTCACTCTGTGATCATGAAATACGGCAGCTTGTTCAGGGGCTTACGGTTAAAAATATGCAGATCTAGGTACCTCTCTAGAAACAGTCTGTCAAGCAAGGCTCTGTGGTCAAGGTAGGGGAGTATCTATGCAAAAAGTCAAAAGATTGCAGAAATAATTAAGAAATATGTAACCAGTCCTGAGAAAAATGTACACTATGAGATTTGAGTCTTTCGATCCTTGGACCTTCTGGTCTTTCGATACTCTTGTGTGGCCTGGACATTGACCGATAGCCATAGGTGCAGACTGGATTCCTCTGTGACAACTTCTCTTTGGGTATCATTGGCAAGACCATGTGTCTAATGCTAATGTGCTCAGTGAAGTGGGAGTGGAAAGGGTCTGCTGCATTGATATGGGAGGGCAGCTGTGCACCTTATGCTGGGTGCCCAGGACCCAGTGGGCTGGTTCAGATACTGGTGCCACATGCATCATAGGTCCCATAGCTCCCATAACTGATCCAACCTTAATAGACAAAATAATCACAAACATCATAAAAGTTGTTGATGCTAAGGGTGGATATAATGTGGCCATGAAAGATTAAACAACTCAAATACAAGCACTGGGAACACGAGTTGAAAGACAGGATTGCCTCTGTGGAAACCACAGCTGAATCCCTACAAGCTAAAGTGACACGGTTGGAGAAACAGATGGCTGGAATGAGTTCTAGCTTTAGTCAATCTGTGTTGTCAGTGAGGGGTGCTAACACCTGGAACTCCCTACCACCCATAATAAGAGAATGCACCACTCTCACCACCTATAAATCTCATCTCAAAAACTGGCTTATAACCAGCCAAACCTGCTCTCCCAGTTAAATAGACTGTCTATGGTTTACAGATACGAACGCATGTATACTTGTACTGTATTTCATTGATTCTTTGTATATGTGAATGTGAATCATTATGTTAATGGACTTTCTCTCTATTGGTTTTCTGTATTTCTACAAATAATTCACATACTGGCAAAATGCACTTAAACCAAAAGACTTTTACTCCAGCATTCAAACTCTTGCACTTTAACTCTAGCACTTTGTACTTTTGCTTGATTGATTGTATGGTATTCATGAATTTTAGGCCTTATGAATTAACATTTGTTTATGCTTGTTTAATTTTATGACCTGCCAAGGGGCAACAGACGCAAATTAGCATTTCTTGCTAACCCTGGTGCATTTACAATATGTACCTCATATATTTGTACATTAATGTGCACTGTCCCTTTTAAATAAATAAATAAATAGATAAATAAAACCTCATAGCAATGCAATGCATACCAGTGAAGGATACGCAAATGTGTCCTTTAGGAACATCTGGAGTCACAGTAGGGATTTCTAACTCAGTGGATAACTTCACTCATAGTGCAAGTGTGTCTCACATCAAAAACAACAATCTACCAGACAAATGGCCAAAGGAACCTGGATAGGGGGGGTCACTATACAACAGGAAACATCCAAACACAACTAAATACTCTCAGTCCAAGGGCATGGTGTGAAAATCTGCCAACACATCCCTCCAGATTTGAAATTGCACTGAGCAGAGCTTAAATCAGTCGACTCTTTACAGAGTTGAAGTAACACTGGTGGATCAACAATCCCGAATAACTCAAACACAGGAGACCATTTAATGTGAAAGCACTTCAGCGTACTCCATAGTTACCGACAGATAACTGTAAGTAATAAGGAACAGGGAATGCGTCTGTGACCAAAAGGAAACAAACACTTTCTTCATCAACAAGATTGTTTTATTTGGTCTCTGAGAAAAAATTGATTCTCTATTCAATAAGAATATAAAGAGATGTGGATATTGTTTGTATCAAGCGAGGCAACAACGATATTCAGAGAGTTCTATGTTTACCCCAGCCTTCCTCAGTAACCACAGTAGAGCATAAAGTGGATACATCCATTTATTCCATTCCATTATTGTAAGCGTTGAACGTTCAGATATGATGAATGAAACATTTGAAACAATGTGAAATGATCCGAGCATGTTTATGAAGCTCACTATCATGTCAGGTACTGGGAGGAACCTGAATCTAACATCATTCAACAACTCGGAGAATCAAACGTCTCTACAAGGCTGATATCTTTTTCATCTGCTGCAACGCGCCTCTTCAACTATATGCCGGCATAATTAGTCGGCATAATCAACACTGTACTGCTTTGTGGTGATAACAGTGTCGTTTAGTGCACATCACTGTGTTCGGCTGAATAAAGGGGGCAGCTTTTGCTCAGTCCTTGGGATGAAGTAAATCAATACAGAAAGCCTAAAGATACAAACAAAGCCTCCTGCAAATGATCTAAAGGCAGTCTTAATATACAGATCAAATTCTAAAATGACCTTTTATTGTTTGACATGATCCAGCTGCAGAGTTCAGGGTGTGTCGGGCCTCTGACTTGTTTTCATTGAGACGATCAGTTTAAACAGACAAAGACAAATACGAGTTACCACATCAGAGGATAAAGAGCAGCAGAGCAAATGAAAACAGTTCTATGAATTTGTTGACAGTAGTGTTTGATATTTGTCTGCAGAGTGAACTTGTGTGCGGGAAGGAAAATGTTTATATAAAGTCAGCACTGTCTCCTAGTTTCCATTTACCCATACCTGAATACTTTAACTTGTTTACTCTGTGGTTAAAATGTACTAATGACTGTCTCGCTATGTCTCTCTGAGACAGTGGAGTAGTTTATACCTGCATGAACATCTGTTTTGGGCATTAAGATACCAAACTATGATCTTTAATGTTAGGGCTGGACATACCTTAGTGCCTACTGGAGACAGTTTGATATATGACAGCTCAGACTGCATACAGAGATGGTCCCGGATATCTTCATCCAGACTGGTTTAGCAGTGTATGCACATGCTTACAGTCATACATTAAAGACCGCCCCGTCAACTGCCTTAATGTCTGCCCTACCCACGTTCAAAATGATAGGGATTCCAGCTCTTATCAGAGATCCGGATCATTTCTCCTAACTAAATAATAAGATCTGGTCTTGTAGCTCACCACTGGCTCTTCATTTTACCTTTCACCTTTACAAGTCTTTCAGAACCGGGTGCTGAAAAGCTTCCCCACAGCGTGATGCTGCCACCACTGTGCTTCACATTGGGGATGGTGTCTGTGGTGTTGTGTCTTTGATGGCCTAAAAGTACCGTTTTGGTCTCATCAGACCGAAGAACTTTCTTACACTTGACCATGGAGTCTCTAACATGTGTTTTGGCAAACTCTAGGCATGATTTAATCTGAATTTTCTTCAACTGTGGCTCTCTCTTTGCCACTCTCCCATAAAGCTCCACCTGGTGAAGAACCAAACATTGTATACAGAGTCTCTCCCATCTCAGCTGATGAAGCTTGTAACTCCTTCAGAGTAGTCATAGGTGTCTTGGTGGCATTTCTCTCTTGTCTCCTTCTTGTAGGGTCCCTCAGTCTGTGAGGACGGCCTGATCTAGGCAGGTTCACACATGTGCCATATTCCTTCCATTTCTTGATGATGGATTTAACTGAGTTCAGGGGGATGTTCAGTGCCTTGGGAAAAAAATTTAGTATCCATCCCCTGACTTTTTACTTTTTAGCAACCTTTCCTCTGTGCATGGAGTTTTCATTTGTTTTCATGGTGTAATGGTAGCCAGGAATACTGATGAAAAGGTGGCTGGACCTTCCAGACACAGGTGTCGTTATACTACAGTCACATGAGATGCATTCACTGCACTCAGGTGATCCCCATTTTACTAGCTGCACTGTAAAAAATGTCCGTAGAAAATACGGCAAAAGACTGTCAAATAGCAACAGTAAAAGACCGTAAAACAAATAAACATATATTACTGTATAAAATACACAGAATTGCTGTAAATCAAGCAACGGTATGAAACATAAATTTTTACAATTAAAGTACGTAATAATTACAAAATTGTACCGTTTAAACGAAAGAAGATTGTGAAAATAAAGGAAAAATACTGTAATCTTCAAGACGGGCAATTACTCTAAAAATTACAGTAGTATTTTGTTAAAATTACAGACTTTTCTCTCATGTACATTTAAATTCACAGTAAAAATCTGTGAAAAAAATTGCAATCACATACCGTAATTTTAGCAGGGACAAGAGGTTAAAAATACTGCATGATCAGGAAAGTTCTGTAGAAAATACAGTAAAAACCTGTCAACCTGCAAAACCTGTGAACAAGCACCAATTTGTTGTTATGTCCACATTTGTTTCTTAGTGCTACACCACATGATGCTGCCTTGTGAAATAAACGGACAGTTACAGTTAATATGAAAACCTTATTGAAACCAAGAATGGTACCAAAAATCATTTTGTTTTTTCTTAATTCGATGGATGAAAGTGGTCAATTATTTTAGTTTAACTGATATATTGGAAAAGAATGATGTTAATTGCTCTCACAAAGAATGCCATTGCATTTGTAAAGCCATTCCACTTCCTTTAATGCATCTAACACAAAATACATTGATGTACTTTAATGTTTCAGTCAATCTTTCAGAACTGAAATTGGATGACACATATTACCGATAGGAAATATAACAAGGTAATTGGAAAGAACTATTTTATATATACATAAAGAGAGAGAGAGAGATACATACTGTATATATAATATGTATATAGTACAGTTGAATATATAGTATATACATTATATAAATACAATAGTTATTTTTACTGGTTAAACAACTTAAACATGAATGCAAATAGAATGACAAGAAACCCTCCATAATCAGTTTTAAAAATGAATGGGAACTGTACATATAGGCTATCAAATTGATTTCTAAGGGGAAAAAAATTCTTTAAAAAAAAACAATATGAAACCATGGTTTAGTTTCTGAAATTTTAATATACTTCTCATACCTTATGTAATTTAATCTAAACTTCTCTTTACCTGTATGTGGGGTTATTTATGTCTAGTAAATACGTTTTGTTTCATGTGCCAATGCTGTATTAACTATTGGAATCTGTTCAATAAAGTTGTATCAATATAAAAAATAAATATATAAAAATAATTTTGAAAAACTGTTTCTCGTCGCCATTCAACCCTGTCTACACAGGAACGATTTCTATTCTGTCTGTACTAAAACAGCGATTGGGTGTTTAAAAATGGAACAATTTGGAAACGAGCTGCAGAGTGAACAGTTTTCAGGTACCTCCTTCCATGTACACAAACAGTGCTGCTTTCTCGAAAATGCGTTCGCGCACTGTGGTTGCAGTCAATTGCCATGCGCGAATACGGTTTCGCGCAGGCGCGGGGAAAGAAGGACCTTATACGCATGCGTGTGTGGTTCGTTGGAAAATCAAACCGCCAACGGCTGCCTGGTAAACTACAGCGTTTTCGTGTCTTCTGTGGAAATATTTCATAACGTTGCTGTCTGCTCGTAGAACGGGCTGCAAACGAAGATGGAATACAAAGCAGGACATTGGCGTGTATTAATTCGACGTCACCCGGAGCATCAGCCTACGAGCTATTGGTAAGGTATGTAGAACTTCTTTTGTCGTAGTGTCAAATATTTCTTGAGTTCTTTTCATTCAGTAACACCACGTGTTTATAGGTAGAAGTTAAATGGGTCAGGAGGCATTTTGTTTCAATTCTAGACCAGCCAACATTGCTGTTTGATTTGTATTTTTTTCTGTCATTTTAGCGTGGAGAACGTTGAACACTTGCTGTGTTGGGGACCATAAGTGAACCCCAAGCTCAGAGCTAACTCCGCCCACTTCAGACTTTTGAAAAATGCACAAAAAATGGGCGGTTGGATACTGGGAACACTGGGAAGAGGGAAAGAAAAAGGACGGAGTTTTCCAGATGAGGTGGGAGTGACCGTGAGGACCGTGATGTCCCCTAGCCAAAAAGTGAGAGTCCCGCCGCAGCACTGATGCTTCAGAGCGATCTAAGGTGAAGGATTTTTCCCCGTCAGAGTCACATTCATATCTGTGTTCAGAGTCCTATTCATATGTGTGTTAAGAGTCAAATTCATATCTGTGTTAAGAGTCCCTGAAGTAGGCTTTCCAGCTTATTCCTACCCTTCCATGAATATGGGCGCAACTTCCGCTCCGTTCTATCTAAATGGGACTTTGCATAGAAACGAGATGCTAAACGTGACTATTAAAGCAATTTTAATACCAAACTACATAAAGTTAGACTGCTTCACCTCAGATGGGATAATATTATTATTATTTCTCTAGCCTCTACTGGAGAGTTCAAATTGATGACATTACTTTAGATAACCTACAAGGGCATATTTAGCTAACTTTAGTAGCTTTATATCGGTATAAAAGATACATTTCTAGTTTGTGGAGTTGCTGAAATTCTCATTTTACAAACTAATCCCTCTTAAATATGGGAATTATATTTATAAAATTATCCATGACTCAAGTTGCCAGCTCTTCAGTTTGGTAAATGTCAAGTTTTGTATTAAGAATTAATGATAAATTAATACTAAAAGAATCACATCCACGATGCACTTAGACAGTGGACAGCATGTTGTGAGAGACATATTTAACTTTGTCATAATATTAGTACCATGAACATAGCAACAGGTACTGAGCATTACAGAAAATATGATTAAAACATTTCAGCTCATTGATTTAACAAAAATGAAGCAGTATTTATTACAGCAAATATTTATTTATTTCAGAACAACCACTGTTGACACTAAATCACTTTAGTAAGCCTTTGGAAAAATCATGTTTTTGCTATTATTGTTACTGTACTGGAAGTTCCACTTCCATTCATAGCTACAGTAGACCCCCAGGAATAATGTGGTATCCACCTTATTTACTTATCTACAGCTTATAATACAAACAATGTGAACATGCGATAACAAAAATATAAATATTTACAAATTCCAGAAGAATTCCTATTGAAACAACTGTCGTTCTTTGTTAGCGTCTATAGTTAGTTGCTGTACTAGAATACATGTATTTAATGTAGCCTACTTCCGTTTTGGCACCGGAAGTTTCGCCCATATTCACATTTGCAGTAGCGGCCCCAGGAATAAGGGGATAGTGTGGTGGTGGACTGTGGTGGTCCTGGGCACTACCTGTTGGCTCCAGCACCTCCTAAATGCACAATGGGGATATGTGCACGTCAGTGTCATGGCACTAAAGATTTAATAGCTCACTTGATTTTTGCAGGATGCCACAAAGCTCAAGAGTCAGAGAGGACAGTTGGAGGGCTGCTCAGAGGACATAAAGGGCTTCTCTCCTGTTTCGAAAAAAAAGAAGACAACCTCTTTTGCCTTGTTGAAACATTCTTGCCAGATGGGGTACCAGTGGAAAGCCTGCCCCATGTATTGTTTTTTGTAGTAAGTGGATCTCAGAAACACTTTAAAGACTCATTTGGATGGTAATGGATGATTTGCTTGTAATTCTTTTCTACTTTTATCATCCTCCCAGGAGCCTCTTGCTAGGCTTCAAGGCAGCTCATGCTATGCATTGACCAGCATTGGGATCCACTCAGGAGTTCCTACAGAGGTAATAATTTTTCCTCTTTAGAGGTAGTTATATGGTATAGTGAAATGCTGGCAAAATGTTTTATTTCCTTCCAGCCGTGTGCATCATATGATACAATATCAGTTATTTTTATAACTGTGTTATTGTCACCTGTAACAACTGCTATCCTGAGGAAGACGGTTCAGGACAATAAGAGCCAAAACTAACAGACTGAAAAACAGCACATATCCCAGAGCAGTTGCAATAATAAACTAGAAAAGTACTCAGAGAGCGCAGACCTCCGCCATTAGCCCTATCTCCCAATAGTGAAGAGTCCTTTAAAAATTCCTAGATCCAGACGATGATCTGGATCAGTCCCAAAATCAAATCAGTTCTTCCTTTTGCCATTTCTGACATTCCCTGGAAATTTCATCAGAATCTATCCATAACTTTTTGGGTTATGTTGCCAACAAACAAACCCTGCCGATCACATAACCTCCTTGGCAGAGGTAATAATAATTGCACTGAATGGAACTGTGCAAAATTTCGTTGTACTTGTGTACAATGACAATAAAGATTCTGGTTCAGATTTTTAGGTTTGATAGTATCCAAATTTTCAAATTTAAAAAACAAAAAAGAAATAGATGTGCAGCATTTTTTTCTAAACCAAAACTGTTGTGAGCAGAAAAAGCGCAAGGGCAAGCAAGATGACTTACAGAGCTGTGGGATCAACACACACTCTAAGTGGAGAGGGTAGCACCAGTCACAGCTTAGTGTTGATTTTAGAAGAACATATAAACACAGCAACACCCGTCTGATAACTGCTTAACAGCTGGATCACTCTAGATGTATGTCTGCATTTTGTGTCTGCTGTAGCTTCTGCCACAAAACACAAGGGATGTGACAAGACATTCAGCTCACGGGACAAGAAGAGATTGGGTCCACTTCTTTTTTGAGTGAATTCAAAAATTGGATAGTACTTTGCAATCAGTGCATACATAAGTGTTCAAAACTTCTAAGTTGACATGATTTGGTGCTTTACCTTGTCTTTCTATTTTCCTTACTCTTTTTTAAGGTCCTGTTTCTTCTGCTAGTGGTGACTAGGACTCCATTACTTTATACTGTCTCCGGTATTCCACTCTTCTAAAAAGACGCCAGTTATCAAGGAAAAATAATGGTAAGCCTTGCACAGCATTTGTACATACCTCAATAAATTCTTTAGATTAATCTTTCTTTAAGCAACATGAAGCCATTTTATGTTTATTTTATGTAGTTTACACCAAGCACTGCATTAATCTGGTCATGTAGAAATACCCAGAATACTGCCATGCCACTGCTTTGTCCAGCTTGTTCTCAGTGTTCTGATGATCACACCATATGGGGGCCAATACAGTTTTCTGTGTGAGTCATATGTTTTCATTATGATTGATTAAAAATTCAGCGCCCATCATCTTTGTTACAGCAAAATCCTTTTGTACCCCAAAGCATTTAGGGTAAGTGTACCCATTAGGCCCACCAAAATCTAAGTTCACCTATTTTTCATAGATACTAAGATGGTTTATAAACATGATCATTTGTTAGAATGAAGGATTAATCCCTCATTTGAAGGTATATTTATTTACTTATGCATATTTTAGAGAACAAATTAAAGAAATGTTATGAATAAAGTCAAAAGTCTGGCATGGGCTTAATTGGTACCTAAGTACCATTTAAGCCCACGTGTGTTCCAAATAAGCCCACAACCACGTTTATTGACAGAAATTTAAAAAATTATTACATTTTTCAAGTAGTAAACATATATTAATTCAGTAACATGTTATACATGTTAAACACAATTTATTTTTTGAACTTGGCTTTAATGTTTGGCTTGTAACAATGGACCACCACAAACATGACTAAGTAGGCCTAAACCTAATTTTCATTGGCTTCAGTATTTAACATTTCATTGAACATTTTATTTAATATTGACAAAATAAAAAAATGTGTTTGTTTTTAAAAGTATTAAATGACATTACAGTGAATCAACAATATCTTATTGAACTTGGATTTAATGTTTGGCTGTAACAATGATGATTTTAGGACAGTTGCTGTAATTCCTCTTTTTTGTTGGCATTTTTCTCACTATAAACAAATAATTATGCAAAATTAACTGACATAACAATTCTTCTGGGCAGTGTGTGATCTGTGATGTACTCGTGTTAATGAAGTTAGTATAACAACATCCAACACAGGATTACAGCGAAAAGCTATCAAACCTCAAAATTTCATTTTTTTCTATTGAAACACAAGATGGGCTTAAATGGAACACACTGGGCTTAAATGGTACTACAGTGACTACCAGGGAAATGAAGATAATATGTTCTCACCAAAATTAAACAAATGTTTAAAGAAATGCCTGTAGGCTAAATATGCTGCAAAACTTGCCATCACAGTTATTCCTCTTCTGCCAAACTTTCTGAATTATCAAGGAATTCTTGTTCAAAGTTTTATGTAAGATTTATGTAAAATGAATCAGAAAACACTTAGTTTGTGTACTTATCATTTTTAATCATTAAGCAGTGTATCTATCAGTAGGGCTACATGTATTGACTAGTGATTAGCTTGCTACGCTAGCTAGCATGACTCATCTTTTCACATAAAACTAAATAGTAAGAAATTAAAAAAAACTACCTGTTTATACACAAAAACAAATCAATAATCTCTCAAATTACATAATATGAATGTACTTAACAAGTCAGTGGCTGAAAATGGTTGAAAAGAGGTTCTTTCTGAGGGTCCCAAAACACCAAAGTTTTGAGGCGACTTTATCTGAGCCTCCTTGAGACTGCACAAATGTAGGCGGGCCTTTTTCAATATCTACAAATGTGATTGGTGTCAAACAAAAACTGACATATAATTAAGAAATTGTGTGATTGGACAAAATAATGTATAGCATAAGACAGGCCCCTCTTTTTTTTTTTTTAAATTGACTTCAAAGTCGCAAGTGGGCTTAAATGGTGCCTGGGCTTAATGGGTAGGCTTACCCTAATACAATACAATAATAACTTTATTCATCCCCGAAGGGAAATTATATAGAAATTATATATACAATTATATATTATATTTACATGTAAAAGCAAATTCTATATTTATTTGGGTGGTCTTACAAGTAAATATATAAATAAAGAGCATAGTTTGCAAATATTTATCTTGTGGTTCAACTACCTAAAATCACAATATAACCCTTATGAATGGTTCATACCAAGGTCTTTTGCTAACACTTGTGGTTTGGGCTATTGTGTGTAGCTTTAAACCAGTGTTAATTTAAATCGACTAAAACTATGACTAAAAATGTTCATCGACAGCTTTGTTTTCCATGACAAAAACTAGACTAAGACTAACAAAAATAGATCTGTGATGACTAAAACTGACAAAAACTAAGTTTAGTTTTTGACTAGAATGTAATGTAGTTTTCAGACATTCAAAATCCATGATATCTCTCCACTGTGGGTAATTCTGTCAAAAAACAATGCAGCTGTAGCTCTTCTGTCTCTCAGCTGTAGAAAGCAGGGACCCCAGGTTTGGCAGGGTGCAGAGAACATCCTACTATGACTTGGTACCAGATTTAAGCAAGACAATAAATGCTTGGACTAAAAGTAAAACCTAAAATGTGAGGACTTTTTATGGACTAAAACTAAATGGACAGAAATTACTAAAATGTGACTGAAACTAAAATTCATTTCACTTAAAGACTAAAACTAAGACTAAAATTAAAAATATCTGCCAAAATTAAAACTGCTTTAAATAATGACATCAATTCAAATTTATGTTTAGTTTTTACAGCAATAGCTATGTCACTTTTTTGTGGGTCCATATCTTCTTGGATATGTGAAGGAGGGGGGAGCTCAGTGGATACAAGCCTGGGCACCACAGCTCTAAACTATAAAGGAAAAGCAAATTGCAATTAATATGTCATAACTGTCTCATTATAATCAATAACGGAAAAAGCAATTGGCTGTTGTTAGGTGATTGCTGACTTAATAGCTGGCACTTGTGGGTACATTTGCGTTTCTTCACCATATTCTATTATAGAAGCGATCTGTATGTACTGTACACACTGTTTATTTTATTCTGTTGTGCTGATTGTAAGCATGGCTTATTAGAGCCTAGTTTTCTCAAATTTACATCTGTGTAGGCATTAAACTGAAGCACTGAATCACTCTAACTTTGCTTTGTATATGTACTTCCTGCAGAGAGGATGGAGCCAGTCCAAAGTAGAACACCTGATGAACTGTGCTCGAGTCTTCAAGAAGATGAAGTTTCTTGGCCATGTGAAGCTTCCCAAGTGGAAGGCCTTCTTCAGTCAAGACTGGACTCATTACTCTTGAATCATTTAGGGGCAAGTGACTTTGTTTCATCTTCATGCATTACACCAAGGACTACCTGTCATACATATGGACACAAGCTTTTTTTTCCAAGATCTAAACTGCTTTGTGAGTATACAGACAAGTTATCAGATGTGTTGAAAGGTTTTTTATTGCAAACATATAACTGCAGAGTTTCTTATTGTTTATCAGAGAGCTTGAATCTTTTGTTAAAAGTAGGAGTATTAGGGCACTACTGCAAAAATCTAGCAAATTAACTGAAATTTCACATGTTTTGTACTGTATTTTTTACAGTAAATTTCTGGCAACCACAGCTGCTGGTAATTTACCGTAAAATTTAAAGTAAGGCAGTATTAAGCTACTACTGTAAAATCTGCAAACATCAGCTGTAATTTCTCATGTTTTGTCCTGTATTTTTTACAGTAAATTTCTGGTAACCACAGCTGCCAGTAATTTACTGTAAAATTTAAAGTTGGGCAGTATTTTGCTACTACCGTAAAATCTGCAAATATCAGCTGTAATTTCTCATGTTTTGTACTGTATTTTTTACGGTAAATTTCTGGTAACCACAGCTGCCAGTAATTTACTGTAAAATTTAAGTAGTTATAATAAAATACCGTTTAACATTATACGGGTCTACTGTTTTTATTACTGAGATAGATTGTATTTAGGTTTACAGGATTTCTGGTGTTTTTACAGTAATTTACCGTAAACAGGTTTGTTTCATTATCGTTATTTTTACAGCCAATCCCTGTAGAAAATGTTGTAATAGAGCTGTAACTTCTACATCAAATTACAGTAAGTTGTACAGCAAATTACCGTAAATATGGTTACAGTATAACTGTTATTTTTACAGCAAATCCTTGTATAAACGGTTACAATATTGTATTTTTTTAACAGAAATTTACAGTAAAAAAAAAAACAGGTTTGAACTGTAATATTTACAGTTGTAGAATGAAAACACTGTTTTTTCTCATACATTCTCACCGTAATTTTTACAGTAAATCTCTGGTAACCACAGCTGCCAGCGTTTTACCGTAAATTTAACGGAATTTTTTTTACAGTGTGTGAGACTGGCACCAACTGGCTGGAGCTCTGTTGAATCAACACACAGCTTTTTTAAAACTGTAAAGAGCACCAACTCTTTATATTACATCAATCAGCAGATTGCCAATACTTATAATTAAGCAAGTATTCAGACTCTTTGCAACAACACTTGAAATGTAGCTTAGGTTCCTCCTATTTCTCTTGATCTTTGCTGAGACATTTCTACACTTTGATTGGAATCCACCTGGTAGATTAAATAGATTGGACTTGGTTTGGAAAGACACACACCTCTCTATGGAAGGCTTACAGCTGACAGTGCTAACAGAGCAAAAACCAAGCCATGAGGTCAAATGAACCACCTGCAGAGCTCAGAGACAGGATCATTACAAGGCACAGGTCTGGGGGATGCTACAAAATATCTGCCGCACTTAAGTTTCCCAAAAGCACAGTGGCGTCCATAATTCTCACATGGACAAAGTTTGGCACTACCAGGACCTTCCAAGAGCTGGTTGTTTGACCAATAATTCGGGGGAAAAGGGAATTAATAAGAGAAGTGACCAAGAACCCAATGGTCACTCTGACTGAGCTCCAGAGATCCTGTATGGAGATGGGACAAAGTGCCAGAAGGACAAACATCACTGCAGCCCTCCACTGATCTGGTCTTTATGGCTGAGTGGCTAGGTCCTGGTTGTGCCAAACTTCTTCCATTTGAGAATTATGGAAGCCAACTGTGCTCTTGGGAACCTTCAATGCAGCAGAATATTTTTGTAGCCTTCCCCAGATCTGCACCTTTCAAAAATCCTGTCTCTGAGCTCTGCAGGCAGTTCATTTAACCTCATAGCTTGGTTTTTGTTCTGATATGCATTTTCAGCTTCTATAGGGAGGTGTGTGCCTTTCCAAATCATGTCCAGTTGGTTTGATTTACCACAGGTGGACTCCAATCAAGGTGTTAGACATCTCAGCAATGATCAAGAGAAATGGGAGGAGCCTGAACTAAATTTCAAGAGTTTTTGCAGGGTCTGAATACTTGTGTCATCATGATATTTCATTTTTTTATTTATTACATTTGCAGACATTTCTACAATTCTGTTTTTGCTTTGCCATGATGAGTTACTGAGTGTAGATTAATAAGAATATATTTTTGACTGTAGCATCAGGCTGCAACAGAACAAAATTGAAAAAGTGAAGGGGTCTGAATACATGAATGCACCGTACATCGGTATATATTATTTCATTTAGTTCTGCTGTGATAACGTGAAAATTCTGGTTGTTTTCTCAAGATCTATACATATTTATATCATTATCTTGGGATATTGAAGCTTGTTTCCCCATGACTATGTGTTAGTATCTGAGGATCTGTGGTAAACAACTAAAATGAACAAGGCATCATGGGAGATTGAGTCAAAAAAACACAATCATGCATCTACCCAGTGCCTCTGTAAGCATGTGCGTTTGTCCTGTCCCTGCTCAACAATATGTGTTATTTTTTTCATCTAAGGTCCAGACTACGGCTTTTTCCATAAAATAAATGAGTGGTTAGAAAGGAATTTGAAACTTGTGAGAAACTGAATAAATCAATAAATGATGATCAATTCTATCATTGCTATGATATCCTTTTTCCTCACATTAAAATTTACAATTGTTTTGGGATTATTTTGTCAAACAAGTAGCTAAAACTTGGATAAAATAACTTTTTTAATAGAGAAATGAAAGATATGCTAGTCAACTCACCCACATCCCTTGAAGAAATAGAGATTAATTTGAAGGTAATCATAAGTGTGAAAATTGCTGTTATCTTCTCACTATTGCTTTGACTGCTAACGGCCTGTCTGGCTCTGAAGTCGTCCCGGTAATAAATATTCATACACCTTTCAGGCTCTTTGTTGTGTTGACTACCTTCCATCAGTCTGATCTGTTGTGGCACGGGTAAAAAAACACACACACAAATGAAGGAAATAAATTAAGTTAAAAAATCTAAGTAAATATATAAATAATGATGACAATGAGGAGACGGGGAGAAATTTGGAACATCAAAGGCTCCTCTATCTTTGCAGCATGTAAACAGTGCGTGCCTTCAGTGAGAGGAAGAGCCCCTTTTAATGATCCCATGGAAGATTGCCACATCGACAAGCATCCTGTAATAAATAAAATTAACAAACATTTCTGTAGGGTCTTTTCAAAGGGAAAGAGAGCCCAATGTTTTTTATTCAGATAAGTGGTCTATACATCCCCTGCTCCTTCCTGATTAGTCTAATCCACTGAGAAGTGCGTGCAGGGTTTTGATTGAGTCAGCCGTCGAGGACCCTGAGGGGAACCCTCCTGATAAGTGCCTTTACCTTTCACCTCCAGAACCCCACGCACGTCGCTCCGCCATATCCCACTCCTTCTAATCTCATTTGGCCCAGGAAGACATGCTCAGGCACAAGAAGCTACGATTAGCATCCTCTTTACCCAGGGATTCCACTGGCTTGGACTGCCAGTGCTGCCCTCAACCTGAGACGCTGAAGGCGCTCAATCAGCCAGGTGGTGCTGCTGCTGCTGTCTGTGTGGCTTCTCTGTGTTTGTGTGAGTCTGCAGACACCCTTTCCAACACTGTTTGTTTGACAATTGGATGGCCAGGTGTGCTCTCTCTGTTTACACTCTTTGTTGAGAGTCGGCTTGGATTTTATTGGTTGCCGCTGTTTCTGAACATGTTCTTCTTTACTGCAAGACGTGACCTCAAGGACGGGGACAGGGACGGCATGTACAAACGCTGAAGTCAGAAGTCTGAATCCCAGGAGCAGAATCACAGCCATCCACGGAAAGTCTGATCAAACACAAACCAGACTTCTGCAAGAATCATCTCTTCTGTCATTATTTCTCTAACTGTTCAATTATAGCAGCTAGCATTGGGTACAGTAGCAAATAAGAGTCAAAGTGGAAGGCATTACATCTAAAACAACACCAGCCAGCTTTAAAGACTCTGAAATGAATAATATATGTGTAAGACTTCCAAGGTTACTCCTCTTTAGATCACTGAACCTCCAGATTTTGACAAACTATTGCTTTGCAGTGCTGCATCTAACCATCTGTTTAATTATGTGTTTACTTACAGTAGAACCTGGCAATGGTTTAGACATTAAAACTGTTTGTGATTCTGAGTCAGCATGCAGGCTTTCCTTCTGTCTCTTTCTTTTTAAATTACACTGCACCTTATTAGAGCACAACAACCCCATCTATTCATCAATGAAGCAATTGTCTAATACACTGATTTAAAACATAAACATGTGTTAACAATCAATCAATTCAATATTCCTGCACCCAAATGTCTAATTTGTCCAGAAAACAGAAAAATAGCTGCTAATAACCATTGGACCCTTATAATCACAACATGGATTTCATCCATCAACAAAAGCTCTTAGAGCTTAGACTCAGTGCAGTATAAAAATTACCCCAAACATCATATCAAACATAAGATTTTCTGCACTTTCATAAAATATCTAAATATTTTACTTTTACGTTTTTTAAATTATTGGTTAACTGTAAACTTTTAAACCAAATTCCAACCTGACCTATGTTAAGTAATATTAAAAAAAAAACCTTCTGCCCTTTTTGAGGAGGCAGACGTTGAACATGTTGGTTTATGATTATAGATAGATGAGGGCATTAAGAGCAAATAGATAAAAAGAATAATGTTAGCTCTAAAGCATGTTGTTTGCCCTAATGTGTACATCTGCTGCCATTTTTAAGCCTCCATTTGTATTCAATATAAGGCTGTCAAAAGATTAAAATTTTTAATCAAAATTAATTAATTTCTGTGGTTAACTGCAATTAATTGCATCCTTTTCTTGCATTTTAAATTGTTTTCTTGTCATTTTGGATTTTTCTACCGTCTTAAACTTCCTGTTTGGGTACAGACCTACTTTTAAAGGGTAGAACCAAGATTTATCCACATACTTTACAACAGAAAAAGGAATTTGCTATGGATTAAAATTGGTATAACAGATCATAAAAAGGTGAGGATGATCGCTGACTTGTCCATTGAGCTGTCTGAGTTTTTAAAGTGAAGGAGACACCAACGTGTAGTCAAAGCGTGTTGAAAGGGAAAATAACTCATGCGATTAGAAATATTAGTGCCGTAATTGTGGATACATTATATGACAGCCTGATGAGCAAAACATTTCTGGTAAAGCATATCGCTGGACTCTCCAAGGTTTTGGCCGAGAGAACCTAATCTATCATCAAAATAGGAAAGAATAAAGAACTCCAAACAATACAACTTTACAAGACCTATAAGAAAAATAAACAGTCTGCACAGTCACCCTAAAAAGGCCTTTATTGTGCACCTAATCTAGATTTTTGAATCTTTTCTGTCATACCACCCTTTGTAGAGGGAAAAAATCCCCAACCTATACAGCCAGTTACTAAAGGACAAAGTTTAATTTTTAATATGCCAGCAAGATCATGAATATGTGTTTTGCCATGTCAGGTTTGTGCACACTGCTGTCTAAATTTTCAACTCATTTCCATTAATTAATCACAGGGGTGAAAAATTAAATTAAATATGATTAAAAAACTATTTGCTGATTAACCATATGCTGATGACATCACACAACCGGCTAAAGTAGCTTTGTAACTTCGATTGGAGCCCATGCATAAATTCTCTGTGCTCTTAATTTTAACAATTTTATTGATGAAATCCCCATTCGACAGATGAACAGCACCCTAGACTCAATCTGTCCTTGGTCTCCACTTCTGCTGTTTCAGAAAAGATAGTGAAAAGTTTTGATGCCATTCAGAAGCATGTCACTTTATAGTTTTGTTACTATCATCATTAAATCTACCAGTCATAAACTCACTCTCAAGTCATCAACATTTGTGATAAATTGCAATTAATTAATCACAAAGAATGAATTAGGTTTGTTTTGCTTGACTGACAGCACTAGAAAACAAACATGAAAGAAGCAGTTAGTTGTGAGTTCAGTCACTTAAGTTATAACTAACCTTAACTGCTTACATGTATATGTAATATGTCAAAATGGGTCAAAACTGCATGAAAATAACAATATATACAGGTTTATATTTCATCTAAGCATCGTATTTCTAATTTTGCAAAATAATACAACAGAGTGGCAACATTTAAATCATGTCAATGTCATTTTTAAGAACTTAAAAGTTTATCTCTAAGGAGCAAGTTTAAGAAAAAAAAAGAAAATGTGACACAGAAATGCACAGAGAAAACACTAGCAGTCTGTTGTTACACAGCCCAATTACTTTATTTTTACTTAAATCTGACCTCTGAGAAGGGAAATAGTCATTTTAGGGTGACACCTTCCAAAGAGTGGTAGGTATATTTTGGCAATTATATCAACATAAATGGCTTTTTATGATATTAATCCTTGCATACTGAAATCTACGTGCCTTTTTACCACTTTACTTCAACTTCTAATTTCTTCTTTCAATCACTGTTAAATATTTTTACGGAGGAAATACAAACACTGTGTATGACATGCAGGAGAAAGACTTTCTGAATGTCATGATAAGAAAAATCTCACAAAATACATGCTCCCTCTTATCATTAATGATGATTATTAAGAGATAAATTCCAATATTTTTACAGAAAATCCATCAAAGGAAAATAAAAATAAAAATATTATTCATCGTTCATACAAACAGGAGAAAAATTAATCCAAATCAATCCAATCCAATCTTAAACACATTTTAAAAACATGTGTTACACATAAACGTATTTATTTATTTATTAATTTATTTTATTTGTATTTATTATCATAATGCACAAGGAAATAGAAAAAAAACTTGCAAGAAATGGGGCACCTGCAAGAGGCTCCTGCTATGTTGGTCCTTTGCACGATAAAGTTTGGGATCTCCTGGTCTAGACCGTACCCCCTGGCCACAGTCCTGCACCCACGTCTTGTCTGCAAGTCCAACACTACAGTTTGAAAACCACTACTCATCATTGCAGCTCTATTCTCAGGGCTTTGTTGTCTTTAGCCTTAACAGCAGCATTAGTCAGACTCTTGAACATCTGAATGTACTGTAGGAATAAAGTAATAGTTTTCACTGAGGTCACCACTTTGTGATTACATCCATCTTCATATTAAGCCTCTACCACAATATCATAAGATAATACTTTGCCCCAGTTAACTCTGTTTTATGTGTGGTCTTTTAAAAAGATGAGACCAAAATCTACTAACAAGGCCTCCTGTGGATGCTCTGCTCAGCATGCTCATTGAGTATCACTATACTGATCAATTTAAAGGGTTAATATGATTATAAAACAGTCTTTAGGGGCTTTTTTTGTTTGAGACTCTGCTGCTTCTCAGTTTAAGGTGTGTCAGGCCTGTGACTTGTTTTCATTGAGACGACCACAATCAGGCTGGGTCGACCACACTGTGTCTGGCCCATGATGCATGCTATGATGCATCAGTTAACTTTGTTTCTCCATGAGGTGTTCTGAAAAGATCTGATGAAGAGATTTTCTTACCAAAGAAGTAACCTGTGATTACAGAGTCACGTGAGACCATGAGCTCATACAGTACACAGGATCAGTGTGCTAAAGTGTAAGGGACTCTACATGCTCAGGTTGAACCACGCAGAAAAAAATGAGTCACTGCACTTTCTTTTTTTTTTCTGTGATGCATTATGTCCCTGAAAAATACAGGAAGTTATTCCAAACAAATGCACTGAGTTATGCAGGATTAAATCTGTATATTTACTTAGATCTTATAGTTTAGTTCTTTAAACTTTAAGTCAATAATATGAGCCCAGACTATGCAAGGAAAAAATATGGTGCAGATTTCTTCAGGGTTTTGCAAAAATATGACACGATACACTAACACTAAAAAATCCATATTAGCTTTACTTGTAGCGGCTGCCTCTCTGTCATCTTCTCGAGAGCTCTCTCTTTTCAAACCAGCCAGAGTAGGTGCCATGGCTCCTTCTGCTCCTCACTTAAAGTGTTTTTGTGGGAACAAAAGCACACGCTGTGCTGTAGAGGAAGGGGAAGGTGAGTGAGCTTCATTTACTATCCATAAGAAATCCTAGGAAACACACAATCACAGCATGAAGCAGAGCAACTGAGTGGCCTGTAAATCAAATCTCTGATTTATTTACTCTAAACTCATTTCATAAAAAATAAATAAATACATAAATTTCCAATTAAAAAAGAAATTACTCCAAACAAGAAGTCTTGCTACACTGAAAGATCAAACAATAAAGAAAAAATAAAGTGTTGTGTTGGCTAAAAAATGCAGAACAGCTATTTCAGCTCGATTTTTCTGAGCTGTCAGAAAACATTTTTTAGTTTTAACTCAATACTTGGTAAACATTTTAGTATTTTTTTTGTCATTGTACTCAGATTATTTCAAAGTCCTTTCTTAATCCCTGAATTTCCCCTGAATGCTTTTGGGCATTAGACACTTTTGCACCATGAGTGAAGTTACCCACTCAGATAAATCCCACCAGTGGGGAGCAACTTAACCCTTCCTTTTTTATACACTGTTAACCCGAAAGTTGTTTGTGATCAAATAATTTAAGTAAATATTACTTTAAAAAACACATTTTTTGCATTACTTAAGTCATTTTGGTGTATTAGAGTGTAGAGTGTACTTGTTGTTTTGAGTTGAATTAACTTCAAATTTCTATTTTTTAACTTAACTTTGGGTTACTTATACTATTAAATGCTTCAAGGTGTTGAATTCTGATTAGCTGATTGAAGTCAAACTTGTCTTGGCTTGTTTGAAACAAAATTGGCCAGAACACTTTTGAAAAAGAGATTTTTAATCTCAAAGAGGCTTCCTCCTGGTTAAATAAAGGTTAAATAAAATAAATAAATAACATGCACTGTGAGTGAAGTTGCCGTCTAAGTCACATAGGGGGCGATGTTACTGCCATTAATGTCTATAAATGTTGGATGACACACTGATGTTAATATCAACAACTGGTTCAATGGGTCACTAATGGCCATTTACAGTCTACATGTTTCGAAAATATTAAATTGACTTAATTTAATTTCCAAATTATTTTCAATTAAATCAACTTGTAGTCTAGTACAATGGACTTTAAATATTAAGTTTAATAATTATGAAAAACAATTGACTTTGCAAGAGATTTTAAGTTAAATCAACTTGGCATCTAGTTTGTTGTGCGTAAAAACTTAAGTTAAATTCACTGAAGTTTTCATTATACACTACTTAGATTTTTTTAGGGCAACCAGTTTCCTGAAATTTTTTACGTAAATTCAACTCATCCGGGCTTACAGTGTATGCACCTTTCAGTCAATGTTAATTGTAGTCACTCAAGTTGGCCTTTACCCTGGTAGACATAATGTTCAAAATAACAGTACATACAAGAAATAAGGTCAAATTTTAGTTTAAATAAAAGTCCTGTAACTTCAAATAAGTAGAATGTTAACAGAATGTTTAAAGCTTAGTTAAAAGTGAAGTTAAATTGAGTTGATATAACTTCAATGTTTAAGGTAATCAGTTTCTTCTAATATTTTGAGTTATATTAACTTATCTGGGTTTACAGTGTATTATTTAACCAATTAAATTTAACAAAAGTAAAAACTAAATTTCCCTGTTGGGGTTCAAGAGTGAGCTGTAAACTTATTTTAAAGTGTAGCATGTAGTTTAAAGGGGAGTGGGAGAAGCATGAAGAAAATGTTGAAGTAAAATTACATTTGACACTGCTGTTCATTTGGATTTTTGTACTATCTTAAACTAATAATAGCAGCTTCTGTTTGGATACAGACCTGCTTTTATCTTGAGAGAAAATGAGGAACTATGAATAGATTAAAGATAATCGCAGAAAAAAAAATAACTTTTTACTTGTTTGTTTTCACCCTCCTGTTAACATTTTTAAAATGAATGAGGAAACAGTCATTAAAACATAACAAAAACAGCAACCTGGTCCTTATCCAAGCACTTTTAAGTCTTTTTATAATGTCTGTGACGCACGTAAACACAAACGCAAAAGTCTATAATTCACCAGTCTCCCTCGAAAAGAAACACAATAAATCCACACAGCAAAACCTCCCAAAAAACAAAAAATATGCGATTGACCTCTAATTAGTGGTATACCAGGTAAAAAATACAAAAACAAGACGATCTCACCTAAATCCAGGACATATAACCCTACAGGGAAAACTCTTTTCTTCTCCCAGACTCCCAGAGGGCTTCTTTGCTGTAGCTCGTTTAAGTGTTTATTGGCCTCATCCATCAACTCCTCTAATTCTGTAAGGTCGAATTTCATTTTGTGTGTTCGGCTCTCATGCTTCAGGCATGAAACACGCAAAACCCTCATTTAAATAGGCGTGTCTCCAACACGTTTGCGCCTCTTGTCATTTGCGCATTCACTCTTAGTAAACCCCCCGCAAACCGCAGTCCAACCCCAAACGCAAAATTCTAGATTGCGCACGCAAATCAGTACACGCAAATTGTGATCTTAGTAGATCTGGCCCTAGATATGTTGGAATAAGGTTGCTGCAAATGTGAAAACACTGAGATCTATGTGTGACTGAATTTTAGATTTAGACTGTTAGAAAGTTTCTTGGCAAGGTTTAATTTGGACTGGGCAAATCTAGTGCCCCATGAAATTTAGGGGCACTTTATGAATCATCCCGCCCCCTAACTCTACAAGGATGTAAAATCATGAACAGTTTATCTAAATAGTCTGCTGTTAGCTAATGTCACTGCCATCACTGAAAATCAACAGCCAGCTAAATGCTGTGTTTTTGTTCAATGTGAGGTAAATTTGCCAAATCTTTCAGCCACAGTGGCCTATGGGTCATTAAAAGCATCATAGTGATGTAAATTCTGTTGCCGGCACAGAGCCAGGCAGCTGCACTCTGGCCATAGTTCACTGTAAGGTCAGGGGAAGGCTAATTGCTGTGCCAGTGTTTCACTTGAACAAGGTGCAGCAGTAACAAAGATCTTACCTGCTGAGGGTGTCCATATATAATCCAGATTTTATTTCATATAATTAAAAGGAGCAGACTGTGGCTTTGTCTCTCTCAAAGCAGCAACAATTCATTCCCCTTGTCCATTAGTGTTGCAATGTTAAAGATCATTAGGGGAGAACTGGGTTGGTGCTCATATGGGTTGGTTGTCCCACTCATCATATCTCACCACCAGAGAGCCCTGTCTCTCAAAATTTTTATATGGAAATTTCCAGAATTGGGGTCAAAGCTCACCTACATAGTGTTCTCTGAAGTAGGACAGCTGAACTTCAGGTGAGAGGAATTTTTGTGTTTTTCATGTCAGATTATACATTTTCAGCCCCTCAGTATTTTTCTTCTAGGCTTTTACACAATGGGTTTATAACAAAACAATTGTTACCCTTAAAAAGTGTGAGGGGAAAGTAACAGTTTAGGTAGCTGTTAGCTAGCTAACTACTTTTTACATGGTTGTTAGCCTTGATACTAGTAAGAAATTCCAGTTGGGGTTGGTCATCACATTCTCAAAGGGGTTGATTGTCACAGCCGTTCAGGGGAGGTATGGTAGAAGTGTTGGATGTGCAGCTCTGCTTAATTAGAGTGCATGGATCTTACATTTGCCATCATTATAACTCAGATAGTGAATGCATGTAGCCTAGCTGAGAGGGCTGTTATTGTTAGGCTCATATGTTTTGCTATAGGCTGGCCTGAAGAGGTTCCTGATCATGTTCCTGGCTCATTTTGTGTTAAGATGCATTAAGTTATGTATTTGTCAACTTGTCAGTGCAATTAAATTTTTTAAATTAGTTCTGCCTTCTTTTAAAGACTTTTCCCATTAAAATAACATTGTGACAAACAAGCTCATAGTGAGTGACAACCATCCCAGTGATGAGTTTGGTCACAATGTGTCTTTGATCATGAATTACCTCTTTGTTTCAAAATGTTGGAAAATGAGAGCGATGACATTTCAATCCGACACCTTAAGCTTCAATTTAATGTTGGAATGACTATTCACATATGTTTTAATGATGCACAATTCACACAACAGTTAAAGGTGTGACAGCCAACCCTGTTCTCCCCCAAAGTACCTGATGCTAGACACACTCTATTCATTCAATTGCCCAGGCTATACTCACCCCCCAAAAGTCCTTCAATATTCTACATGTTAGAAATAAAAGAGGAAAAAAACAATTCAATGGATTACTGAGAAAAAAAAACAGCTTTATTTGATAAAGGGTGACTCAATAAAGGTATAAGGTCATGTGAAGTTTCTTGACATTCATTCAGACTTAAACTTCATTTTCATCAACTTCTATGGATAGTTTGATAGTATGCTGGAGCTCCTTAGATGAACCCGTGAATCTTGTTTTTTTTTTATTTATCTCTCCCTCAGTCTAGCTATCATTTGTATCATGAAGAAATGTGAACTAAATGGGATGCATTATTACTAAATAAGTGCAGGTCTACAGAAACTAAACTAAACAAGCTCATTAGAGTTGTCCATCTTCTACGTAAACTCAGACAATAAATTATTTTGAAGAGTCACTGCCCCCGGTCGTTTTTCAACATCTTTGCTGAGCATTTTCACATTAATTTGTTATTTTTGAATCCTGACACAGAAATGCAGCAGAGGTGTGCTGCATGTAAAATAAAGCTTGGTGACTCGTGACTTTCCTGTAGAATTAATGAGCAAAGACGGCAACAAAAAACTCCTTCAACTGTATGATTTGATGTATGGAAAGTTTATACGGCATGAACATTCAGAGAGTTTATGATCAACAAAGACAGCACAATAACTCAAAAGTTTCCGCTGTGGGAAATAAAGCACACACACAAATACACTCACACAAACAGAGCCGTGCCTACTGTAAATTATGCCACACGTTTCAATGTATGGAAGGTGTCTGAGCAAACAGGACATGCATGCTAATAGTAAATATGCATGAGGGAATAACGCAGACTGATGGTTGCTGTGAGTGTTAGCCTGAGTATAGGTGTGTATCAGTGAGTGTAGGTGTGTATCAGTGAGTGTAGGGGTGTATCTGTGAGTGTAGGTGTGTATCAGTTAGTATAGGTGTGTATCTGTGTGTTGTTGAGGTTGTGAAGAGTTTGATCACAGGCTGAGCAGCTCTGAATCAGCAGCTTCTGATGCTTAAATATTGTCTGTTAATACCAAAAAAAGAAAACTGGGGCTGCATAATGAAGCAGCTCTGAAATAATGCTAAGCACCATGTATGAGATGTGGTTGGAAGAGTAGTTCCCAACCTGGGGTGTCATGAAGTACAGGTTCTTTACAGATGACGTCACGCAGCAGCAAAGACCTCCCCTTGGGGGACACTTAATGAGTTCTGCACAGACACGTTACCCAAAAGGCCGTGTTTTGAAGTGTTTATGACTATGCAAAGCATTCAAAGAGCCAACATATAAACATTCTTGATTCTTAAGCTACTTTTGTGTCCTGAAAGTAGTGAAATATTCAGGCAAAAAATAGAAATGTTTGAAAAACTCACAGAGAAACAGCAGCAGGCAGGAACTGAAAAAAAAACCCTCTGTCTAAGGCCTGGATATGCCGTGTCGCACGACACTTGTCCTCAGCTGATGTCCGTCCAGTTTCGTTTATTGTGACGGGAAATCCATCTCTTTTTAGGGATCCAGGTCATTGGCTCAGCTCAGTAGAGCTGGTTGTTTGGCTCCCAAACAACTCTTCATTTGTTACCAGTTCGGCTTTTTAAATGTGGATTAAATAATGACAAAGGAGGGAGGAAAGAAAACTGGCACTCAAACATAAAAGTGCCGTTTCGTAGCATGGGCTCGTTTGTGAACAGCTCATCATTTCTCGATCGCTCGGTTTATTTGGTTGATAGTACATCACCTTTTCAATTAAAAGCATGTTTGTACCAAACCTTATATATATGTAGGGCCTCAGCTAGCCTCTTAGCCTAAGTACAAGACTCCTCAAGACTATTGTCTCCTTTCATCTGCTAGATGGCACCAGATGCCAGAAGGCCTGCAGGACTGAGTAATCTATGATATTGATCGCCTCCATGGCAGCTGAATCAGTTAAACTGTGGTAAATCCACTTTTTTAAAGTATAGGGATTGAATTCAGTGCATGTAAAATTTTTCTGGTGATAACTGCAGCATAGGGGTTCATTTAGAGCTTTAAAGTACTAACTGCCCTCTGTTCAATTCATTCCTATGGCTGTCCCTCAATTCCTGCCCACCTCTGGGATCACATGATTGCTAACAACTTCTATCAGATGGGTGGATGACTTTCACAAAGGTAAAAAAAACCCTACATAAATTAAAATACCACAATATCTATTAAACCTCAAAATCTATTAAGTCTCTCCTTTAAAACTGTAAAGGCATTAAAACAACATTAAATAAAAAAAAAGCTTTTGATGGTGATGCTCATGATTAGAGATTGGCCAGATATCAAGGTTTTAAAATGTGCTTACAAACAACTTATAGGGTGGTGTGTGTTGTTTATACATGTATATACAGTACTTGTTTCTATTACAGCTGTAAGTTAAATTCTAAAGCAATTAAAATCAAAATATCTATAGTTAATCACAATTAATCTACCCCTTTGGTCGCATTTTTAAATTCCACTGTTTTGCATTTAAAACTATGTTGTCTCATTTTTGTAGCATCTTAATGAAGGGCAATTGACTTCCTGTTTGGATACAGACACGCTTTTACTTTAAAGAAATGAGGAACCTATGGTAGATCAATCATGATAGCACGAACCTAACGACAGAAAAGGGAACTTGTTATGGATTTAAAAGGACATAAGTGGAATATTAAAAAGTTCAATCTTTGATAACTCAAGGTGCACATGACTTTGGACTTGTCCACTGAGCTCTCTGTGAGTTTTTCAAAGTGAATTAAGGAGTAGTGGCAGACTTATTTTACATCACTGTAGCTGCAGGAAGATTTAGCTGCAGCTTTACCTAAATATGCTGAAAGAGGTAATCGGGCAGTGATTAATGCAATTTAAAAAACTAAGAGGGATGCATAGATACTGACACCAGTATTGGGTATCAGTGCCCATACCAAGCTTCAGTTCTTGTACTCATAAAATAGAGCAACACTGTACTCAGTCTCCTTTTAAAGCATGATGCTAGCATCTCGTTACATAAGTATGTAATCAAGGTTGAAGCCGTGATATTTTAAGGTTAATGAGGATGACAAAAGTAGAGGAGAGTGAAAACAATGCACTGAGAAATTGTGATGAAGAACATCTATGAAAATAAAACAAACTTTAAAAATAATCTTAACAGAAGTTGTGCTAATTTTATATATTCTGATTTGTACATGGTATCAGCCAGTACCCGAATTGGATTGGAAAAATGAATGCACTGAATCAATGTAAAAATAAATGCACAAATTACGGGCCTTGATCCTATTGCAATTCATGCATTTATGCCACAGCTCTTGATTCTATTGATGCTTAATAAAAATATACAGATGGCAGGTCTAGTTCTCAGTCAAATGACTGTTTACAGTAAAAACTACTGACACAAGATAATCTATTTGAAATGTTTATTCTAAGTAGGGACTCACTACATTATCTGTCTTATTCATTTAAGGCACATTTTCCCATAAATGGGTGGTTAATTGTTTTTAAATGTTTTTTTTTTCTATTGAAGCTTTATTTTAGCCTTCATTTATGACATTGGAGAGTAGTTAGCATTTGAAACTGGGCAGAGAGAGAGTTGGGAACGACACGAAGGAGTGGAGCCACAAGCTGAGCTCAAACCCAGGTAGCCCACTTTGAGGACAACAGACTGTACGTTGTATTTGCAGAAATCTTTTATGTCATTTTTAATGCACAGGCTTACACTGTGCAGTGAGCTGTAAAAAAAAAAAAAAAAAAAACATGTGTGGCATTTAGCATTTGTCCCATGTGGATTTAACCTAGAAATGACTTTGTTTTTTCTTAATTCTTTGCAGACAAACATACAGGCATACTCATAATGTATCTCTATTCAGCTGAAAAATATTGAGTCACGATTTTTGGGCCACATCACCCAGCCCAAATCATGACTCACTGGCATTGCATTGACGTTTAATTTGATTAAAAATAAATGTGGGGATCATTTAAAAACAAACATTGACATCACTTACATCTGCTTATTCTGCTTAATCGGGAGGCTCGGTGTCCTGAGTGGCTTCCAGATTATCCAAAACTTTGACCTTTAAGTGACATGAAATATCTCAAAAGAAATAAAACAGTCAGTTCTTCCTTGCCTTGTAACTTTGCTAAATGTTGCTTAAAGCTGAGCTCATTAGGGTTAACAGGCCTTCATAGATAATAGAATAAAGAGTGGTCTACTCTTTGTTAAGTGGTCTACATCTGATATATGTGCAGAGTGTTGAGATAACATTTGTTATAAACTGGTGCCAAAAAAAATAAATATAGACTTGTTAACATTCCTACTATGAACTTCTTGGCTTGATCCCATCTAGGTTGTGTAGGAGGATTTTAATAAGAAGCTAACAAATCCAGTGATTGTTACAATCAAATAATCCACAGACTGGATGTGACCTCAGCTGTCTGATGGCATATGACCCCATGTGCTCATCATTATGTCAGAAATGTAAAACTGGCTGCAGCACTTATGGCCATCTTCTTTCGTCGTGTCCTAAAAAGCACAAGTTTCTGTTCTAAGTGAGATGAAGGAAACATTTTAGTTTCAGATCCCTCTAAATCAACATCATTTTGTTCTTGATTGGACTTCACTGAACCGTAGCTTCCTTCTATGGAGTTACTCTGTCTGCTGCACGCCCAACAATATGACAGAAATGCTCTGATGAAGAGCTCCCTCACATCACCGTGTGGTGAAAAACTTGTGTCCATCTTGCCATTGGAGATTCTGACGCGCTAAGAGGAACTGTTGAGGTTTTTGTAAAGATTAACAAAGAGAGAATAGTGGTTACTGTGATGTGTGCAGCCCTGGATATTAAAATGTATCTGAAGTATTGTTTTACGATGTCTTGTTGTGATGACGGCTATTTTTTATATGCAGTATGTGTGTGTTCCTGTGTGTGGGTTTATTATGTCTTGCATTTATTGGCCCTTAAATTTCATTATTGTGAGGGAAATTCAAATTATATTTCATTTCTGTCCTTGATTATATTCCTATCTGCTAAAGTCAATTAAAAGGAAGGTTTTTAAGCTTTCTTGAATATTAATCAGATTAAAAATGTTTTATTTTAAAGGAATGATAGATTCAAAATCAGTTGGAAAATTTCCAAGAGTTAGGGCTGGGAAATATACTGAGTTTTTAAGATAAATAAACAGAAACTACTCTTTATGTGGATAAAGTTTATGCTGATAAAAATAAATCCCAGTCCCAGAGGTCAGTTAAAGGATTGTTTCTAGTAAAAACCACTAACAGCAATATTCATATTAACCAGTAGATCATCTATAGATCTATTTAATGTCTAACTGGGGATTTTTTTTTCCTTATCAAAGGAAAATTGTCAATTAGTGGTGCTGTTTTTCACACAGAGGTAGATGATTTTTATTTGATTTTTCATGTCCATGTTGACAATGTGCAGTTCACTGCTGATAAATGCCTGTGTGGCATTTATTCCACGTTATTTGACTCAGAACTGTTTTTTTAATTCGATGTCTTTATAGAAAAAAGTCCAGACAATTTTCATATAATTCCATTCAGCTTGAAAAAATATGAGGAGAAGATTTCGGTCTAGATTTCCCAGCCCTACTGTGAATGATAAAGCTCCACGTGAATATAAGAAGATGAAAGCGCGTGCAGCTGTCCGGTGAGTCAGTGTCAGGCCGTGATTTTCAAAGTTCAAGGCCTTCAAGCAGCCGCTACATGCTGGATTGAACTTGATCAAATTTTCAAACCGTAAATTTCTGACAACATTGTTTCAAACCAGAGCAGAGGAAACTTTGCTTCCTCTCTGTCCCGTGCGCAAAATGACCGTGATGGATGCGTGAGAGCGCCTCTCAGTGAAGCCTGCAGCCTCCGCTGCTCTCCATCTGCGTCCGATGAACTCCAAGAGAATCGACCATATAGACCCACGTGCACGCGATGAATGAATAAATAAAATAAACACACACACACACACGCTGTGTGTGTCTGTGTGTGGATGAGGAGAATAAAGTCTTGGTGTAAATCACTTTCCCGTCTGGCGCAGCACATTAAACAACCGTGGCGTGATTCCTTTTCTCTCAGCTCATCCGTTCCCTTTCTTCTTTATCAGCTCGTTCACCATTTCATTTCTTTCAAATGAGAATTCAGGGACCCCCAAATTCAAGCCCCCGCGTCTTCAAACAACACAACTGTACGGTTTTACTTTTCCTCCCGTCAGAATGCTATCCCAGATTCAATTTTAGATAGAGTGGGATTTAGCCAGTGATGATTTTTTTTTTTTTTTTGGTCTTTCGGAGACAATATTTAATATGCTGAAATGAGATCAGTTTTTATCCCCTCTAAAAAAAATATTTCTGAATATATGTGTGTGTCAAATCTGGCGTTGACGCACGCGTAAAATGGATGCATCTTTGATAAGCGAGCTTGTATTGGGCATATAATTGTTCTTTTTTCTTTATGAAATCATAAAAGAAGCAACAATGACAGTCATCATCATCAGTGGTATTTTTTTCTTCCTCCTCTCCTCGAGGGGACTTTTTTGCTTTTGATTTAGGAAATTAGCACGCCTTAATACAAAACCACATTCTCAACAGCCACTTATCAAACTCCATTTACTGCAGATGATTTCAGGGTAACATTAAAAGACAATAATGTAAATGACCCATGGCTTTTTAATTAAAAACGCCTTGTCCCCCCCTCCCCTCCTCCTTCTGCTATTTTTGTTTCATCTGTTTTACATTTTTGGGACTCAAAGTGTAGCGCAGGAGAAAGTCAAAGCGGCTCTTTTCCTCGGTGTCTCCCTCCTCGTTGACTTTTATCACCAAATGAAGCATATAAATGACCTGAAAGCGCGGGCTGTCGCGTTAAATTAAATAAAATAAAGAACAATTATCCTCTCCTTTTTCTCTGATCTGGCGCGTAAAAGGAGTCCTGGAGAGATAAGGCAGATTGGATTCTCTCTGTTGTGCTCCAATAAAAACGTCAAGGGGGGAAAGAGAGATTTAAACCCACACCCCCTGCTATAATTTCAAATCATAATTTCCCTCCCATTATACCTCTCACATGCCGTTTATCGTCGGGGTTATTTATTTCAGGGCGGTGTAACCACAGTCAATTTCCGTGACTAAGTTGGATAATTACAGGTAGTGAGAAAACTTGAAACAGCTTTAATAAAATAAATAGATTAAAACAACGATTTGATATGTTAAAAAAGAAGGCTTTGCGCTCCATTCCCATCATGCAAAAATAATATCCACGTCTGCTGCTGTTCCTCCTAAAAGTAATTATAATTGTCTAATTTCAAAGTTGAATTAGGACGCTTTAGGGGTTTGATGTAAAACTTCACATTCGGTTCAATGAAGTATCACCCTAATTTACAGCTCCAGATAAGGACTAAGTCTGTCATAAAAATCTGCCCATCCTCCTTCCCTCCCTCCCTTCCTTTCCCATCTTTCCTCCCCAGGATTGAAATTGCACCTTGGGCAATAGTGCAGAATCTTAACTTCTCTCAGCATATGTTCCTGGCAGATAAGTAAACAATTTGGATGTGAAATGAATTTTTTAATTAATACACTCGTGCAGTATGAGGGGATAGGCTATGTTTAGGCTGCAGCGCCGTGCGTAAATCCCGTGCGTAAATTCGCATTTAAATCTGTAAATGTTTGCTTAATCATTTGGTTTGTGTGTTATTTTCATTCACAGGAGCAAGGCCTATCATTTTCAAGTTTACACACGTTTGAACACGTGTGAATGACTTGGTGATAACAAGCTTTTAAATGGGTTTTGGCTACAGTTCCAGAGATCTTCAAACCACACTGCAGCCTGCGTGTGCTGCTTTAAAGTGAGTAAGAAAATGTGGAGGAAAGAAAAAAAAAAAAAAAGAATCATCTCACATTCAAGTTGCTCCATTAGTTAAACCTATAATTAAGAGGAAGGCTCCCTCCTTGAAGTGATTAAGCAGTCAGACAAGTCGGACGGGCGGAATCCCTCCAGGGAGGCCTCTCCTCTCCTGAACTGTCAAACATCAAAAAGATCACAACCGGTTCATCCCAGAGTCACACAAACACCTTCAACCGTGCTGCACTGCGCCGCTGAACATGTCTCAAACCTGTTCCTGACTCTGAGAGAGAAAACAGCAGCCAAACGCGGAGGTAATTAAAGCCTTTTTTGGCGAAATGATCAGAGTGGAGGAGTTTGACAGCTTGGAAAGACGCACGCGAGAAGAAAAAGGATCGATTATTGTGTAACTGCGAGGTGAATATAAATGCCCAATCTATAGCTGATCAAGTGGATTGATTAGGCTGGGATCAGCTGGGGTATTTCAATTAAAATAAATACAATCTCATAGTTTGATGAGGAAAAAATACCAAAGCGCCTTTTAAAACAAATCAGATTGTTTCACTTAAAAAAAAACTGAATTTGCATTTTTATTTCACCAGGGTTGACATCCCCGCTGCAGCACGTGCACAAACCTCCACTATCTGTCATCTGAAGCACCAATAACCTACAAATAGAGGAAAATGATAGCGTTGAAGACAGATTGTCTTTATTCGAAATGCCTTTGCTCAGCAATTGAACAAAGCGCAGGAGGTATCAACCTTCTAAATACATAATCCTTTCCATAACATGACAGGTTTTTAAAATTACCATCTTGGATGATAATACACATATTAACTCCTGGAATTCAAATAGAAGTTATCCTTGAAAAAAAAAAAAAAAAACAGAAACAAAAATGAAAAAATTACGCGTGTGACTATATTAGCACTGAACCACAGGAAAAATGCAAAATTAAACATTTGAATGTTTTCTCTTTTCGTCCTCTTAAATCTTGTTTTATGTGCCAGTTTGTGGATAAATATAAACAATATGACCCGTATATAATCCAGCCTAAAGGTCCTGATTTTGACCCTATCAGAGTAAAATTACGAGTGCCAAAATGTAGACTACTTAGGCCTATACAGGAGTGAGGATGGTAATTGTGCAAGCCAAATTTTCAAAATAAAGAAAGAGCACCCTATCAACACAAATCAGCATATTAGCATTGAAATGTACACAATAAATAAAGTTAAAGGCCTCCTTTTCTGGCTGCCATAAACGTTATAACATTTACATTTCTTACAGTTCACAGGGAACGTCCTTTACACCAAATCCAGCTCAGGAACTTGTTGGATTTCTGCAAAAGTTTGTGTTTTTCTCTCTTTTTTTTTGCCATAACAAGTCCAAGGCAGTTAATACTGTTCATGCCTTTAACCCGGGCGCGCTGTCCGTGTTTTTATTTACATGCATTTCAAGTGAGTTAGAAAAAAAGAGAGTCTTGAGGGTTACATGGCAGTGGCGTGTGCGGATGAGTATGGGTCTATCCCAGTCTTGGTCATACCTGGAAAAAGTATGTAGGCCACCGGGGGCTGTAAACTGGACGCTGACCAGGCTGTGCAGTTACACGGGACCACATAGCCCGGGTTTGTGGGCGACGGGTGGGTGTGGGTGTGCTGACTGGGACACCCAAGGGTGCCGAACGCGCCGTTCTGGTATCCCAAGGAGGACGCGTACGGCAAAGTGCTGGTGCTCAACGTGTGGGGCATCTCTGTCATCTTCTGGATGGCGCTGGAGCTGAACTGGCTCGGGTCGAGGAAGGAGTACGGCGCGGATGTAGGAGGCAGGAACGCCCGGGCTTTCTCCGAGGAGCCCAAAAGAGAGTCCGCGGCAGACACGGGGAGTCCCTTCAGGTGGTCTGTGTCCCCGAGGTAAGGCAGAGGGAAAACGTACCTGTCCTTCTTGAGGAGGTTCTTGGGTTTGCGCCTCGGTCTGTACTTGTAGTCGGGGTGCTCCTTCATGTGCTGAGCGCGCAGCCTCTTGGCCTCGTCGATGTAAGGTCTCTTCTCGGACTCGGAGAGCAGCTTCCACTCCGCGCCCAGTCTTTTGCTGATCTCCGAGTTGTGCATTTTGGGATTCTCCTGTGCCATTTTCCTCCTCTGGCCCCTGGACCAGACCATGAAGGCGTTCATGGGTCTCTTGATATGATCAGCCGGCTTTGACATCTTTAAAAAAGTGCGCTTTTATCCCCAATGTTAATGACGAGGAAAAGTTCTTATCGGAAGGAAAGGGAAACTATTCACCTGTCCAGATGCCAGATACCAGTCATGCCACGTCTGGGATGTTCTGAGTCAGGAAAAGAGCGAAATGAAAACAGAATCAAATAAAAATCCAGCCGGTGATTTGCTTTCTCCCGAGTTAAAACACTGATGCGCGTTCGTTCAAGTCCAGTAACAACTCTCTTTCAGACCTGCGGCAGGAAGAAAAAAATACACATGCAAGATGCACACACGTAAAAAAATCCTCAAAGGTGAAAGCAATGTTCCGCAGTCAGTTTGTAGGAGTCGTAAAAGTGTGATTTTTTTCTGCGACACACTCTCCCTCTCTCTCTCTGAGGTTTGTCGTCAAGCACCTGGCTTGGAAATGAGCGGAAGAGCGTGAATACGAGCCAAAAGCGGTGAAGTTCAAAGGCTGGGCTGGTTTGGTTTCTGCACGCAATCTGACATAATCTGCAGGGCGTTCACTCACCAACCTGAGCGCCCAATCAGCACGAAGAGCGCCTATTATAATACCTTCAGCCCAAAATATATGTACATTACAACATAAACAAAGAGCGGCTGGTAGTGGGAGAAAAAAAAAAAAAAGAGGAGAGGGATGTGTGTTTGTGTGAGTGTACGTGGGTGAGGAGGGGTGTGTGGTGTGGTGGGCTGAGGGGTGGGGGGTGGGGGGGGGGTAATACTCAGGATCCCTCCCTGATTCCATTTAATGTAATGAATCGCAACAAACATGGACCTTCAACCTCTTTTCCAGACTTCAATCCAGGAGGGTGACTTTACCGTGCAGCCAATTTACTGCACAGCTTTACAAGCAAATATAGGAGAGCACTTTTTAAGCTCTGCCACCCAAATGCACTAAGCTAGGCCTTAGTACACATCTGATTGGCTCTCAGGTTTGATTTGAAAGGGGAGGAAGCATAATTATATCACTGGGCCTAAAAGAATAATAATAATAGTAATAATAATGATAAAAGAAATCATATTACCCCCTTATAAAATGAAGTTGGGCCTAGTTTTCTTTTTGCCCAAGGACACTACAGCATAGGGCTGGGCGATACGGTCCAAAAATCATAGCCCAATTGTCTTTCTGGCTGCATAGCTATAAAGAAATTGTTTTTTGTTTTTTTTAATCTGCTAAAAAAATGTCAATTCTAAGTCAAATCCATGTGGGCCAAATGTCACACAGATAACAGACATGTTACACGTTATATAAAAGTGAACTTGTTAGTTATGATTAATCAAAAAAAATGTTCCTTAAATAAAAGACAAGACAAGGAGATAATTCCCCATTTAGACTGGATATTTACATATTTGTCCTGTGGTCAGTAAACACATCAGGATTAGTGGTTGGTATCATTAAAAGGGCTGTCAATGTATATAAAAAAAAAATCGCAATTTATTGCAGAATTTCCACAGTTAATCGTATTAAATCTCCTCTTTTGTAAAACCACAAAACTGCTTTCTTTCATTTGGATTTTTATCCTGTCTTAATCTAAGGAAAGCTGACTTCCTGCCTGGATAAACACCTGCTTTTATTTTGAAATAAAATAGGGAACTTTGAACCAACTTTGGACCACGAAAAAGGAATTTGTCATGGATTGAAAAGGGAAACCCCAGAAAAAAAGGTTAACATAACTTTTGAGTTGTCCACTGAGCTCTGCAAGTTTTTTCAAGGTGAAATGAAACCCAAAGGCCAGGGTACACAAACTTTTCAGCCCACAGCCCCCAAAATAAATGTGCCAGAAACCGGCACCGGCAGAAACCGGTGTTTTTATTTAAATTTTATTAATTTTATGCCTATATTTCTTTCTTTTTTTTATCAAAGTGGGTAAAATATACCAGTTAAAATCATTTGTAAATATTACTTAATTTTTTGGGAGGCATCTGGTGACCCCCTCTCAGTGTCTCGCGACCCCAAGGGAGTCCCACCCCCCCAGGTTGAGAACCATGTGGGCTGATTTTAACATTAATGTGTCTGCTTGGCGATGTTGCAGTTGCTGAACAAAGGTGTGCTGAAAGGAAAAATAAACATGTAATTTAAAAAATAATATGCTGATTATAGAATTGAACTGCGTTGTGGTTACTGCATTAATGCTGTCAGTTATAATTGTGAACAATTGTTTTGCTGAGAATTAGGCCTTGCATTTATATATGAAATCAAAATCAGTTTAAACTATGTGGGTATAAACAATACTGTCAAAACCTAGATCTAGTTTAAAACAGGGATGTGTCGGCATGATATTGGTATGATATTGGTAAATGTGATTTAAGGACAGAAATTTTAGTTCTACACTACATTTCAATATCAGAATTGGTACAAGTTTTGGCTAGAATTGATTGTGAATATTCGCATAACAGATATCAACAAAATCCAATATTGTACATCCCTAGATCAAATATACATCAATATATCTTAGAAACTGAATTGGCTCTATTGCCCAGCCCTAGCATCTTGCCCGAGGACACTACAAAAGCAGGGAATTAATCTTGTCTTCTGCTTCCAGGCTTCAAGATAACTAAAACATTTAAAGGTTTACACTGGAGAAAGAAATCAAGTCAAATTGAGCTTTTATTTGTTCTAATTCAGGCAAAATTTCAAGCAATTAACAGCAAAAACAAGCATTTCTCGTCGTAGTTCAAAGGCCTGACAAGCTGACAAGCGCGAGCCCGTGCACACAAGCGCACGCGCGCACGACTTAAGCCCCCGCGTGCCATCGATACTGAACCTATGTTAAGCTCAAGTGTTTGAAGACAGAATTACAAACACCAAGAAAATATTACATCAACTGTAAACGTTGAGAAAGGCGTCATTGTGTGTCTATAATTGTTGCATTAGGCCAAATCAATTCAGCAGTGTGGTTTTAAGGAGGCACAGAGTGATGGTTTTTAAAATGCAAATTTAAACGAAGACCATTGCCTAATAGCCCTCGGGCTAATGTGCGTGATATATGATTCCTTCAGCTGTGATTATTAAACGAGCAGCAGACAGATGATTTTCCCCCCACACCATCCAAATGCTGTGATTGGAGATACAACCCTGAGAGTCGTCTCTTGTTAGTTACGCCGCTAAGTAGATTTATTTAAGGTTGTCTCCGGCCTACGTAGTTATGTATGGAGGCGCGCGCAAGCTCACGCGCGTCCCCCCCACACACGGATGTCGTAGACCGCATCCTGCAGTTATCGTCTCATCTTCCTGACGCGGTACTTTGAAGAGAAGTGTGGTTTATTCAACATGTCACAACACAGCACCGACATGCTAATACTGCTAACATGCTAATATAACAAATAAAGAAGTCAATAAATGAAAGAGGCGAAGGAGACTGAGATAAATGCGCAAGGCCACTTCAAAGAGGACGTAACAGTACATAACACTGACATGCTAATGCTGCTAACATGCTAACATGATTAAATAAATTCACGTAATAAATAAAAACGGCTAAAAAAAAAGTGGGATTAAACACGTGTGAAGGTTTTATAATCAGTAGCATACTTAAAATAAATCATCATAGAAAACATAAACGTTTAAAGGCCAAACTAAAATAATTTTATTCCCTTAAAAACTAATTGAAGTTATTTTCTTGCCCTTATTTCCACACCATCTGCATCCCTTTCTCACGCTCTCTCTCCGCTCCCTGTCTCCCCACACACGCATGCGTCAAAGCGGTATGGCTTCTAACAAGAAGATTTCCATCATATCCATCTTTACTAACCCTGAAATTATCGTAAGAAATGCCCGTTTTGGGAGAAAAATCCCCGTCACCCCGACCTTACAGAACAATATAGCCCACAGCTGAGGACGCCCCCGACTTTTTTTTTTTTTTTTTTCCCTCCAAAGCGCGGAGCGGAGGGAAGCCTGCAAAGAGAAAAAGCTCCTCAAATCCTCCCAAATCGGCAGACTGTGATGTTCATCAGCATCCACGAGGTAGTATACTGCATGCTCGGACTGTTTATTTCATTTCAGAGCATTTTTGAAGTTTTAAATTGTGTTACGCTATCTGTCACTGAGCAGCGTGTATGCAATTTGACATGTAGGCTGCTCCATACCTACAGCAGCTTATAGGCTTCATTTTGAGATCAATGAATCAGATAAGAGGAAATTATTTTAGGGGCTGAGCCTCCCATACTCACGAGGGAGAACTCTCACTGTGTTTCTTATTCAAAAACGGGTTGTCTAATAAATGCACGCCTTAAAGTTCCCTCGACAATTTGAGGAGATAATGAGAAATGCAATAGGTTTTAAATTGTCAAGGCAGGAGATGATTATTTTTTTTTCCATCGGCAGTTTATCTTTAGTTTCTCCGAAAAATGTCGTTGCTTCTCTTCTGCTGCTTAGATAAAACATTAAATTACAGTTTAGACATAAAATAGGCCTATTTGTGGTTGGTGAACTTGGGCGCGTCACTATCCAAAAACTTAATTCCATCTCCAAACTTCTGGCATTTTTACGCAGGGGACGATTTGATCGCAGGAAAAAAAACACTTTTTTTTTTTAGAATAAAAAGTGAAAATTAATCAATAAAAACAAATACATTACAAACAATTGATCTCATTTTGATTTAAAACGCAGCTTAAAAGTGACAGCTTATTCTGACCAATCAGAGCTCCAATTACGCACAAACAAAATTAAAGTCGCAAACAGAGGCATGCTCTAGGGCGCACGAGACCCCCACCCCCCCTCATAAGCACACACAAATGCGCACCCACAAAGGCTGAAACCCACAAAACTGGGATTATCTAAGGACACATGTCCATCCATCTCGCCTTAAAAAGTGAATGGGGAGCAGCCCGACACACAGAGAGCCTATTAGCCAACTTGGGCTCCCGTGGAGAGCACCGAGGTAAGCTCCCCCACCGGAACTGTCCATGGTGCTGAAGCGCTAAGAGGTTTTCTTTACTGCTCATTGCGTCCTCCCTCAAAAACTCTTAAAAGCTAGGGTTGACATTTCAATGCCTTTTATTGTATTTCCATCCTATTTAGTGATGGTTCTCTGTGCAAAAATAAAATATTATAGAAAGGGAGACAGCTCACATGGGCTACAACTTTCCTAACTTTTTCTTTTTTCAGCACAATGTTTATAAGCCTGTTTTTTCACAGTGTGGAAGAACTTCACTTCAAGTGTCAGTGGAACTAACATGGCGCCATAAATGATCATAAAAACATTTTTATGTTGTCAAAATATGCCTGTCTGTCCCTCACTTTCACATCTGTGGGATTCAGTTCAAATTACAAGCACGTTGGGAGAAGGAAGCTAAAATGGGCCATCAGGTAAAATGGACCAGATAAGGTTGGAGCAACTTAGCTCTTTTTTTGCATTCTTACTGTGACCATTTTAACCATTTACAAGCATTTACAATAGCTTTTATTGGTCTGAGGTTGTTCGGGTAGGCGAGGCAGAGCTGCATGAAGTTAAGAAGGAGAAAGAGAGCAAAATGGACTCATTTCTGACAGAATTTTAGAATTTTTTAGTAAGTTTACGAACAAAGTGCAATGATTATGATCAATTGCTTGACAAATTCTCTGAATTAAAAAGGTTAAAATGGAAACAAAACTGTGATTCTTGTGGAAACACTTCATTTTACTCTTCCCCTTTTAGCTTCACCAGTTAAGGCCTCAGTTCTCAGATAAAATGTGTGACAAATATCCCCTCTTACACAGGATTTGAACTGGTATTTATGGTGCTACTCACACTCAAAGGTCTAAATATGTGGAAATTTTAAGTAATAACTGTCTTTCTTTAAGAAATGTGTTGCATAAAGCAGTGGTTCCCAACCTTTTCCAAATAACCTCCCCGCCCCCCTTCCCACTCATGCCTATAAAGGGCTGAGGCCCCTCAGGTCCACACACAAAATATATTTTGCTAATAAAATTACACATCAGTTTGAATAGTTTTACCATTCAGAAAGGCCAAAACACAGATTTTCTTACAAAAGAGCTTTGTTTAAACTATTCATAAATGTTTTATCAGGACTTTGATTAGTATGAGTGAGCCTGATTTTAACAAAAGAGCAGACAGATCCTCCTGAAATCACTGGCATGCCCCCAATGGGGTCCCGGACCCCAGGTTGGGAACCAGTGGCATAGAGAATAGAGGAAGGACAGGCAAAGAGAGAAGACATTGGAAAGAGAGAGGGAACGTGAAAGGAAGTACGATTAAAATACAAACTGCTGAAGAAAGGACTGAGAAGAGTGATACCGATGAGCACCATGAGATAATAGAGAGACCCACACACACCCACACTGAAAAAATCACCAATACCATTTAACAAAGCACATTAGCGACAAAGTTACTATTTTGGTGTTTTGAGATTTTGTTGTAAATGTTGAAATTGCAAGAAAATGTTTTTCATGTATGCAAAATCACACACAACAGAAACATAAAACATGACTATTTCATTCAACAATTATTTTTCAAGCCAACATATCTTCTACTTTATACATAAAGTGTTTTAGATGTTTGTGTGTTACTAAGGCACATCTAAGATGACAATTTATTTCAATTTGCTTATAAAATGTAAGAAAGATTTCATATAAAAAGACTATCGTCCTATTTCACCTGAACATCACAGTGGGCATGTGGCACCGTAGCTCTGATAATCATATAGCAGTTTGATGTTTCCCATGTTTTTTTAACATATGAAAGAAAACATTTTTAAACCAAAATTAATCTCAGGAGTTCTGTAGTTAATTGCGATTAATTACATCCATGTCATCCCATTTTCAAATGATGCTTTTATTTTGCGACAAAAACTGTCTGTTTGGATTTCTCTGCTGTCTTGTCTGTTTGGATACAGACTTGTTTTTATAGGGAAATCTAAGAATTTAACTTGAACGTAACCAGAGGAAAAGGAACATGTTATGGACTGTAAAGGAAATGCAAGGTTTTTAAAGTGAAATGGGCCCTTAAGGAGCAGTGGTGGCTTTATTTTACATCTCTGTTGCTACAGGGAGACACTGACATGGCTTAACCAAAGTGTGCTAGGCTCAATAAAGCATGAGATTAATCGCAATAAAAAGAAATGAGTGCACTAATTGTGGACCTTGATTGCAGTTAATGTGATTAATCTTGACAACCTTAGTATGAACACTAAAGAGGCTTGAACTTATTAAATATTACTGTTAGATTTCTGGCATCTTATTTAACAGTCATAGAGACAGTAGGGATGGATGTTATTGGATTTGTGCCAATATCCAACCTGCTGATATTTACAAAATAATTTAAGGTGATGCCAATATCAATACCGATACTTAGATATTGTTCAGACCTAAAAGTTCACTCCTTAAAACAGACATTTTAAAGCTTGAGGGTGAAAAAATTGACAAATTTCAGCTCTCAAAGCACACTTCAAGTGTAAGGAATGATAATGAATAAAGAAAAAGACTGAAGCTGAAGTAGGTTTGTTGGTCCAGCCAAAAAAAAGAGTGAGTTTACCAAAAATTGGCCCATTTTACCTTTGACCCTACTTTCTTCCTGTCTGATTGCATTTTTAAGTTGTTAAATCTTTTGATTGATTAGAAGATCATTTGTTTGTGCACTGATAACCTTTCAGCTATTTTCAAAACTGGAGATAATATGGGAATTCAAATATGTGTTATAAGTCAAAACACTGGCCCTTTTTCTGGTTTTCCTCCATGACTGGCCAACCTGCGACAATAAACATTTCATTCTCACCTATCAAGATCAGTGGTTCTCAACTGGTGAGGTGTGCCTAGAAAGATACGTTAAGTGTACTCCGTCCGATGTATGGATGCCTGAATTGGACAAATATCTTTGAAATTAATGTTATCATGGGAAACAGTTAAATTAAATGCATGCATGCAGGCAGGTCCTTGGGGATGAGCATCACATCCGGTATCAACATGGAACCGGTTCCAACACATCTGATCCCTGCCAGACCGAATAACAACACAGATTACGCTGCTTCATTTTGGTATCCTGCCACCCCAACGCAACTCTAGATAAAAAGATCACAAATATAGCTTACAGACTTTGTGTGATTTTTACGCAGAGCATGAACATCTTTTAATCATTTCTCTGTCTGGAGCAATGTCCGTGCTCAGCCCACATTTTCCTACCAGTCTGAGTCTCTTTCATAAAGAACTAACATCTGAAGTAGCATCTTTCCTTTTTGTTTCAAATATTCTGTTGACATCCTTTCAAGATATTCCTCTGAAGTACAGATTTTATCCCTCCACTGACTTGTAACAAACATTTCTTCTCTTAAAAGTATTGATTCAAGCACTGTTGAAGCACCGGCACTTTTCAAGTGTTTCAATTTAGCACCGGTATCAGAAAAAAAAAAAACGCAACCCTACAGGTCCTCCCAGGGCTTCTAATAATGTGCTTCTAAAAGTGTATCATGTTTTTTATTCCGTCTTGAGTTGTCAAAAACAAAGAATTTCAGTTGTAATTTCTTATTACAGGGCAGGTGGTGGGTTCTGAGGCTAGGCCAGTCAAGATCCACTGATCTACATTTTCACTAATGTTCAAGTTATTGTGCAGTACCTTCACTTTTCACTAGGGACACACAGATTCAGCTGTTTAACATCAGTATTGATTGATTCTGGCCCCATTATAAACATTGGCCAAATCATGTGGAAAACAGCAGAAAAAAAATATCTCCCACAGGTAGGATGTAAAAGGGACGAGTGCTGTCAGGGCTCTTCTGCCTAGGATACTAGGGTTCTACTTTTCCACTACAATCCAAAATTTAGACAGCCTCTTGGGACTTGAACTGCCACTGCATTGTTGATTCTGAGCTGTGATGCTAGCCTTACCTTGCCGTGCCCCCCAGCCCCAGCCTGGATCAATAGTCCTTGTGGGTCAGTCAGTCCAGTCCAGGCAGGCATGGTGGAAAAAAAAATCAACCCATCTTGCTTGCAGATATTAAAAGTGTCACTAAATCACACTATCAATACTATATCGAGTCGAGTCAAGCAGCAAAATATTAGCTACAAAAGAAAACAAGCACATGTAGCTCTAACGTTTGTTAGCTTGGAGGCTAATGAGGCTGCTGCTGCTGTAAACACAGAACAGCGGCTAACTGAAGAGCTTACAGCTAATAACAATGTTGAACCATTACATTTAGCATATATCTCATAAACGGTGGTCCAAAATCTGCACCTCGATATGGTGCTCACTTGCAGTTCTTATTTCTAAATGATAAGCAAAGCAGGACTGCTTGATATCTGCAAAAAATATAATTTAAATATATTTTCCTATTGTAAGCAAGCTAGTGATGCAAAAAATGCAGTCAAAACAGATAAAAATGCAGTTTTCTTAGAGTGTTTAAAAGTCAGATGATATAGGGGTGCTGATAGCCTCGTGGTTTTGTTGCACCCCATGTTTAGAGGCTTCAGTCCTACATGTGGGCAGCTTAGGTTTCAGGTCTGACTTGCAGTTCATTTCCCACATTGAGATAAGGGCGACAGAAAAAAAGAAGGGCAAAATATGTAAGATATATGATTTCTTCAGTCAATATTGTGACGACAAAATGAAATGAGGTGTATAAACTAATGTTAAAAGTGTGCATGACTGCTCTTACTCACTTGTATGTCTGTGTGCCTCCTCTGTGTTTTACACAATATTTTTGTTTACATTTCCCACCTGAAGCCAAAAAAGAGTTTGTTTTTTTTGCCACCAATTTAACACCAATTAATCTGAGGGTAGCTGATAGTTAGCCTGATAATGAAGGTCCATTGCACACAGGCCTCCTGTATACAAACTGAATGAGAAATTATTTCTCCTTTAGATTTTCCTTATTGCTATAATTTAAGACTTTTGTGACATGCTAATTGCAAATTCTCATACTGCGCTACCAATGCCGTTGATATTTATCATGCAGCTCTAAAGAGCAACGTAAAGGTTATTTATTCATTCACTGTGCAGAGAGGTGCAGACACTTTGTCCTTACATGATCGCAGAACAACCTATATTCAGTCTTTTCATAGAGTAGGATTCAAAGTTTAACGTTAAATGTTTGTGGTCAAGGCTTGGTCCTTATTTCACAGTGACAGTATCATACTGTCCATTGAAATGGTTCAAAATGCATACCTACATTTAAATCCTTGACAATTACAATTGCCATGTTGCTCACAAAAAAGATGCTTTCCAAGACAGCTGAAATAAATCAAAGCTTTAATTCTGGACATTAGAGTGCAGATCTTTAATGTTATCCAAACAGAAGCTCCATTCATTGACACTGAGAAGCAATCAAAACAGCAATGAGCCGTATGTAGGGTCCATTGCTAATATGGGTCATATGTCACAGGAAATATACATACATATCATATCTTTGTGATGATTATTCTCAGTAATATAATATCAGACCTGAATAAAATCTTTCAAAATGGCCAAACTCAAGCAGTTCTGGCTTTTATTGTGCATCACTGAAGAGTACAGAGCAGAGGGGAAAAAATTAACAAAGGTTCAAGGCATCAGGTAATAATGAAAGGACAGGGGCAATACTTCAAAGACCACAAGGCCACATCACACAATTATACAATACAATTAGGATTAAAGGGGCAAAAGAGATAACAGGAGATAGGGATAAATTATCACAAAAGGAAAGATGTGACTCTCTCCTGACCTTCATTAAGAGGAAAAAAACTCATTTAGAGCGCGCCTTCCTTGCAGGGGGATTTGAGCCTTTCACATGAGACTGTGACTCAACAGATAAGATTTACGAGGCATAAATGAGCGTCTGAAATCCACCAAACAATAACATAAATTGCATCCTGAATAGAACAACGTAAGAAGGGAAACACCTACATAATTTTCAATAATGAAATAGATACATTTTATTAATATTATTTTACTGGATAGATTTGTGAACAGTCTAATGTAATAAACAATCATGCTGGAGTTTATACCATCCAAAACCATTATGTTGTGTTTTTTTTTTTTTTTTTTTTTTTTAATTTGATGTTTCTAGAAACTAATTTCACTGTTAATTAATCACAAATTGAAAAGCAGACTAGCTGACAAGTGTTAAGTTAAGAAAACATAACCTACACGCCAGCAATAAGACACAACCCACCCAGTGCTGGTTTACATCCGGTAGAGTATCGTAGGGATGGCTATGAGTTCTTGGGTGCTTGAGTGTACTTGTTGTGGACACCATTACCCTGGCAGTGTTTCATTACTTGTGCACATGTTTAGGTTAAACATTTAATGTTACAAGTGTACTGGGCTCTACTAACTGCACATATCTATAAAGAAGAAGTAAGAAAGTAATCAATAGTAGACAGAGGTGTAACCTCTTAAGCCTCAGCTTTGGCTTTACTTACACAGGAAGTCAGATTACAGCGACAACAGCTTACAAGTAGCTCCAGTGCTGTGCTCCCCTTCCTGCTTTTTATTTTTATGCACAATTATCACACTTAAATGTTTCAGATCATCAAATAAATTTTGATATTCAACAAAGATAACATACATACTTTTTCTGGGGGTGCAGGCAGTCCACATGCCCCAGGTACGGAGGCGTGGGTGGCCTGGGTTTAAATTCAGCCTTTGCCTTCTTTCCTGAATCGCAATCTTGATTTCACACTCTATCCACTGTCCCATCTAAATAAAGGCGCAAACGCCCAAAAATGATTATGCCTTAGTATGCTGTATTGTTTAAGTATTTCCACTTCAAACTTTATTGGCTAAGCAAGTTACAAGAAGTCTGACTGTCAGTTCATATGTGGAATTCAACAACAGTAAACATGGAATAATTGGGTAGAACTTTATTTTAGTGGGCCCTTATTACCTAGTAATGTACTACCTGGTACTATTATAGTTATTACATCGTAATTTAAATAGTAAGATGTATATTTATCTTGTCATTGCTCAGTGATAAGGTGTAAGGTGTAATTACTGTAAGCAGTGACCAAGAAAGAATGTGTTACTCATCAAGTACTTCCTCATAATATTGTGGCGATTCTCCATTATCAGACATATATTGCCAAGGAATTTTTTAGAAATAAGATGATAGTTTTTCTAAATCAGCTGCTTGATCATTTCTGAGTAATTTTGTTTTTTTTCCACTAAATTTAAAATCAATCCTTCCTGAATAATACTAATTTCTTAAAAATTTCCTTCATAATTCACAAGTAGTTTGGTAATTTCTACATATAAACTCACTCAATAAAGTAAGCCCCTCCCCCACAATTACCAAGTAATTTCTAAGTCTTTGAAAAAACAATAAACACGAAAAAAATGGCCTTGTGTCAAGTTACACTAAAGGCACAGTGCCGCTGATGTAACTTGACAGAAGAAACTTATTTAGCAAAACAATCACTTTATTTCTGAGAAATTACTTGGTAATAAACCTCATTAAAGGAGAATTTCCACAATATGAGGAATCACTACATAATTAATACATTATTACTATGTAAACACTTACTTGATGTTAACATATCTGTGAGTTATTAACTGATAAATGCCTAGTTTTTACTAGGCAGTTACCACCTTATCCTTTAGAAATTCCTAGATAATTTGGCTTATTACTATTATTATGTAACTACGCTAAAATTTTGAGGTAATTACAAGGTCATTAAGGCCCATTTACATAAAATGTAATCAACAATTGTTAATACAGCTATGCAATTGTGAGAGCTATTCAGCAGTGTTTTTTAATGTATTACAGTCAGTTAATTTGGCTCACCATTATGCAATTCTACTTGATAGTCTGAGAGTGGCAATGCATGATGGGATGGTTTAGTATGACTGCTGTGTTCCTTTTCCAGAAAAAAACATATAATAAAGTGACAAAATTGCAAACGATGTATTCTAAATTCACAGACTCAATGTAATGTGACAACACTAAGATTAACAGTACCAAAGTAAGGGGGTTTCAGACACAGCCAATGTCTCATCAGTGGACGTACTTTGGACGTCCTGTGTTAATAAAGCCTAGAGCTTAGTACAACCCAAATTTCCAAAAAGCTAGGACACTGTCTAAAATGTAAATAAAAACAGAATGCAATGATTTGCAAACATCATAAACCCATATCTTATTCATAATGAAACATAAACAGCATATAAGATGTTGAAACTGATTTTACAACTGAATTTTACAGTTTCATGACAAATATTAGCTTATTTTAAATTTGATAGGGGCGACACAGAGGTTTACAATCTGCAACAAGCTGCATCAAAAATGTGGATTATTCTCAGAAAAATGTTCTCCACAGTAAAATTGATTAAAAGAAAATTGAATATCCCACCATCTACTACACTTCCAGAAACCATTGTCAACACAGTTCACCGTGCCATCCACAAATGCAAGTTAAAGCTGAATAATGCAAAGAAGAAGCCATTTGTGAACACAGTCCAGAAGCGGTGCTGTCTTTTCTCGGTCAAAGCTATTTTTTAATGGACTGAGGCAAAACGGAAAACTGTTCTGTGGTCAAGTTAATCAATATTTGAAATTGTTTTTAGAACTATGGGCACTATGTCCTGTGGACTAAAGAGGAGAGAGACCATCCAGCTTGTTATCAACACACAGTTTAAAGCCTGCATGTCTGATGGGGTTGCATCAGTGCCTATGGTGTGGGCAGCTTACACATCTGGAGAGGAACTATCAAAATAAGTATATAGAGGTTTTAAAGCAACAAATGCTCCAGACAATATCTGTCATGGAAGGCCATGCTTATTTCAGAAAGGAGTTGCTTAACCACATATCACATCCATCCCAACAGCATGGCTTCACAGTAGAAGAGCTGAAGTGGCCTGCCTGAAGTCCACACCATTTTATTTTAAAGGAGATACAGGACTAGAAGGCAGCCAGAATCCTACATCAGACAAAAATGGGACAACATTCCTCTCTTAAAACTCTAGTAGCGGGTCTCCTCACTTCCCAGACTGTTGTTAAAAGAAGAGGGGATGCTACACAATGGTAAACAAAGCCCTGTCCATACTTTTTGAGATCTTTTGCTGCCATCAAAGTCAAAATGAGCTACTATTTTTCCCGAAATGGTAAAAAGTCTCAGTTTCAACATCTTATGTGTTGTTCATGTTCTATTGAGAATAAAGTATCGGTAAAGATTTGCAAATGATAGCATTCTGTTTTTATTTACACTTTTTGTTTTGATATTATCAATAAATGAACTTCCATTTTTATTCTCTCACCTATTAGTTCAAGCTGGAGACCTGAAGGCTGGAGACATTGTGCAAAGCTGTGAGTCAGGTGATGAATTATGAATTAATATTCCACACTGCCTCTCCTGTATGTCTCACAATTACACATATCAATCCTCTCCTCGTACCTTTTCTTCTCGTTTTGTTTACAGAAATTGCATCCTGAACCATGAAGAAGGAAGCCCTTACTGGACAAAAAGCTGCTTGTGAAATCCGAGCCGGACTGTAGGTATTGTTGAGTAAAACACAGAGCTAACCAGAATGTGAAATAATGAAAAAGACTCAGTTAAAGAATGGGAAAGCTTTTGAAGCCAGACAGTCTGATGGAGAGGAGAAAAAATACAATTCTAAAAATCTGTATCAGTCGATGATTAATTAATTTGGTTGAATGATCTGCTCCAGCCTTGTGTGATATCAGTTTCCATTTCTTTTGCACTTTTATGGACCATCTCCAGAGACTGCTAGTTCAAAAAGACGGTTCAATTTAGAGCTCTGATGGGAAATGGTTTGAGAAAGTCTTCTCCTTACGTTTGGCTTTGATGTGTTTAAACTGTCGTAATCTCACTGTTCCGAGATGGGAAAATAAATTCTGCTCATTTTTCCAATTGTAAGGCTCTTTTTTTCATGGCTTCACTTTACATCTGAGATACTCCACTTAGACAGATTATCATAGAGACAAATTAATAAACTAGGAGTCCCACCATCATGTAAGCATCAATCATTTTCGTTCTCTATTGTATAGAGTAAAAGATAGTCTTTAATTTCTACTGCACAAGTTTTAAAATAGGAGTGTAATGTTTCAAAAAGGTCACTTTTAGGGTCATTTCTCAGTTTTGGGGGCACAGTTTTGAGTTTGGTTCAACTAGAAAGAAAAGAAAATCCTGGATGACCAATTCTAGGTTTCCTCTTTTTTTTGACATGACAGCACTGATGGTTACAGTTTTTTTTTTTTTTTTTAATCATATGTCATTTTAAATAACTGGTGTTGTTTGTACAGGCCGCAGTGTATGAAAGAATAAAAAATAAAAACACCCCAAAAAAGATGAAATTAAAATCACCACATTAACCAATAAAGAATTTTTACATTGAAAAATGTAAGAAATAAAAATGTATGCATTTAAGAGAAATTTATCACTATTTATTTATAAAGTAGGGGTCGCTTAGGCTAGTTGTTAAGGACCAGCAAAAAACTGAAGCTGAATTAAGGTGGCAGATGTGGCAAGTAAGCTGCTTAAGAGCAATCTCAAGCAGGAAGGAGGATTGGCACAACCCTGGCCGTGGTCTGGACATCCTTGTACATTAACAAGGGCATTGAAAAATAATTTGTTGAAAAAATAACAATTTCCAGATCTTAAGATTGGACTGAGCGGTGGATGTGGTGCGTAAACATGGCCTAGGGTATCATCCAGGCGGGGACTAGGGTTGCCATGAGCTCCTGGTCATGCTGTGGATGTACCAAGGGCCCGAAAGCAGCAGTCCAGGGATGGGGAAGCCTGGACAAAAGAGATGCCATTAAGCTTGACCTTTGCTGCTGAGTGACACACGTGTGTCTACATGTGTCCAGCGTGACTCTAACATAATATCACCATCAATTATCAATAATAGTATCAGATCAGCTCAGAAAGATGATTGGTGGTTGGAACACACCAGACCTGGAGTGGCTAATCTGGAGAATTTCTGGTGGGCCAGGCTGCTCTCAGGGCCGGTAGGGCTGCCATACAGCATTAAACAGGCACAAGCTAGAATAGACACAGGAGCGCGAAGTGCTTGAGTTACATTTCCCCTCACAAACTCTCTCCTTCCTGTTGGAAGGGGAACACCTGTGTCAGTACGTACATGTCGTAAGCTTATTAAGCTAGTGAGATGACAGAGAGGACAGCATTACACTGTGAAATCATCCCCTTTATGATGGACTTTTTCAGGGACAGCATGGTGAAACATTCATTTCTTGTACCGTTTCTTATATGGTTTTCATCAAACTAGCTGGGCAGTCGTTTCAGTTCAAAACAGCCTGGCTGCAGATCGTACATCTCTAACGGCCACTCTCACAGATCGTTCATCTGAGATGCCGTATCTTTCAGAACGGAAGTGCCATGTTTTGCCAGTATAACATATTCGTTTTTTATTCATAAACAAAGTCTGGCAGTTACATTTATTAAGAAAATAACCACATGTCAAACATTACAGACTAGGCCGCATTTCATTGATAAAACAAGAAAAAAGAGCAGAGGTCTAATCTGGGATTAGATTATGTATGACACTTTTTAGAAAAAGTTACATGATCGTTGGCTCGCTTTAGCTTTATTAGCTTTAACTAAAGCTAGCACATCTATGCTAGCTATGTAATTTTCATTACTACAGAAGCCAGTGTAGCTACATTAGCTTTAGCAATGTGAGCTTTAGCAAAGTAGCTAGAGCTATAACAGAGAACATAGCTATGAAGATTGCACGGCCACTTTGTAAGGTTAGCTTTAGCTACATTAGCTATGTTAGCTGAGTAGCCATGTTAGCTACATTATCTATGTAGTTTACACAGTTAATGGAGCTATGTTAGCTATTCTTGCTGCGTTAGAGTGTTTTCATGGAGGACAAGCTTTTATCCTGTCCAGACTGTTTACTTTGTGTTATTAAATGTTTTGTAATCAGGTTTTGCAGGTCAGGTTTAAGCTTTTAACTTTCGGTATCCAGCCATCACCTTAACCCTTACCCTTACCCTAAACAGAAGTTTAATCCCGTTTTAACGCTGAAGTTTTATCGTGTATTTCTGTTATAAAATAGACAGTCTGCTGCCGGACCAAGTGTCTTTACATTTGGTAGCACAAAAGTACTGTAAGAAGTAGCTTTTCCCAGTAGCAGTGCCAAAACACTGTGTCTAAGATACGCAGTAATCTAACAAGTTAGTTTTAAAAAGGGCCCACCTCTGGAGGATGCCATCTATGACAGTGCTTACCAAAATACGGGCTGCAAGAGGTCATTTATAATAACTGAAAAACATAGAAATTATTAATCAAAAATAATAATTTAATAAAATATTTCATTATGTGTTATTTTTTTAGTCTCAGAAGTAACCAAACACGGTCAAAATTTGTTTTACTCATGTCACCTTTTCGTCTTTTATTTTGTCTGATGTATGGAACTGGTGTCACGGTTTAACTGGTGTTGGATTAACTGGTGACACTTTGTTAAACATTTGCTATGCCACTTGCTTTGCAATTTAAACAATACTCAGTTCATTTGGAGACATTAATGCTACTAGAATAGTTGGCTGGGCCAAAAAGCCTGTTTGAGATGAATTTTGGAAAAAAAAGTGTCTTTTCAGATGCCTGATTAAAACAAAATAAATGGCAGTGGTTCATTAACTGTACTTTGTGAACCTACAAACACTGAGTAATTTAATGTCTCACAAAGCTAAGCAATGGCATTGAAATTCTCTGGTTATGAAAAAAATTAAAGTAAATACTTTGAGTGTCATGTTAGCGCTGCATGAGGGTTTTAGTAGCCCTTGCAGATTTGTGCTGTTTGTCAAAAGGCTTTTCTATCCATTTAAAATGTTTGACGTGTTTTCTGAAACCAGGTTTCTCCACACAGCTGATTCATAGACAGAGGTGGATCTCTTAGCTCCGCTGTGTCATCGTCCTGTGTTACTCATTCTTCTTTGTGTGTTTTGTTGAGTCCACTTCTTCCTGGTCTTTGTTAGTTAATAGCAGTCAAAGCATGACCACCATGGACTGACGTGTGGATACTGCCATGTGGAAGTCCTTTTTCTCCCAGTTGTAGTGTGACTGTGTACCGTGCCTGTTCAGGATGAATACCATATCATTACAAGCCTTGTATAAATAGATTACACATCTATTAATTGAAATACAACCATACTTCTCTGGATCCTCCCTGGCATTATCTCATAATTTAGCGCAATAAAATGACCTTTTCCTTTAGATAAAACTGAATTTCAGATATTATTTAGCCGATTGAACTTGACCCTCAACATCCTGGAAGGTGACTTGCTGTCAAAGAATGGGCACTGGACCCGGTGGGTCATTTATTAATGAAAGAAGAGATTGATTTCCTGTCATATGCATTCATTCCACATTAAAGAAAAACAGTTATCTTTTTCTTTTGATCCACAAACTGCTTCTTATTGAGGGTAACGTTTAGAATTATGCATTCACAGGTAGATTTTTGATAGCTGTTTATTCAAAACGCTAGCCGAAGTTGAAAAGCGGATATAACCTCAACTCAGAACTCTTAAGGGGTGGACTAAGATTGAAATTGGTCTGACTCTCCCTCTCTCTCTTGAATCGAGGGTCCATTGTAGTACGTCAAACAAAAGGTTTTTTATCAGAGGCTCTTAATGTAACCCCCTCCCCTCACTCTCACGGCCACCATCTCGTTCTTCTCTTCCTCTCTTTTCTCATTCATTTATTCCACTGTGTGTGGAAATAGGCTGGGCAACAATTAATTTCAGAGTGAATTCAGGCAGGATCTATTACCCCTCTCTGCCTCTATTGCTCTAATGGAAATCTATTTCACTTCTCTTTTGTGTCCAATATAATTTAATGCCCATTTTATTAATGGCCTGAAATAATTACGGAAGGCTTTTGTGATTCTTGAGTATGTTTCATTTAATTGTGTAATAAATGTCTAATCAGGGCTCCCATCTGAAGCCATTATGGCATTAAAATTAACAATTACGCCACAAATGTCTTGGTGAATGCGTTGGGGTCTATAGAAATCGTTGCTGATAACAAGACACATATAAATCATTCATGAGAATTTTTTCAGAGAAAAGCCCAGAGAGAGATAGGAGGATGGGAGGGAGAAAAAAAGAAGTGGGTGAAGAAAAGAGGAGAAGAAAGAGGCTGAGTTTTCTTTATTCCATTGAAAAACCAGGGATGGCCAAAAGATAGGCCATTTTAAAACTGTGTCACCCTCTCCAGTCCCTTTCTTCCCCTGTCTCTCTCTATCTCCCTTTAATTTGCCTTCCTCTTTATTTTTGAAGTGACAGATTTCACTTTGGGAATTCATTAACCGTTAACTTGAGTGATAAAATATCTATCAGGCCCTATGCCCGGTTCCTTTGCTAAGCTGCGTGGCGCTCTGGTTCGACGTAGTGGGTGACCGAAGGCAATTAAAGAGGCTTCACACTCTCTCACTCCCCCAGTGTCGCTTTCTCAGTGAAAACAGCAAGGCTGCTCAACATACCAGCAAGAATTGTTTTCTTACTAGCCAAGTATACAAATTTCATGGTATGGGGAAACTCCATCTGCCGCTAGAAAACCCTCGTCAGTTCCTCTGTGTCATTTCCAAGCTAATATACTACAATTGGTTTTGGTGAATCTATTCTAATAGCATAAGGTTTTGGCCTTCTTTGTTCTCTATTACCATGATGCACAAAGGGCCTCCCCGGGCAATGGATTGCACACTGGTCCTAACCAGACCCTTTCAAGTGACAGAGTCAAGGCGCTGACTTTGATGTGTCACGTCTTAATCAGAGGGTTGATTTTATTCAGAACCCATTTTGGAATCAAGCAATCTTGGATAAGTTGGTTGATATCATCCATCTCTGACTCTGCCTCATCTGAGCAGACTAGACAGCTGCTGCTTGAGTCAATGATTGACAAACAAGTTAGTCAGAAACACAAGCTGCAGTCCAGAATGACACGTAGAATGATATTATTTCAAGTAATGATACATTTCAGTGGCTGTGTTCACAGCAACAGCAAATCACAGCAATGCATTAAGTTTGACCACTGGATCTTTATTAGACATGTCGGCGTAACACAAGCCAAGGCTGTGGTGATTACATGGGCCATCATAGGCTCTGGTTAAGGGGGCTTCAACTGGGCACAGTGTCTTAGTAGGCTACTGAGCTGGTGCTATGCTCCACATGTGCAAAAGCAAAACAATTCCAAAAAAGTTGGGATATCATCGACGTAAATAAAAACAGAAAATGTGGATTTGCAAATCCTTTTAAATCTATGTCCAGTTTAATACAGCACAACTCTAAATATTCACACATTCTAAATTTGATGCTTGCAAGATGTTCCCAAAAAGTCGGGACACATGCAAGAAAGACTGGGAAGCTTGAGGAGTCCCCCCAAAAACCCCTGGAACATTCACAGGTAAGCAGGTTAGTTGGTCACAGGTGATTATAGTGCCATGATTGGGTATCAAAGGTGCACTCATGAAAGGTTCAGTCTTTCACAGTCAATGATGGCATGAGGTGCTCCACTTTGTGGAAGACTGTGTGGTCCAATAGTCTAACAGTTTATGAATGTTCCCCAACATGCAACTGCAAGGAATTTAGAGATTTTTCCATCTACAGTCCAAAATATAATTAAAAGATTCAGAGAAGAGTGCTGCTTTAGCCAAGGTCATAGAGCAGGTGTGCATTTAAGCTAGTGGCATTAAGGCTATAGTGCTTGACACACTAGTCACAGGTACAAATCCCTTTCCTGGACCTTCGGTGAGACGCCCTCCCTGTCAGAATGGAAATACATGCAGAAACTTTTGAAATAAAAACAGATTAAATTTCTGTTTACAGTTAAGGTACCAAGTTAAAAACCTGACCAGCAAAACTTAATAACAGAACATTTAATAAAGCTGAGTAGACAGTCTGCTTACCGGAAAAAACTCTTGTGCTCCATGAAAACACTCTAATGCGGCAAATGTAGTTTGCATAGCTCCGTTAGCTCTGTTAGCTGCATAAGCTACATAGCTACTTAGCTAAAGCTAAGCTCATAAACAAGTAAAGCTTCAAAGTAGAGGGCTGCATTGGGATTGGGGCCTGTGGGACCCAACACAAATCTCGCAGGACCAGGCAGTTTGAACTTTGCTGCGGGCGGGAACAGGTGGCTGAAAAAAAACACTGCAGGATCAGGATGTAGCCTGGTGACAGGATGATGGAGTCAATAAATGATGTAGAAAAGAAGCTCAAACAAGGTCTTTACAACAGAAAAAGAAAACAAGGCAAGTCTGACAAGTTTTGTTTCTGCAGAGAAGCTCTGATGGAAAAACAGATTAATATCTACTACTGAATACTAAATGGTGAGACAAGTACTGTTTCATAAATAATTATTTCAACTGAAAAAGCAGGTTTTGTGTTGTGAAAGTAATGTTTATGCTGAGAATGGCTAAATGAGCTGTCCCTGGTGCAGAAACGCGGCAGATTTGACTGACAGCTGCCGCTCAGAGAGAGTGAGGGAGAGAGATGCTCTCCGTCGATGGGCGATTGTACGTGCTTTTCTGCAGCTGATTCTATTTTTAATCATTTAGATTAACAGGTTGTTTGCACTCACATGATCTTCTTGGCCCATCTTTGCACAAGGCACTGTTTTTCGTTTTTGAGGTATTCGGTGACATTTTTGTTTCCCCTTTACTTCCGGAACAACACCCGGTCTGAATCTCTATTAATGGCCTATAAAATGATGTGTTTTCTCCTGCGGGACGGGAGAACACACAAAATCAATGCATCTCTATTATTGTGCTGGCATGAATTCTCAGGGTTTTGCGGGTGTGGGCGGGAGTGTAACACACATGTTGCGGGTGAGGGCGGTAATGGTCAGAAATTCAGCGGGTGCAGGCAGGGCCGGGATGAAGAAAACAGTCCCGCGCAGGGCTCTACTTCAAAGTTACATTATCTACATAGCTACATAAGCTTTAGCTACTTTGCTTAACCTTATGTTGCTAAAGCTAGCTTACAGTCTATGCTGAGCTACACTGACTTATGATGTAACTTTAGTTAGCTAGCATAGCTTTCAAGCTCTAGCTAAAGCTAACAAAGCTAAAGCAAGCCACCGTTCCTGTAAATACTTCTTAAACAGGTTGATACATAATTTAATCCTGGGTTAGACCTCTGACCTTTTCCTTTGTTTTATTTATGAAATGTTTCTTAGTCGGTTTGCACTGTGGTTATTTCATGAATGTAACTGACAGTTTATTTATCAATACAGTTGGATTTTTAAAAAAAATATCTAAGACTGGAAATACGTTGTATTCTGACAGAGATGGTGCCTCAGATTAATGGTCTGTGAGATCAGCTGTCAGAGATATACAGTCTGTTGCCGGACTCTGCTCTGTTTGGTACACGTCTTTACACACAAAAAGCCCAAAAAACTATTCTCTGCATGTAAGGGGAAAAGCCAAAAGCCAACAATGAAAGCATGTGATCTTCGATCCTTGGGGAACACTGCATGAAAAACCGACATCATTCTGTGATATTACAACATGGGCTTAGGAACGCTTCAGAAAACCATTGTCAGTTAACAGAGAACATCATTGCATCAGCAAATGTAAAGTAAGACTCTACCATGTAAAGTCAAAACCTTTTATCAACAACATCCAGAAACATCGCTAGCTTCTCTGGGCCTGAGCTCAGCTTAGATGGACTATTTCACATTCGTGGACCATCACCTTGATGCTACTTTGTAGAAATCTGTTTTTACTTTGACATTGAAGAAGGGTTTTGCTCATTTTTGGGGGTCAAAAAAGCCAAATTCTATTGACCTTGATTGATTTATAAAACCAAAAAAGGTTAAAACATCCAAGGGGTGAATACTTCATAGTTACAGAGCTTGTATTTCAGTTTTACATATGTCTTTGTCTTCATGCTCAGTATTTTAAAGTGGTTCTGCTCAGCTTTAGTCTGAATGATCAATAAAGTAAATTATTCTTGTAAAAAAAAAAAAAGTTTCCCGGTTCAAATCCTGGCCATGCTTGTGAGGGTTCTCTCCAGGCAATCATCCACTTACAGACCAAACACATGCTCATTAGATTATCTGGTATGACTAAATTGCCCGTAGTGTGCCTGAGTGCTGGTATTCTAGCCCTGTGACTGACTGGCGACCACTCCAGGGTGTACACTGCCTCTCGCCCCGTGACAGCTCAGGCCCGGCAGAACTCCGGCCTCCTGGCAGTCCCTCTTAGCAGAGCTAACTTTTTTTCACTCAAAGTGTTAAAGTTGCCCAAATAACAAACTTTTTGAACCAGTTTTGAATCCTGTTATTGTTTACTTTTTGTCTGTTTTTATCATACTGCCACAATAAAGTCTCTTCTGCCCAGCACTAGTCCTTATGGTTCAACAAAAACCTCACTGCTTGAATCTATACAACAGTTTTCTATCAGGTACATTTCAAACCTTTCCTGCCTTTGTATATTTTTACATTGATGCTGAACCTGCACTTCATACACTATAAAAGCCTGTTAACTACTTTGGTATTTGAAAAGTTCAGCAAACTCTTTCCATTGCCTTGCCCAGAAGCCTTTTATCATCACGCTTTGTTCACTGCTCTTACCATTAGATTAGATGAAATCCTTGATCAATACCAATGATCCTTCAACAACCCAAAGAAATCAATAACCTGCCCTCTAAAAATTTTCAAAACAATTTTTATGTAACAAAACAGAGCTGAAAAGAATTGAAACAAGACGTGTATAAGCAGGTAAGAGATATTAAAGCTCAGTGAGAAGCTGCTGATAGCGAACACTCAAGAGGTTGACCTGCGTCTATGTCACTACTGCAGTGCGGTGATTCAACAATCATTGCTAAAGGCACAGCCATAATGGTGTCAGTTTATCAAAGGAATGCTGCACACATAAAGGGTGAATACTTTTTTTATTCTATTTCAAAACTCTCATGTAGCCTTGGCAAAAACAAAAGTGCTGCTATTCACTGTGACTGATGAAATATTTCTATCAAGTTGAAAGTTTTAAAAAGAGGATCTTATTACTGTATTGTAACTGAATGAAACCTGTGGGTGCATGAAAAGAGTAGGAAAAAGGAATGCTCATACTTTAGTGTGACATTGAGCTTATTCTCAATATCATAAAAACACCGATTCCAGCAGAGGAAATAGACCGGACAGAAAGATAGAAAGTTTTAGAGCCATGGGTTAGAGTGGTCATTTTGAAGATGGAGGATTTATTTTTGAAAGTTCATTTTTTAAAATCATGTTCCATTATTTCTTCAGTTAAGGAGCTTGTTGGAATTTGAAATCCTTTAAGATAACATCTTTTGGGTTTCTTTGTGGCCTTAGAGTCGAACTAAAACATTTATCTCAATCCTTCTCAAAAACGGACATAAAAAATAACAAGTCCGAAAAAATGAAAAGCAAAAACCCTAAATGACTTAGTTTATACATTCAAAAAGGAGTGGGAAAGAAGTACAAACCTATTTAATCCCACCACTTCTCCATGAATAGAATGTTAAGAAGACTCCAGCTTCTATAACGCTTTTCTTGTGGTCTGACTACTTAAAGTGCTTTGCACAACCCAAGCTACTTTAACCCATTTACTCCACCTTCCCACACTGATGGTGAAGGCTGCTTTGGCCATCACTGTTAACTAATCCCATTCAAATGCACCCATAAACATTCAGACACCAATGACACAGCAAAAGAAGGAGTTTCAGGTGAAGTTTTTAACCCAAGGACACATTAAGACATGACTGTAGGAGCTAGGAGGAACCCTTGAGTTGTTCCATGAGAGACATACAACTCTACCTGCTGAGAGATAGTTGCTGTGGTAGTAGCTGTCTTATTAATGTAAAGCTATACATCAGTCAGATGAACAGCACTAAAACATCAAACACTACAAGGAGCTGCAGCATTTCCATTTTATTCTCGATCTTTTCAAAATGATGCATGTCTACATCACATGACAACCACAGAGATATTAAATCAAACCTTTCATTTTTGTCGTTTTAACCTTCATACACAGGGACACAATTTAGATCACCAAATCAAAGAAATTAAACAAAGAAGTAGAGAAATGTCCAGTTCTGATAAAACGGCTGCCATAGCTGCATCTGAGGTCATCTCTTCACCAGCAACCATTGCTTTCAGGCTTGCAGTCACTTCAGCTAAACCACACTGTGGCTACCACCTCTTAGGGCCAATCCCATTTCTACCACTTACCCCTTCCCCTTTCCACTTGAAACAGAATGGTAAGAAACAAGACACCACTTCATTGCTGTTCATCATCACACATTGCCAATAAACAGGTGCGTCATCAGAGGTGACTATAAAGCTTCGACCGTCTCGTTCATACTGCGTTGATCTTCTACACTGATTTAACCAACGATTAACCCTCATTTACACATGCAGATACCAAAAATACAACAAACTTCAATCCTCAGTGGCTAAAGATTGAATATATGAGAAAATATAACTGTTGTGTTTTCTATAATCATTATGCTGAAAATTTTTTTTCATTTATGCGCCTCCTTCATAGTCTGTGTCATTTCGCAATTGAACGCAGTGCATGGAGGGGAAATTCATCATACCCCTTGGTTTCAAGTGCGGTCCTGAAAAATCTTCATTTCAAGGCCAATGTAGCCCTTGGCCTTTAGCCCTACCCCTCTATTCAAGAGAGAATTGGGACACCACTTCACCTGACGTGAACGTGCAAAACCAAGGGGTAGGGCTAAGATAAGAGCTAAGGGGTAGAAATGGGATTCACCCTTACTTCTCTAATGATGCTGATCAGAAACCCAAGCAACAATGCACACAGAACTAAGAACAAACCAACTGACAGGAAGCTGAAATGAGTTAAGGTTAAGTTAATGCCAAATAATGCTTAAGACAAATGCTAGGATAAATTCCAAATCCTTTTCCAGGGTAATGTATACACCACTGTGGTCAAAATGAGTCTATATATCTTAGAGAAACAGGGCCCTGCATGCACTGCTCTAATGAATCTACATGAGGCATAGCTGAGCACGCTGACAGGCTCTGAGAGAGAAATGTCAAACTGAGCACAAATCACTTCAACCATCTTGCCTATTTACTACATATCTCCTTATTAGGGCTCCCTTTGTTCAAGCACATCTTCTACGAGCTTTTTCAATTATGCATTTAACTGATGTGCAAATTAACCTTGGCATTTTTACAAAGACACTTCTGTCTTTGTGATCACACATCGCACCTTTTCCCCCCTTCTTCTTCCAACCAATTTAATTCAATGCTCCAGATTTCATGGTCAATTTTATCACGCTCCCTCTCAAAGAGTCCATCATCAATTCTTCACAACTTTTCATATCCCCTTTCTCTGCAGATCCACTGCGAAATTGCCTATTCAGGTTATTAAAGAAGTGTGACTGGTATAAATTTACGGCAACACCCTGTGCTTTGAATATGCATTCTGAATGCTGACCTCCAGCAGCAATTAGTCTCCCTCTTTGTTTATCCTTTACTAAATAAATCACACAGCTCTTTTGATAGTTTATTTCTTTCTCTGAGCCAAAATTTGGGGACTAAAGCGGCGCTCACCTACACACATCTCCCCTCGCTTCACACCAATTCAACCTCTTGAATCAACTCATGTTCTAATGGAAAATGATTTTAGAGAAACTTATTGAACATCTTAATCAATCATGGCTTTGCAGCTTAAAAGTTTGCTTAGCGTTTGGTAGTTTTCTCAGGAGAGGATATTTTCACAAATCACTTTATTGGATTTTTGGGAAGAGTTCAGCACAAAAGTTTCTTTCTGCTGAACAAAATATAAAAATGTGCAACAGAGAACTCACAAGGGGCCAAAGTGAGAGTAAAGAGGGGCCATTTGGTGGGAGCAGACCCACAGCTGCCGTTATAACCACTGTTTTGTCTGTTTTTAAGAGGAATGAATGCAACTTCTGCATCTTTGGGAGGCATCAAAATGACGTGGTTAAACCATTTAAAGATACATTATGTCAACTGAAATGCCTCTGTTAATTTAAAAATGAGTACTCCAATGTCATGTATTTTCTAATTGAGCTCCTACATTACCGTAAATATTTGCAATATTTATCAAAACCAGGGAAATTCTATTTTTGGGCCACAACTTTTTTCATTGCCATTTAAATGTTGGATGCTACGTGAAAGACTAATCCAAAATGCAGAAGGAGCAGCTACAGCAAGCTGCCGTTCTGTTGCTGTATCTCATTCATGCTTTGTGCTGCCTTCTTGTGATGGATCATGATTATTACCATTGTTTGAGAGTTTATTCACCTCCTTAAAGCAGATTTCCATCTCTCTGTTATGTTGCAGCCCCATCAGACATCTCCAAGACAGCTAGAGACCAAGCACACTGCTCAGAGCACCATAACTCTCAGCAAAGTAGCTCACAATGCAAACCATCAATCATCATCAAATGACATTAATCAATGAAACTTAAACACAGGTTTACGACTTAGTAAGGGAGTGTAGCTTTTGTAAAGTTGATGGACTCGAGAAACTTCAATATAAAACATTTTTGCCCAGTTTGAGAAATTATCTAAACAATCAGAAGCATTTAAGGAGAACAAGTCGGTAGCTACAGCCGTGGCTTCGTTGTACTGCTAGCTGGTAAACAATGGCTGGCGCTGGTGAAGGAATTAGCTCTGCTTTTTTGCCAGAACTGGACAACATTCATTTTTTTTTTAAATAAATGTGCTGAAAGCTTTTCGAGCTCTTCTATTGATTGGCTTCAGCATGAGTTTGTGATAATTACAAGCAGGTTTTAGTACTGCAAGCCAATAAACAATGGCTGCCGCCAGTCACGTTTTTTTTTTTTTCTTATCCTTTGCAGAAACTATATTTATTACTGTATTACAAAATTAATAATGCATTTAAAGATAACGCATAATAATAATGCATTTAAATGCATATTCAGGTGTTACAACCCATTTCCTTCCCCAAAATGAACCTGTGATGGCAAAACAAAGTCATGTCGAAGCATAAGATTAAAAAAAGGTTTCTGTGCAGTCACTTCTTTACAGCTGAGCCTGTAGTTTTAATTCTTAGTTTTTCTTCTCCTTGCTGAAGTGTGTCCAGCTACTACTGTATACACCAAATTTCCTGATTTTTGGCCTTCACAGTAAAAGCACTCAGGGAAAACGACAACTACAGACTTTTACTGTGAAGGAGTTGTCAGTGCTGTGTTTATTACTGATTCTGCTTAGTTTTAACAGCAGTGTAAATTAGTTTATGCTACTGCAGCATCTCTGACCTCGTTTATCACCACAGCCTGCTTCTTCGAATTACCATGGACTTAAAAATAGTAAAAAAAAAACAGTATAAACACACCTTTAAACTGTTGTTTAAGCTGACGTAATACGTGTCGCTGCAGCACCAGGCAAAAGACACACTGTTTTGATGCCAGTTGAATTGAAGCCCCAGACAGGCTGACGGAGACACTGTGCAAAGCGAACACTTGTGTCATGTTGCTGTTATTACACACAACTTCTGCAACAGAGAACACATCTTAAACCTTATATTACCCATGGATATAAATGGGTGTCGTTTGGCTTGCTATCTGGCTGCTTTTTTGTCATTGTTTTGATTGAGAGGCCCCTGGTGGCAGAATTTACAGTCTGTGTTTAAATGGCTCTCAGCTGTTCTCTCTTCGAGGCCCAGGGTCGCCTAGTGAAGTGATTCTCAAACCTTTTCTGTCAGACGCCACTGTGGAAGATGAAAATATTTCAAAGCCCCACAACCCTTCGCCAAACATGTAAACACAAATATAGATATACACAGAAAAACCTAGCTCAAGTAGGTAGGATGTGGCAAAAGGAAGAAGTTTGGCTCTCTTTTTAATTCCCACCATAGTCCAGGTGAAGCCAATGGTGAGATATGGCCTTTCATTTAATCTTGCCTTTGTGTCAGTAGTTGTGATGTCTAGCGGTGACAGTTTCATTTGATTATTTTGTTTTCATGATCATGAGGTACATCCTCCATCATGCACCGATTACTGAATAAAGGAAAATCATCCTTTACAAGATTAGTCTCTAAAGAATTAAGGAGCAGCTAATGTCCAGTTCATAAGCAGTGCTATAATAAAAGCACATGTAGCCTACACCAACTAAATGACTTTAGTAATAAATACAGATTATGACTGTGAGGTTTGGCAGTAGTCATGATGCATTTTAAGGCCTTAAACAATCCAAAAGACAGAGCAGGGCTTCATTATTGTGTTTTTGTTTTTATGGAATAAGCAAAATTTGTCTATTGTTGAGTCTGTCAGTGCGGCTCTATAGAGCTCTATACTGGAAGAAGTAATAAAGATAAAAGGCATATCTTTATGACACTTAGTCACACAGTCTGAGTCCTCTCTTTGTCTTTAAAGAGACCATGGGCTATAATTGGAGACCAGTGCTCATCGTCTCTCGGCTGAGAGGGTAAATGAGGGATCCCTAGACTCCAGGATTACCCATTTATTGAGAAGACGTTCCACTAAGCCTCCACCACTGACACATATTCCTGTTCTATGGCCTATTCACTTTAAAATATGTCTTGTCAGGGAGGCTTACAGAAATCTACATAATCCTTTTTCATCACAATTAAAGATACCACTGAACAATAAAATTGCTTGCTCTCTGGTTTGTTTCATGTTGCTCAGAGTAAAAAGGGGGTGAGGGAAATGTGGCTGAGCGTTGCTGAAGGTTGCAAAAGGCTGAAATGAATTTTGGATTGAGTCTGAGGGGAGAGAAAGACTTGATAACATCCTTTAACCTTTACAAGTGTACAGCGGCCCTTTGAAAGACGAGAGCCAAATGTTACAGCGAGTGATCTGGCCAGATTTTGGGATTTATTAAAAAGTCATGATAAAGAGAACCTTCCTTTTGGAGCAAAGCCAGAGAATCTAAGGAAAGAATTAATACTCTTCATTGAAATTAGCAGCACATTGCCTTTTTTGATGTCAAATAAAAGGGTCTACAAGCTTTGCAGGACACTTTATGATCAACCAGTGCCTGACTAGATTAACTTGCTCTGTTTGTTTGTTGGAAATTACCATAATTAACATAATGTTTAGAAAATGTGTGTAATTTATCATGCTCTGCCAAAATTTATAGACTTTTCTGTATGTACCCCAAGTACAACTCTCTCATACTGTTGAAAAGTACCAGTCTCTTTGGGGATCACTGGGATGCTAAAAATACAAGTAACTACAATGGCCAGATATTTTTAACCAATACATAAAGATTAAATGGTCTCTGAAACTGCTCTGTAAACCCCGATAGCTACCCCGACTCAAATAAATTAACTTTGCGTATCATCAAGCTTTATCAAGTTATCTTAAATAACACGGTGAGGGAAACCATTCGACTGTTTTTTCAAGTAAAGTCAACCGGCAACATCTGAGGGCAGAGCTGTCAAATTCACACCACTGTCCAGTAGGTGGCAGTAGCTAGGTTAAAGCAACACTCAAACAAGCAGAAAAAAAAAGAAGAAGAAATTTTACAGTCTGAGCCATCATGTGCTTTAGCGAAGTTTGCCTGCACTGTAATGGGGACAATGCAAAATGTCTGTGTTTTATTTATTTATTTATTTATTTATTTTCAAATTATAAGGTAAGGCCCAAGAATTATTAGGCCTAGAACGGCATATTTGCTCTGACTATAAGGAGTCTGCAGTTCTGTAATAATGTGGAAATTCAAAAAATGTGTTCTTCGTTGCACACACAACTGTCCTGCACTGTAAGACAGTGAGTTGTGTTAACTTAAAAATCCTAAACATCTATTTTAGCTCCATTTTTCTGAGTTAAAAGGACACATTTTTAGTTTGAAGTAAGAAGTACTCAGTCATTGAATTTTTTTTTGTAACTGTATTCACACATTTTTGACAGTCATTCCTAATTCTGCAGATATTTCCCAGAATGCCTTTGAGCATGAGACACTTTTGCACCATGTGTGAAGTTACTGACTCAGTTAGAGAAGTCCCGCCTGTTGGGAACATACTGATCATGACAGAAGAGGACATTCACTGTGAACTTTCAGTTATTGTCACTCATAATTCCTTTAACTGACCTACCTTGAGAGGGATAAATGTCCGAGATTGAAGTATATGAAAGAAATAAGGGAAAATTGTAGTGGATGAAGAACATAACTTTACGAAATGTACTTAAAGATGTTATTTTGAGTTGGTTTTAAACAGAGTGTGTAACAGTGTTAAACTGAAAAATGTTAGGTGAGTAAAATTGGGTTGACATAACTAAAAATAGCGAAGTACCTGCTACAAGTAGTTGGTTTTACTTGAAACTGCCAACTAGTATGAAATGGATGTTTCTTCTATTCTTCACTTAGTCATTTTTAGATCTGACTTAATTTATCTAGCGTTAATTAAAAGTTACCTAAACTCAGTGAAGGGCACGACATTAAATAAGCACTTGCAAATGCAACACACAATATCTAGTTGACTTTACTGAGGTCAAAAAGTTATTTCATATACTTTTTTTTTAAGGCAACCAGTTTGTATGATTGTTTTAAGGTTAACTAACTTGGGGTCACAAGGCTTTGTCTGTTCTAAGGCCTGGTATACACTGTGTGGTTTTGAGCTGTCCCAGATGAAAGCTGACCAATTGTGATGATATCTAAAATGCTGGTCCTATGTCACACTGTGAGACAGGCTGTTAAAAGCACTGTCATGGTCTTGCAACCAAAGATAGCTTGGGATAAAATTCTGATGGTGTCAGAAATGTATAGGATGACCATCTCACAATGTGGCTGCTACTTTGACCTACTGTACATCAACTAACCAACCAATATGAATGCAGCTAGAAACGACATAATGATAAACGTAAATAGAGGAGGACAAATAGAATGCTATTAATGCTATCCTCATTCCTAGTGAGCATTTTCAAAAAATTTTTTGCTTTGTGGTTTAGGGACATTTTGAGGAGCAATCCCACTTCATTGTCCAAACAAATGTTTATGTTTTCGCCATTTTACATGTCTACACCTCACTGTTCTGCAGAAGGTATAGAGTATTTGCATGTGCCAGTTTTTGTGACAAAATTACACCACCTGTTACTGACCTGAAATGTAAACTAGAGCCTCTTTAGTTGATATTGCTGATGCATGTGCATGGTGGTGGTTATCAAATCAAGGAACTTTTTGCAAACAAGAAACAACTGCATTTCCATCAGCATTTCATTGAAATGTGGTTTAAAAGGCACACTTGTAATGGGATGTGACCACAAAGTATGCATGCAGATGATACTAGTTGGTTATGTATCTGCATCTATTGCACTGCTAAAGCATTGTGAAAGTCAAAGAGGTAACAGACTGGTTTAATGTCTAAATTTCCCACAGGGCGATTTTAGTACAGATAACTAATCACTATTAAATTACTTAACATAGTTTTGAAAGATTATTCAAACTCAGCAGATCTTCAAGCAAAGATTAATTAATAAATTATCCCCATCACTCATGTTTACAGTGTTGACTGTGACTGTGATCACAGTCCTGTGCTCCCTAACCTGTCGTTACATTGTTAAGTCAGAGCCCTCTGCCTGAATGTTCCTGTTACTGATTTCCTGTTTCACATTAAGACTATTGACAACAGAAAAACATCACCAAATGTGAATGAATGAGAGCAAGGGGACAAATAAACAGACAGCAGGGATCACTGGTGGTGTACAGCGCATATCAGGTTTTTCTCAAAATGGTCCTTGCAGTTTTTACTCTTCTTCAGGCTCATTTCATCTTTTCGATACAACAAGATAAGTCATCTTAAAACTGCTACGCTCAGATACCAACCCACCAATAAGATTAAAAAAAAAGTCCACAGCCATACTTGTTGTTCTGTGTATCTGTATACAGACTAAATGCCTCAGTCAAACTTTTGGTTTGTTACATGAAGTTACCAAAATAAAGGTGACTGCCTAAGACAACTTTGACATCATAATTAACAAATCCATTGCTAACACTGAAGTCAATTTCATATACTAATGTACTTCATAAGGACCATTAACTATGGTGCACAATTTGAGAGATACAGATGGGTTAGGTTAGAGCAGTGGTTCCCAACTTCTTTCCCATTTAGCCCACAGAATGAGGTGTGCCACCGAAAGTGACCGATCCATGCTCACGGCATGAACTTGCTCTGCAGCTCCATCACACAGAGACACAAACTGTTTCTCCATTCATTCTCCATCTCAGTCCTTCCTGAAAAGTCAGACTCAGGGACACAATTGGACAGAGAAATGCCCTCAATGCTACTGTTTGACACCAGTAATCACACATGGATTTTGTCTTGTGCATGTCTGAGGTTTAGTTAACTTGCTGCATATCAGCTGTAACACACTTATCTTTTAATGTTGAGCATTTCACAATGAGGTGACCATTGTTATGACAATTAAAACTCCTCAATCTCAACTTTTGGAGACTTTGGCACAGGTTTAAGTAAAGTAAGTAAAGTCACTAGGGCCTGACGAAAACAGTTTAATGAGTCAGTGGGTACCCACCAGCTATCATAACAGCAGGGTGGAGTTCATTTACCATTTTAGCATTTAAATGAATAGCACTAGGCAGCTCTGTTCAAACTCTTAAAACAAAATCAATTCTCACAGAAATTCAAAGCCATGGACTCCATGATTGGCACTCCAACTATCAAAAAGGGTTTCCTTTTTTCTGGACTAACTCCATGTGAGTCTGGATTGGGGGTTTAATTTGATGAGTGAGAGGGCAAAAGAAGATGACGGAAAGACAGCTGATGATTAACAAAAAGACAAAATGGACCTGGAAAATTGAAAATAACTTGTTACACAGTTGTGAATGCACATTAAGGCAACACAACAAATGTATTAGACCATTTGAAAGGTACTCATAAACCGATATATATAATAATCATGATCTCAATATCAACTGAAAGAATCATAGTTATGTGTTTTGCCTTGAATCAGGGGTGTCCAAACTTTTTCCATAGAGGGCCATACACATAAATATATTAGGATAATGGGGCCCCTCATTCCGTATTCCTCATCATGAAAATTTTAAAGTTAATAAGACTAATCCAATGTAAGTTAATACATGCTTAGTGATTGAGTATGCCTAAATGGCTAGTTAATGGCTGACAGGGCAAATGGAGAGTCATTTTTAGGATTCTGGGGAGCCAATCAGATTTCAAGGGGCCCCGTTTAGCCCTGGCTACCACTGGCTCTACCCCTGAAAAGTTATTGGTGCTTCCATTTACTTTGATAATCTTTCAGGACGTTATTAATGAAGATATCTTCTTGTCAAAATGTTTGTTTACAGATTTAATATGGTAGTACTGCCTTTTGCTGAAAACAAGAAGTAAAGGACAGTTAAGCAAAATGTTTTAATGTGGGCCATATTTCATTTTATCTCTGGAATTTCCTGCAGGCCAATCAAAAATGGGCCACAGGCTGCATGTGGCCCCCAAGCCATAGTTTGGACACCCCTGGTCTAAATGGAGCAGCCCTCAATGTTGTTACTTTTGTGATTATGATATAAAGTGCAATAGATAAAAGTAAATATTAACCATGAGTTTTTCAAACAAAAATATCAAAGAGGGGCGCAGGTGGTCTAGTGGTACACCCCATGTACACAGTCAGCCCAGGTTCAAATCAGGCCTGTGGCACTTTCCCGCATGTCTCTCCCCAGCTCTCTCATCCCTGTTTACAATTCTGTCCATTGTATTTCTCTGTCAATAAAGGCATTAAAAGTTCAAAAATAAATGTTATAAAAATGAAATAACAAAAAAATGGAAGAAAATTATCCAAAAAGCATTGTATTTCAACAACTACACTGGCCCAGGTTCATCAAAATGGTGTGAAAGCATGGACATTACTTTGGCCCAGCCAAATGGTTAGTGGGGGAAAAATCTGACTTTTGACCTGTGTTAAAGCTCATGTATATAGATACTTCACACCAGCTGTGTAACAAAAATACCCATCCTTGCAAGTAAACCAAGTTTGAGTGATTTCAGCCTTCCGTTTTTATGATACTACTTTTTTGGCCCAAAAAAAAAGCTCTGATAGTAAACTTTTTTCTTAGCTAAGTTTTTACACTATGGTCACCAGGGCAGAGGTGTTAAAAAGCTGGTGGCCATAGACGTAAAGAAAAAGAGCGTGGGACCGAAAGTAGCAAGAGGCCAAAGAAGAATATGTGCTGGAAAAGCTTGGGACAATGTTGGTATTTTAATGGACTGGTAGAACTTTGACTCACTGAAAACATCCAATAAAAAGTTATAAACACAGCCATCCACTGGGCACCACGGATTAAATAAAACCAAATCAATAACACAGAATAATAAAAGAGTCTAAATAGTTAGATTTGAATGTATTATATGAGCTGTTTAAGGACTGCATTCATGATACTGTTCACCAGGTGAAGACATTGTAAAGTGTCTCATAGCTGCATTTCCTTGTGGTCTATTGAGGGTACGGAGCAGGTATGTCTCCATCCTCTACACCGGATTCCTGCGCTAAGTGTAAGAAGAAGTCCTTGCTCTTTGACTTTGAGGGGAGGACACCAAAACATGACATCTCACACCGATGTTCTCCGGTTTTACTATGACCTGTAATGAAAATTTTAGTGTCAGCCGGTACATTCACAACCATGTGGCTCTATCACCTCACACTACCAGAGTTTACAACCTTTTTTTAAGAGTGGTAGCAGCAAAGTTAACAAGTAGCCCACAGTCCACAGTGTGTGCAGGATTATTTGAAGTACAGTGCAGTGAGGAGGGCACAGGGAGAAGGGCAAACATAATCTTGCTCAGAATGGCCAAAAGCCTGGGTTTTACATCTGTTGCTTCTTTCATCTCTTGTATTCTCAGAGTCCTTACCCACAGTAAGAGGTCAGCTGGTGTCATGACAGAAGCACGGCACCAAAACATCAACACAGGATACACACCGCCTGCCCTGTTAGCACTCCAGCCCTGTGACAAAAATCCATCTTCAACGTGGCTCACAAAATCTGCAGCTGGAGAGCTTCAGTGTATTTTGGGGGTTCTGATGTTTGTTTCAAACTCTGTACACGAGGCTGACTGGATCTCAGAGAAACACAGAAAATGAGAGTAATCTCTCAAAATCCCAGAAACATTGCCAACGCAAGAGAAATGGTCATGGATTGTCAAGAGTTAGATAACAAAAATGACTCTGTTAGACTTGAGGAAAAAAGGGGGGACAAAGTTTAACTATGTCAGCAAAGTTATAGTCATCTACACTATGTGTATGATTAAAAAAACAACAACACAGAGATATTTAGGCATTACTTTTTTCAGTCAGCAACATACATTTAACCATTTATTGCAAAATGGATATACAGTTTAACTTGTCAGAAAAGGCTCTGCTCAAAAGGTACCTGGGTTAGTCAAGCAGCTTTGACTTTCCAGTGAGTGCAGAGCTAGAAACCCCCATATGGATGGATACATTTATGATGATGCATACTGAATACAATGAAATTAGTTCAGAAGCAGTTAATCCATAGTAGCATGAATCTGAATCTGAGGGTGCAACAACCTATAAAGGAGGAGGCTGGGGTGGAGGAGGTGCCAGTACTGCAGTGTGATGCATTAGCACTGATGAAGCAATGATAAGTGAGAAGGATGTCATGTTAAAATGGACTGCTGTGTTAAGAGAAAGAGCTGTGATTGGCTGTGAGAGCTGCAAGACAATAATTGGAATCATCTGGCCATCAGCTGATCACAGCTGGGCGTATGACTTCCATGTCCAGAATTAACTGACGCTAAGCTTCAATTAGGTGGGAAAAATTTTCTTTTTTTTTTTTTTTTTTGTTTTTTGTTTTTTGGACAGAATTCTCAAACTTTGCCATGCCAAGGTCACTTGTATTATCTGACATGCTAGAAAGGCAGTTTCACATATCCAGTACAAGACATATATTTTACATTTATCCGGGCATCACCCCAGATGCTATCATGCCAGTACACGATTCTTCACTGTCAACAGGGCCAGATAGTAAATCAAATTCTTGCCAAAGCCAGTCATTAACTCTTTATTAAAGAAATGTCCAGATCTGATATAACTTATGCTACAGCTGCATCAACAATCTTCTCTTTGTCTGTTGCTATTGTTTAGCGACTAGCCCATGCTTATAGCCACCGCCTCTTTCTCTTCAAATGATGCTGCTTGGCCTGATCATTCTCTGACCAGTTTCTGAAGATGAATCTCTCTGGTCAATCTATCTGCTTTGCAGTGCTGGTAAATATGAAAAATTAGAAACCTTCTAAATATAATTCCTTAATCATATTACATATATAGTATTATAATAATACTATATACTATTATTCTGTAGTAATCATCTTGTTTTCCATTCAGTTTTTTAACATAGTTTAATAATTAGGGCTGAGAAATGATTATAGTTATTAATCAAATTATTCACAGGTTTCTGGATGAATCATGATTAATCACATACCGAAGTCCCCCATTGCTACTTGCAAATCTCCAGTGAACCTTTGTCCTCAACAATATTATTTGATCAGCAGCTGTTTTGCAGTCCATTTGGCAGTTGTACTCATCAACATGTCACTGGCAGACTTCTTGAAGGGCCTTCATTGCTCAGTGAGGATGGTTTGGCGCAGCGTTCCACTTCAACTTGCTTCGTTGGCGTTCATGCATCTTGTTTAGGTGGTACTTAAAGCTAGTATTGCTTCAATCAAACAATAACTTCTTCCCACAGAGTGTGCATATCACTTTGGTTTCATTGAATGTTCCATATCTGTTGGTTTTTTTTTTTTTTTTTTTTTTTTGGGAACACAGACTTCCCATCCAGAAGGTCATCATGTTCATCAGAATTATCCATCTTCTTTGTTTGTTTGGATTGCTGCTATAGTCCGACTATTTTAGAGCGGCGACAAGTGCAGATTGGGTGGAACTGTGGGGTTCTTATGAGAGGCTGATTCTGTGCATGCCTTAAATGCATTTAAAAATTAACTTAATCCTGTAATTAAATCATAACACGTTAAAGCATTATTTTTCACATACCTATTAATAATACATGTTGTATTATTAGGGCTGTCAGGATTTATTGTATTAGCAAATAGATTAAGGTCCATGATTAGTGCACTAATTCTTTTAATCGTGATAAATGTCGTGCTTTATTTTTTTCCTTTCAGCACACTTTGATTAAGCCATGTCAGCGTCTTCCTGCAGCCACAGTGATGTACAATAAGTCCATCACTGCTCCTTAATGCCTCATTTCACATGAAAAACTCACAGCTCAGTGGACAGGTCAAAAGTCATCTGAAGCTTGCGTTATCAAACGTTCACCTTTTTACTATTTCCTTATTTCCTTTTCAGTCCATAATATGTTTTTGTTAATGGTTAAATTTATGTTCTAATCTTACATTTACAAATGAAAGCAGGTCTGTATCCAAACAGGAAGTCAGTTACCCTAGGTTAAGACAGCAGAGAAATAAAAACAAAAACAATTCTGGATGCAAAATTGTAGAATTTTAATGTGTGATAAAAAAGTGTGTGTTAATCACAATTAACTACAAATATAATGAGCTTACTTAAGATTACAAATTTGAATGTATTGACAGCCCCAATAGTTATCAGTAATAGCAAAAGTTACTTTTTTTTTTTTTCTCAGTTTTTATCGCCCTGGCTCTGCTTCCCCCATCCTCCAGTTAAGCTCTCTTCGGGCCGTTCTCTGTCTTTCTGTTTTCTCTTGTGTTCTCTGAGAATAGTCATTGTGTTGAAGGGGTCAAGGGTTAAGATGGGTAGTATCTACATAGACACTACTTGAAATTTGGAGCCTTGGTCTGTTGAAGTGTCCTATGCTGTTGCTGAGAACTCTGTTCAGTAAATAACAACTCTCCACCAGGAGTAGTTATTAAACAATCTATCACAGTTTTAATTTCAAGGATTAATTTCGCATAAGAAGGGGGAAAAGCTGTTTAAAGTGGCCTTCCTGGTATGCTCTCAAGTAGTGTAAAGTAGCCAGAAAGGCCGCTTTTAACAGCTTTTCTCCCTGAGGTGAAATTCATCCCTGAAACTAAAATGTTGGTTAAATATTGAATAGAGCTTTGAATTAAAAACAGGAGGAAAGCTGCAGAGGTGAGCAGAGCTGAGCATGTCTTGTTTCTACTTGACCTGGAAATGCCTGTGGGGCCAGAATGTTAAAGGTTGGGGGGCAATTATGGGGAACAGAGTTCTGCATTATAAGGGATGCTTGGATGAAAAATTGCACAGAGAAAAATCATGGTCAATCACAAGTAAGCAATACAAAACACCAATGAGATACAGGAACAGAACAAAAGAAATAAAAACATAAAACAATGTAGATATCTCAGATAAAAATCTACATATTGCACCTTTTGGTAGTATGTTTCATCTTTGTTTACCTGGTTTTCAGTCTGTGAGGTGTCAGAGCCTGCAGTCTAGGCGGGCGTCTTAGTCTCAGGCTCATGCAGTCAAAGCTCAAGTCTGTTATTTTATATCAGCAGCTTTTATTAGAAGCCCTTTAGTCTGACATTTCTTTACATGATCTTTAATGGAACAAAGTTTGAGCTTGTAGTATTTCTGCCTGCAATCTGCAGCCCTCAGGTCTTACAAATTGCAATACTTGTTTTGTTGTTTACAGTGTAATCCTGGAAAGTAAAGCTAATTATCTGCAGAAGCATGTCTTCCAAATACCAATTTGTAACTGTCTGTGCAGCTGGGTGGTGTCTTGAAGGGATACAGGAGATTTCAGGAGGTAATCTCCATTTACACCGCATTCTCAATGGCTGCTGGTGGCTTTGGTTCAGTGGGGATGTGCGGCTCAAAAAAACAGTATTTTATTTATCTGCCAGGCAAAGGGAGACTGTCAGAACAGGTGTCAAAGTGTCAGAGCGCCTGTCGAGCCAAAAGTGAGTCATGAGTCACAGGCGTTCAAATTCAAGTTGAGTCGCAGTGCTGATTTAATATAATGCGTAGAGTAGGTCCTTTAATTTGTGACTTACAGTGCTGCATGGAGCATTTTCACATCACTAAATCATCACTAAGAACATGGAAGCGTTTTTAGCCTCTGCAGTATTTTACAGATTGTCCAAATGCTTGAATTTTACATGAAATATGCTACATGGCATAATGACAGCTGGTGTAACGGGTAAAAGACACACTGAAGCAACAGTTCTGAGTTTATTTAACAAGACACTGCAGAGGAGGTAGACACAAATCATGCAAACATGCTTAGTACATTAAGGTTCATAGTCTGTATATAGCTCAAAATGGGAATTATTTCATTCAAATATTCACTCTATTATAAACGAAGACCCAGAGGGTCATGCTTTGTGTATATTTGTAAAAACTAAGATGAAAAATATTCATCAACTACTTTTTTGAGGGATGAGGAGATGATCACAAGCAAAACATAGATCTGTGATGATGAAAACTGATTTAAAAAAGTGTGTTTAGGTCAGCCGTGGTCATCCTTAACAGTATTGGCGCTTAAGATTAACAACCCAGCACTTTTTCAGTAATCAGTAGTAAAAACAGTCATATTTTCTTGACCTACTAATGAGTACACAGCAGAAATCAGTAGGAAACTTTGTTTCAGACATTTCCCAGAACTAGTCTAGGAGGCTTAAAGTCCACTAGTCTATTAGAGCAGGAACAGAATCTGATTAAAGCAAAAAATATAAATGTTTTTTAGTCTGTGTATTGTTGTCTTCACTTTTTTTTTGCCAGAGTTCAGCACTTCTACTAAAGCTTTTTCAAAACCATGTGTTTTAAAACTAAATACACTCTCCATTATTTTTACATCTCTTAGTATCAAGAAGTACTGGCAATTACTCAAGTTTCAATTTCAGCTTCAATTTTGGCTTTCGATGATTATGGAAAAGACAATCAAAATAAGCAACTAATGTGCTACATGATGTATTGGGCTCCTTTCATCTAGAAGTTCTGTCATGTGTGGTAAAAAAAAAGCGTACCCTCCTTTCCTTTACAGCACAGTGTATGCTCCGTCCCTCCAAACAAAACAGCTCTACTTGTAGGTTTTTTAGGAGGTTATTTTTAGTCATTCATTATTCACTCATTTTACCCTCAACCTTCACGTGCCGTCCAGAGCCAGCTACCGAGAAGCATCCCCACAGCATGATGCTTCCACCACCATGATTCACAGGAGGGATAGCAACTTGTCTGATGGCCAAAAAGCACCAGTCTTCTGCATGCCTTTTGGCAAATTCTAGTTGAGCTTTGATGAGTTTTCTTCAACTGTGGCTTTCTCTTTGCTACTCTCTATTTCTTGGTCATGGATTTAATTGAACTCCGGGGGATGTTCAGTGCCTTTGAATTATTTGTATCCATCCCCTTACTTATACATTTCAATAAAAATTTCTCTGAGTTTCTTGGGATGTTCTTTTGTCTTCATGGTGTAAAGGTAGCCAGGAATACTTATTAACAAGAGTGGCTCTTTCAGACTTGTACATCTTTATATTACAATCACTTGAGACACATTCACTGCAACCAGGTCATCTCCATTTCAATAGCTGTGAGACTACACATTTTATGGACCATGATTTATTTATGAAATCAAAAAAGGGTAAAATGTCCAAGGAGTGAATACTTTCTATAGGCATGAATGAAGCAGCAGTGACCTCCGTACTCCATTCAGGTGTCTGAGTAAGTAAAGGTAAAAGGTCCAGTTAGCAACGTTTACAACAGCACGAGTTTGGTTTCCACTGCTATGGAAATTAAAGTGATAGCGTCACACACCAGTGATGTCAGAGGAGAAACCATTACAAGCCTAAAACTGCATTCTCTCCATCTACACATGAAGACTGTCAACAGAGTTTCTAAAAATCTTCACCCTGGTAGGAGTTTACCAAAAGGTGTTTTTAAGACCTTTAATGCTGAGTATGTACGCAAGGCCAAAACACAGAGAAAAACCTGTTTTCAAAAATACTCGCCTATCTGTGGGCTAGGCCTGAATTTAATTGAGGAACCACAGCAGTTTTAAAGGTGAAAAAGTGAAAGAAAATGACAAGAAAAGGCAGCCGCTGGTTAACAAAAAAGGAAAAACGACCTCACATTTATGAAGCCACTCTGGTTTTAAGAGGTCAGACTTGGATCAATGTAAAATAACCTGCAAAATCTGTTACCATGTTGTGGCTGCCCCTCAAGGTGACAAGTTGAATTAATGAGAAATTCACTCATATGGAGGAATAAATAACAATAATGATGTCATTATCAATCAAAATAGTCATAACTATGATTTTTGCCACATCCAAACACTTGCACTATCTGGGCTCATGAAATAAAACAAAAAGGATCTAAAGTCACATTTTGAAACTACAGCTGTCAACAGTGTAAGAGAAAGCAGCAGAGGCTGAGAAACAACAGAACAAGGTGAGCAAGAGGGCATACAAAGATGTTTTTTCCCGGTTGTTTCAGAGCGTCTCTGGAGGACTTCTATCCATGACATACAGTCATCAGCCACTTTATTAGGTACACCTGTTCAATTGATTGTTAACACAAATAGTTAATCAGCCAATCACACGGCAGCAACTCAATGCATTTAGGCATGCAGACCTGGTCAGGATGACTTACTGAAGTTCAAACCCAGCATCAGAATGGGGATGAAAGGGATTTAAATGACTCTCAACATGGCACTGTTGTTGGTGCCAGACTGGTCTGAGTGTTTCAGAAACTGATGGTCTACTGGGATTTTCACACACAACCATCTCTAGGGTTTATAGAGAATGGTCCAGGAAAAGGAAAATATGATGCCTTGTTGATATCAGATGAGAATGGGCAGGCTGGTTCGAGATGATAGAAAGGCAACAGTAACTCAAATACCCACTCGCTACAACCAAGGTATGCAGAATAACATCTCTGAACACACAACACGTGAAACTTTAAAGCAGATGGGCTACAGCTACAGAAGACGACACCTGGTGCCACTCCTGTCAGCTAAGAACAGCAAACTGAGGCTACAGTTATCACACGCTCACCAAAATTGAACAAGAGAAAATTGGAAAAAAACGTTGCCTGGTCTGATGAGTCTTGATTTCAGCTGCAACATCCAGATGGTAGGGTCAGAATTTGGCATAAACACCATGAAAGCATGTATCCATCCTGCCTTGTATCAATGGTTCAGGCTGGTGGTGTAGTGAAGTAGGGACATTTTCCAAATGTACTAATTGAGCATCGTTTAAATGCCACAGCCTACCGGAGTACTATAGCTGACCATGTCCATCCCTTTTTGACTACAGTGTACCCGTCTTCTGATGGCTACTTCCAGCAAGATAATGCACCATGTCACAAAGCTCAGATCATCTCAAACTGGTTTCTTGAACATAAGAATGAGTTCACTGTACTCCAACAACTTCCACAGTCAACAGATTGGAATCCAATAGAGCACCTTTTGGATGTGCAGGATCAGGAGATTTTCATCATGGATGTGCAGCCAACAAATCTGCAGCAACTGTGCGATGCTATCATGTCAATAGGGACCAAAATCTCAGAGGAATGTTTCCAACAGCTTGTTGAACTACAGCATGAAGAATTAAGGCAGTTCTGAAGGCAAAAGGGGTCCACCCTGGTACTAGCAAGGTATACCTAAAAGTGGCTGGTGAGTGTAGATATAGCCATACACAAATGTGCAGCAAAAATTTCATTTTGTGTCTGCTATTTTTTAACAAAAAACTCCTTTAATAAAAATAATAGTGTTCTAAGTCAAATGTTTGTTTGCATTTCGTGGCTTTTACTGTATCAGCACTGATCACAGAGTGATTATCAAAAAAAAAGAAAAGTCAGGTTTTTGTTACCACGTCAAAAAAAAAGTATTGCTATCTCTTTATCTTTACAAGCAGTGTATAAAAGTTTAAAATTCTGCTAGCATGACAATTCTAGCCAATATTTGAAAGTTGCTTTTGAACTAATTACAACAAGACCTGAGCCACCCCTATACTCCATCCCAGAACCTCTGGCGCTCAGACGCTGGTGGTCCTTGAACATGTTCGAAAAAGTCCTAAAAACCAACCTCTTCAACTCTGCTAATGGAATTAGTTGGTTGGTGTTGTCTTTGTCTGTGTGTTTGCCTTGGCCTCTTGAAAGGTACTACAGATATTTAAATTATTACTGCTGTCATCATTGTACCAAAACTGATATAACATTGGGGATTTTTTGGTGCAGAAGGCTCAGCAGCTACAACAGGTTGTGCCACACATAGGAGATGGCCGGGTTTAACTCTGCTTTGTGGCTCCTTTCACACACATCATTCCCCTCTTTCACATGCTTATTCTATCCACTTTATAAAGGCATGAAAGGTCCCAGAAAGAAAAATCTTTTTTTTAAGTGAGTTTTTTTTTTTTTACACATTAGTAAGGTATACTTCACTGTACAGGAAACTTGAAAGTCAAAAGTTATTTTATGAATAAACAACAAGCCTGCTTCATAATTCATGCACACAGTGTGCTGTATATTGTTTTCAATCAGTCAGTCAGAAGCAGGATCTCTAACTACCTCTTTTCTAGTTTGTCCAGAACCTAGCTGCAGTCGTGAACACTGCTGTATCTCTGTTGTTTAACTCCATCATGATACTCTTTGTCTATTTAACACACACAGCTTGGAGCCAATCAAAGTGAACTGATGACTTCTGACCTTGATAAAGGGACGCTGAACCCCTCAGGTCTCATAAGCTTTGTGTTGATGGGTCAGGGAGAGAGTTAGCTTAGCATATAATTAATGTTAAATAACCCCTGGTTGTTTGTCAACACTTTTCCCACTGTCTTTTTCCATGCCTTATAATCTTCAGAGTGCCTGCAGGCACAGTATTCTCTGATAGCATCTTAAGCCTCTTGTTCCAATACCCTGGCCTGGCAGTAACAACACTGGCCAGTCACTCATTTACAAGCAGAGATAAATGCACAGTCCTTAATCTGTCTCCAGTTAGGTCTGCGGCAGCACAGCACAGGCCTGGCCCACGCCTTTAACTCCTCCTCGGGCTTAGCTGCTCCATCAGCCCTGCTGCTGCCATGTCTGCTGCCTCTTCTTCACCTCCATCACCTGCCACACAGGTACGCAGTGATAAGCACACACACGCGGCCACGCAGAGGTCTGACAGTAATTAGGAGGAAATTTTAACAGCCTTTGTGAACGTCCATTATTTCACCACTACTGGAGACAGTTTGAAGTCATGTTACTGTGTAAAAAAAGGCCTACATACATTTGATCTCAGTCTGGATCAGTTCCATCTGTCAGTGGAGAATATTTATGCTTGTCTTTGTTCATAATCTATCAAATTTGTTGTTAATCATCATCATCAACAGTTTGCAGATAGGGATCTTCCTAGACAACAAATCAGGTTATTCTAACTGTGCTCATGGTCAACTAGAGTAAAGTTAAGAAAACACAAACATTTGTGCCATTTATTTGACATGGCATCACAGGGTAAGCAAGTAAACTACGGGAAATTCTGAAATTGGATCTTTTCAAGTCAGAATTTGTGGAGTTTTGTATTGAAGTGAATGGAGGAGTCTAACACAGGCCTCTTTTTAAAAAAAGGATACAAACAAGCAAACAAGACTCAGGTTCATCCCACTTATTTTGGTCATTGCTGACGTGTGTCCACACCTTGACTGGAGTCCACCTGTGTCATATTAAACTGATTGGACATGATTTGAAAAGGCACACACCTCTCTATAGAAGGCTCACAGCTGACAATTCATATCAGAGCAAAAGCCAAGCCATGAGGTCAAAGAAACTGCCTGCAGAGCTCAGAGACAGGATAGTTGAAAGGCACAGATCTTGGGAAGGCACAAATTCTGCTGCACTGAGGGTTCATAAGAGCACAATGGCCTCCATAATTCTAAAATGGAAGAAGTTTGGCACAACCAGGACTCTTCCAAGAGATGGTCGCCTGACCAAACTCAGTGATCAGGGGTGAAGAGTCTTAGTAATGGAGGTGACGAAGTGCCAGATGGTCACTCTGACTGAGTTCCTGGGATCCTGTGTGAGAAGTTCAAGAAGGATCACTGCAGCCATCCCAAAATCTGGGATTTATGGCAGAGTGACTAGATGTAAGCCTCTCCTCAGTGCAAACACATGAAAACCTGCTTGAAGCTTGCAATATATCACCTGAGCACATTGACTGACCCATTTGGAAAATAATGTCAGACTTCTCAGCTGAAATAACTCTAAGGGGAAAATAAATAAACAATAAATAAATAAATAAAATAAATAAAAAATGGGTTAAAAGTAGGGCTGACTGATTTTGGATAATTATCTCATTGCAATGTTTTCCCCCAGTATTGCCATTACAATCTAATATGCAAAGTTCCTCATCTTATGTATTTCTTAACAGACAAGCAATATGTAATTAAGTATTACAAAAACACAATATTTGGTAGATTAAACTGAGACTAAACAGGTTTTTAGAAATATCTAATTGCAGGAATTTGACTTGATATGAATGATTGTATTGAAAAGAATGATGATTTTCATGTTAAACATATACAAAAACAAAAAAGGAAGGTTTTTGGAGACTATTCTAGAAAACAATGACACTTGAATGTATGATGTGTAGAGTATAACATCTCTGCTGAAAAAAATGAGTTAAATTGGCATTTTGAAACATTTCAGGTCAAAGAAATATTTCACCAATTCAACATGAGAAAAGGCAAAAATAAGAGGGTAAAAAATGGAAGGGAAAAAAATGGTGAAAAGCAGTTCAAAAGTGGCAAAAAATGGCTTAAAAAGTGGAAAATGTGGCCGAAATGATGAAAAGGGGTTTAAAAAGGGGCTCAAATTCATGTTTTGACACACTTTACAGCTTCATAAATAAGTAGCTGTTAGCAAGAATGCTAGCGCTAATGCTACTGATCACACACATGCATCGATATCATCAATTAATGACAAGTGGGGAGGGCCCATTCACCATGATTTTCAGGGGCCTAGCCTTTCCTGTGTGCAGGCCTGTTATGAGGGACATGCTTGATTATCTAATGATTGATTAGTAATTTAACATGCATAGTAACTTTAAAATAGGGCTGGCTTTTAAAGCATGTCCAAAGCGATGTTTATCAAAAGTACTGATTCTACGCATCACCATTTTTTAAACGGGCACAGAGGGCTTATCGTGTGTCACCAATCAGGTGCTAATTTAATAAATAACTATTTCCAATGGCCCGATATGGGTCAACACGTTTTTGTTTTTTTTCTTCTGAAGTAACTTTAAGCTAATTGTGTGGCCTGTAAAGTTGTCGTCCAGGCTTTAACTGTTAGCATAAAAGCAAGTCTAGCTCATCTGCTTCCTTCAGATTTAGGCTAAGCAGCACAAAATGCTTGGGAAGAAACGGATAAATATTTTCTAGGTTGTCAAACTACTGCTTTAAACTTTACTCTTTGACCATCGGATCACATTTAAAAATATACTGGTGGGTTTGTCGGTTTCCTTTTTGATTTCTGTTCCTCATAAGATAAATTTAATGTCAGAATTTCCTGGTTATAAATGACTCCTGCAGTGGATTGTCAATATTTCTGTTTCAGTCACTCCTGAGCTCTGCCAATTTAAACTGTCAGGCAAGCACAACAAAATGACTGTCAGTGGCACACAATTATTGAGTGAAGAAAGAAAGAAATAATTAAATGTGAGTCACTTACACAAGCTCATTAAAGCTTATGCTATCCACTCTATTTTCCTTTTGGTTTGAATGAGACAAAGGCAGAACAATATCCCATTAAAGGCTGTTTCCACATTCTATTCATTTGAATTGGTGCTGAAGTGTCAGTGTTTTTCTGTGGATTAAAGTCTGATAGCACTCGCAGGAAGAATGATTCCCCCGTTTGAAGACTTGTGAATACACACAAGAAAAGACAGACAGCGAACGGCGGCAGAGAACAGACAGAAAGAGAGTCGGCAAGCGAGCAGATGAGTGGGAAACATAATGGAAGAATGCTTCTAATGCACTGCCTGTAGAGGGTGAATTAGGAGGCAAATAGTGTGATTATTGTGGGATGTGCTGGTGGTATAGTGGCGGTGATGGTGGGATCTTGCCAGCCCCAGGATGCAGATAGAAACCACCAGGGGTACAGGAGGGGAGTAGGCAATTGTGATTTATGGGTAGCAGCGGGCTGATAAGGCGGCTCCCTTCATTTAATGCCTTATCGGCCGCGTTAAAGAAAGGCCACAATTTGCAGCATTCTTAAAAGCCCCAGATGTGACTAATCTCTGCAACCTTCCAGACAATCTGTCTCAGGAAAAAAACTATAGATCACCCACTTGTCTTACTGATCTCAGCCCATTCTCTCTTCAGTGTTTAACCACAGAGGAAAACGGAGGAGGAAAAATGTGCGCTTGTGTGTCAGATCTTAAAGTACACAATAAGTGAAGAAAATGAGGATAATACAAGCCCTACTTCACAAAGAAAATACTTTCAGACAGCGAGTTTGCCAACCCTTTCATGTTTGTGCCGGTGCATCTCATAGAGTATCAGTAGGGTGCCATGTCATCCAAAAGAGCTGGTCCTCTGTGTTTTCATGGCCTCCATGCCATGCTGCATAGATGCAGACGTGAAAAAGGAGCCCCTATAAAATCTTTAGTGTTTTCAGAAGTCTACAATCTCTGTTTTATACATCTTTTTTAGTCATATGCAAATGTTCCCAAATTCTGAGTAACTGGATGTGCAATTTTTTTGACTTGTATGCCATAATCACTCAACATGACACAGAAGATAGACTGTTTCACATATCCATAGCATGGTATTTATTTTACATCCATTTGGGCAACACCCTGTAGACAATGTTTAGGAAAGGTAGAACCTTTCAATATGAAATCAAAGTGTGATTGGACGAATGTTCTCTCCGTCAAATTCACTACGGGTCAATCAGAGCAACAAAAACATGACGCAGAAGTCGCGCACAGACCCAATGAGTAAACTACATATGCAGGCTCAGCCGGCAGGCGTTATTTTTCTTCCCTATTGGTGGAGCCAGCTGGTGAATCAAACTCATGCCAAGGCATTTAGGAGAACAGCAAAAGAATAAATACAATTCAACGGAGAAAAGCTTTCACTGTGGTTCTTTGCTCTTCTTTTACAGAAGGGGTGTTTTCCAGTTCTGATAAAAACTGTCATGATTATTGCATTCCTGCTAATCTCTTTTAAAGATTTGCCTGATTAGAGTTAGTAAAATGGATAAAAAGATGTTTAATACCAGATCTATGGGTAAGTCCCTGAAAAATTACCCAATTTCCAGGCTCAGTAGAAACACATCCATATGGGATGTAAAAGCATGGATAGCATCATTAGAATGGCACAATGGCTAGCTTCAAGGGGAAAAAATGTAAGCGGTTTTTAACTCCTTTGATTGGTTCTTCTTCACTGCTCTTAAAAGAGTACTGTACTGATTACAGTGTTTTTGACTGAAGACTTGATTTCTGGTTTATAATGCTAACATTTAGCATGACTAAAAGAAGAAAAATATAAAATTAAACAAAACAGTACTAGATCGGTACATAAACATGTGCTCTCACCAATACCAGTACCTACATTTAGCATCCTAGTGAAATTATGTATGTTTAATAAAATAGCCACCAGTAGCTGAAAAACTGGCAACTGAAGTCAAATCATGTCCTTAATATATAAAGTGAAAGTTCTTTGAAATCACATTTGGACAACATTTGGCCCCTTTTTTATCACAGTTACTGCTTTGAAAATAACTTCATGAATGTTTAGGTGACAGGGTTCTTCTTCCACACATGACTTATAACACAAAATCTGTTGAATTTTCTTTATAGACGAGAAGAAACCAAACTTGAGAAGTCTATTTTGAGTGGATTCAAAGAAAATTTTCCATCCAGGTTCTTTGTGGTTGAACTTGACTTGTAGACAAACGTGTGTCTGCAGCACTGTTGTCAGCTGTCTCCTCACTGTTCTCTGCAAAATGGAAACTTGACATCGCTGTGGTCGCTGATCAATACTAATCACAGAAATAATTACTCACTGGAGCTTAGGTATGCCATTGATTTTTAAGGCAGTTGTTTGCATTGCTGTCATATCTGATCTTAATAATCTTAAAAGGTTTATTTCCCCTTGAAGTTTAAGATCCTCAGACGTGTTGTGTAAAATGTATGAATGTCATTGCAAGGTCTAATCAATGAGTACTGATGTATTGAGCACGAGCTAAAGTCACTTTCATGTGCGTGTGTGTGTTTTCATGCTTGGACTTGGGACAAAAATGAATTAATGCAAGAGAGACGGTGAATATTGATCACTTCTGCGTATGTGTTGGATAAACAATGGTGCGTTTTCTCCATTTATTGGGACAATGATGGCACAAAGCTAGAGAAGGCTTCACACAATAGTTTACAAATCGATTAACAGCATTTTCCCACCACCACTCATTCAAAATCAAATAAGATGAGCTTTATACCTAAGCTGAGTTTCTCCTAATATTTATGTGCTAATATGTAGACGGAAGTGAAGCAGTGTTCATCGTCAGGTCAGTCATCTGCAACCTGACATCGCCTGGTAATCCCTCCTGCTCCATGATTCACCTCTGTGGTTAGCACAAGTAGCTACAATCCTCCATATGTATGCCATATTTGACTTTAGAAGAGCTCCTCTTTCTTTAAATTAAGTGCATATATTTATTTTTTATATGCCTCACTGTGTTCTACAAGTGTAATTAGTCTGGGATACTCAGCAGTTGATTTTTTTCACCCTTCATTCTTAAGTATTCATGGAAGCCAGTGATCTGACAAATGGAATTTTTCAGCACGGCAGCATCTTGCATCTCAGACCTTATTCCAGCAGATAATCCTGTTTAAATATCCGGCCTGCTTTACACAGCCCAGGTGGGGAAAGATCAGCTATTGCATTTGAATGCTTATACATGCATTCTTATAGGTGTGTGCACCCTAACCCTCTCACATACAAACATGCTCTCAGTCCAATCTAATTACATATGGATGCATGGACAGTTCCCTACACTCCACAATCTAACCATCTTTGCACCCCATCAGTGTTTGTTTTGGACCTGCAGGGTTATGTGGTCAAATCAGCTTTAATGGATACACATTACTGCTAGAAATAATCATGTTACAGTTGAAAAATGAATACAAATGGTTTCTTCAAAGGTAAAATGCATGACTTTTCTCCAAAATGGAAAGAGGAAACCAGGCACTCCAAACATGAACATTTTAAAAACAAGGAAGGAAACACTGAAAGAGGCTTCATTATAATATGCAAATTATTTAAAAAGCTAACTTGACACCACAGGTCTTCGTCAGGGCTAACAGACAAACAAACAAAAACATTGTCTGTTAGCCCTGATGAAGACCTATACTGCTACAGAGATAACTATTAACAGGATCACTTTTTCCAGCCTGCGCTTTGTAATTTACGAGCATATATCAGACAGCATTCAGAGTTTATTTATCAAGGTGATGGGGGAAAGAGTGTCCATAGGTCAGGACTTTTAAATGTCAGGAGACATCACAGTCCCCTCCTCTGCACGTGTACATTTTCATCTGATGATAAAGGGACTTAACACCACATATTTGCCAACCAGTTGATTTAACAGGCTGTGTGAGGTGATGCCTTGGCAGATAGCAGAAGATTGACAAAATTCCTGCATCATTAGGTTGAATTAAAACTGTGCTGTTCCTAAGGTATTTACAGCACAACTTGTTCGAAATGTTTTGAAACTTTGAACCTACAGCACAACCGCTTGAAACAATCAGAATGTAACATGTTCTGCATCACTTTGTGTGCCTCTCTTCCTGATTGCCCAATGCTGCATCGCTCCTCTATGTCTCCTGCTGCATGCTTCACAGTCAGCTGCACGCTGACCAGTTTGTTTGACCAGTTTGAGTGCTCTGTACCACATTCAAACACAGTATATAATCTTGGCAGTGGCATGGATCAAAGAGGTGGGCTTCAGTTCAGTACAATTGCTCATACTGGCGCATAGACATAGGTTCTCAAAATGGTCATGAGTTACAATGACCTGTTCTTCTTGAGAATAATTTAAAACAATGGTGGAGTGTTAGAGGGCCATATCTGACCAAAAGGACCCAGTATAAGGTACAAAGTGAGAACAGTGATCGTCATGTCTGTCTTAATAGTGAATTTCTTGTTAACTGCATGTGTCATATTGCAACAGAGATTCGGAGCATGCTCAGAATGCCTGTATGCTGACTGAGATGTATAAATGCAAGAGTAAATCCCCCCTAAGGGCTGCTTAACCAGGTGACCTTGCCAAAACAACAGATTGGCCAAATTCCTCATCTGAAATTTCAAGCTAAAATGCTTGATCTAGTCCAGAGAATGACAGGACCAATCAGCATCATTGGAGGAATAAGAGGCAGTGGCAACAGGAATGGTTTAGTTTTACTGAATGGCCACCGGTGGAGAGATTAGCACGGATGTAGCTTTAGCGGTAGTTTTAGTAGAGCTCAACAACATTCCTTTTAAAAAGAAGACAAAACAACTACACTGAAAGCTTTTAGCTGTTCTAAAACTAGTGAGAGATGTGTCTAAAGACTCCAGAACAACAGCAAAGACACTAGAGAGTGACTTAGCCAAGTCAGGAATTGTAGTCTCAAAGAAGACGATCACTACAGTCCTGCACAGGAATGGACCAAGAAAAACTCCACTTCTGCAGAAGAGACACCTTCAAGCCAGACTGATGTCTGCTAAGGACAACCTGGAGAAATATTACACATCCTGAAAGCATGTCCTTTGGTAAGATGAGACCAAATTAGACCTCCTTGGCCACAGAGACATTGCTTATGTTTGGAGAAGGAAGAGAGGGGTGTATAGCCCACTGAACACTGCCTCACAGTGAAACATGGCAGTGAGAGTACTATGCTGTGGGGATGCTTCAGTGCATCTGGAACTGGGAATGTCATAAAGGTGGAAGAAAACATGAAGAAAGAAGGATATGTGAAGATTTTGAAAGAAAACTTCAAGTAGTCAGCAGCAGGGGTGGTCACTATGTCGTCCAACACAGGGTGTTAGGGTGTTCAACACACAACAACCCAAAGCATACTTGGCTCCTGGTGAAGAACTACCTCCAGAAGACCAAAGTGAACGTTACTGGCTGGTCTGCACAAAGCCCTGACTTGAACCTCACTGAAAATCAGTTGAGTAAACTGAAGACCAAACATGCCAAAAGACCATCAAATCTGGTGGAGCTTGAGAGATTCACCACCGTAGAATGGGCTGGGATTCCTCCGGAACAAGTGAGACTTGTTGAAAACTACAACAAACAACTGCAGGCTGTTATCCAGGAAAAAGGAGACACTACTGACTATTTTAGCATCAAACTAGGATGTTTGGAAAAGCTGTTTTAGAATTCCTTGTTCTGTTCAACAGCACTTGGGAAATTACTTTGAAAAAATGATATTTTTAAAGGGGGATAATAATTTGGTCCTCATCTGTATGTGAAACATATCTCATGCCACGGATATGTGAAACAGTCCATCTGGAATGTCAGGTTATTAACAAGGTGTAGTTGATATTTCAGTCAGACGTACATGCGTAGATGCTTTTTGTGAAGTATTAGTTGTATCAACAAAAGAAAACAGCCATTGAACATCATGTACATCCACTGCCTGATCAGGATTTCTATATGTGACAGTTGAGGAGTGCAAACGGGCTTCACATGCCTGGATAAAGTAAAGCATAACATCTCATAAAAGATGTTTGTGGCTAGGTTTACCCTTATGATAAACAGATGAATCTTGCTGTATTTTCTGTGGTGCTCCGGCGTCAGCGGTCACCTCACCTCTTTACCTCTGTAATGTGCGATGTCCTCCACACTAACAGAATCTGCCTCTGGGCTGCTGCAGCCTTGACTTTGCTGTGCTGGTCTATTCTCAGTTCACCGGCTAATTCATCATGAGCGCTCCTCTAACACCAAGGTCAGCTGCATAATGACGGGGGTCAGCGTGATAAAAGGCAAAGCTCTGATTGGATCACAGCAGAGGTCCAGAGACGACCACCTTAGAGTTTCACATCTACCCTCAAACCTCTGCGACTTCACTGAATGCGACCCACAGTCCCTAAACCGCTGCTGTTGTGTTCCCAGCACTCACTGCGCCGCCCACCACGGCGTCGGCAGCTTGTGTATTGTTTACTCTGCTCTCTTTGTTGTCGTGGTCCCCTGGGGAACATCCTACAAGTGAACTGGCATTTGACAGCGTTTGTATGATGTGTTAGGAAGGGGGTGTTGCTGTGTGTTGGGAGTCACCTATTTCCTCAGGAGGCCGGGCCTTTTGGTCTGTTGGTTCATGCTGTGCCCCCCCCCCCCCCCCCTTCCCCTCCATCCACTCAGGCTCCTGCCCCCCCTTCCTCTGTCTCTGTCTCCCTGTGTTTCCCCACCGCTCCAGCCCGCCTGCACGCCTGACAGACAGACAGATGCTATCTATCCGAGCATCTCCAGCTCTGGGCCTCTATCACTCTCCACAAACAGCCCACTGCTCGCACACAGGCTGCAAATTTCGTCTGCCTCTCTCGCTTTAGATAAGGGCCAATATCAGTGACAGAACATATTTTATGTATGAAATGTAGCTCACAACAAGCAGTCAAGCATTAGGTTTGTTTAAATAGATGATCCTTATCACTATTCTTTCAACACACAGTTTTGACATTGTTCTCCGTTTATTTTCCTTTGCACACAATTCTTTTTAATGCTATCTAGCCCCGCTATTGGCTTTTAGAGAGGCTCCTGTCCGCAGGATGAATTCATCGCTATTTTAATTATATCCGCTCAGTACAGCAGGACAGACTGTGCGTGTGTGAGTGAGAAATATTTCAGCTGTACTTCTTCTTTCCTCCCTTAAACCCATCCAGTCAACATTCCAGCAGCGGATTATTTGCCAGGGATTTCTCTTGTCAAAGAAGCGACACTATTCCCCCTACTGTTGGCTGTTGTTAGCATCAGATATTGGATGATTTCCATTTAGTGCTCAGGTTATGCTTGTCAGTTTGTGCCCAGCATTTTTGTAATGATGGAAATAAGATCTTACATATGCCACGAGTCAGGCTGACATAATAGTTTGGTTTGTGTCTGTGTGTGTCTCTGAGGGAGAGATGAAGGAAGCATAAGCAACAACACAAACACATTAGGAGATGTCAGTTTGAATATTTATGTCATAATATTCCTACTTTCACTTTTTAGACTGATGTTTTAATACAGACACAAGCTGCATCTGTGTCATTTTCACATTAACTCTTTTGATCGTTGCTAAGTGTACCGCAGATTAGTAAAAATATGGGCCTAAAAAGTCTTTGTATCTTTGTCACAGGTCACACCTTGAAAAGAGAAGCTGGCCATAGTGGTTCCACCCTGTTTAGACAAAAGACAATATAAATAAAACTGTATTTTAAGTCCAGAACTTGCAGGAAATTCAATAAAACTGTTTTGAAATGATCCAGAATCTAAGTGCATCTTCTGTCATTAAAAATAACAAATTCTCATTTTATAGTCTCAGAAATCATGAAATGTATCCCAAAATTTGAGCTGTGAGCATTTATGTGTCAATTATGATGCAATTAAGGCCCATAATTTGTGCTTTTTTTTCTTAATTTTTGTGTCCTTTGCCTTTTATTTTTGAGAAAGATGGGAAGCATGGGGAGAGAGAGTTTGGGCAACCAGAGCGGCGAGGACTTGGCTATGTATGTGACCACTCACTGGGCTAAAATAGGGGCCATTTTAATATTTTTTATTTGTATTTATCCCAGCCACAGTGATGTAGAAAAAGTCCAACACTGCTCCTTAATGTCTCATTTCACTTAAAAACTGCCAGACTGCTCAATGGGAAAATCAACCTTTTGTCAGGGTTCCTACATGATTTCAAAAATCAAATTTAAGACTTTTTGAGACTTTCTTAACACCTGAACTGAGAAAAATGAATTCCACTTTTTGCACAGAAAACATTGAAAAATCAAAGACAAATGAGATTTCTCTGTACACTGGACCAGGGCTAAATTTTCCATTTAAATGCACTGTTAATGAAATGTCAAATAGTGCAGGACAAAGAATGTTCCACATTTGATGAGTAACACATTCTAGCAGGCATGTTGAGCCGATCCCAAACTAATGAGCTATTAAAAAGCAGAATAATGCTTTTTGTCTGGAAAGACCTGTTATATGAGGGTAGTCTGCACGCAACCTGATAGCCCAGATGTTAGAGAACTAGACTAGGCATTTCACAACTCTATAGAGTATATTTAATCACAGTAAGCCAGATAAAATCAGGGAGGGTTCTGGGGTCCTGACCAAGGAAATTTGGAACTGAATTCAGAAGAATATTTATGCATCAATTTGTGGGGACGACATACAAGGATGGCTGAAAAATGAAGATTGGAGAAGAACCAGAACCAGAAAGTGGCTTCTAAAGTTGAAAACATCTTACTGGTAAAAATCCGCTTCTTAAGACTTTTCAAGGCCTTTTCAAGTTTCTAATGAGCAATTTAAGACTATATAAGACTGTGTTACTCAACTCTGCTCAACAGAAGAGCCAAATTTGAAAAATTATATATTTGTCAAAGCATGCAGAGAGCTTGGTTTCACTTTCATATCCATCATTTTCTTTAATCTTTTGCCAGTAAAGATTACTATGTGGGATAAAAAGGTAGTTAAAGCCATCAACTGAGGATGGTTTTTGTTAATTTTACAAAAAAATGCAATATTGTCAGTTCATTTTATTCTGTTTATTAAAATACCATCTAATCTATGTATAATCCCCCCCCCCAGCGGCATTTTTATAACATGTTATGGCCTATCTTATATAGGAAACAGAATAAACATAAGAATGTAATGGCGTAGATTAACAAGGTACAATGTGAAGGGACACAGGAAGACATGAATATTAAGGGAAGAAAAACCAAGACAATTATACATAAAGAAACAAGGCTTTGGATGTCTGAGGTTTTATGGTGTGTGACTAAAGGTTTGTAGTATGGTTGATATTAAAGATAAATCTATGGGATAATGAAATTCAAGGATATGTCAGATGAGTAAAAAAAAGTGAAAATACTGCATTTTACGTCAAAATATCGTTACTGAATAGTTGTTTTAGATAACTGAAAAACTTCACATTCATTTTGAATTATAAAATAATAATCAAATACATTTGAGTAGGTCTGACAGAGTTGACAGAAATCAAGATATGATTGGCAAAAATGTCACATTGTTTGAAAAAATGTTGAATTATGAAACTGTTCCTTTACACAACAGCTAGCTGACACCTTTAGGCACACAAATATCCATTTCCAATTATTATATTAAAACAGAAGGATGAAGTCAAGTTTGAAACAAGTTTAGTCCTTTATCTCAAGAATCAGTGATTTATGTATCTTTCATGTTCTCCCTTACACACATTTGATAGAAATATACAAACAAAAAGTAAAGGTTGATGATTAAATCTGACTTTTAAAGTCTACCGTATACACGTGGGTAACAAACTCATTAAGTTGATGTACAATGGTATGGTACAATACAATATAATACAATGGTAGAATGATGTACAATCTTTGTTAAAGTTTTCTGGGGGAATTATTTTTCCAAACAAGACTTAAAAATGCCACAAGCTCACTAAAGAGTCACATGTGGCTGAGGAGCCTCACGTTGAGTATCACTGGTTTAAGACTTCAAGGATCTACCTGAAGGAACCTCGTTCACTCTGCTCCCCTGTTTTGTTTTAAACCCACAAGTTCTTTTTTTTGTGGTTAAGGTAATGTCATACTCTTCAATCTACCTGAAGGTCCAGGAAGTCACTTACTCTTAGTTTAAGGCAAATCTAAAATAAAACTCAATAAAACTTTTGAAAGCAAAACAGTAGAGTTTAAAATGTGACAAAGGCAGATTAACCAGACTAACTGTAGGAACTGTTAATCCAAATTAAAAATATAATTAACGATTTTTCAGCCTTATGAAAAATAATAATAAATTAATTGCAGCCCTTGTTATTTAGGGTGTTCAAATTATTTGCACAATGCATCGAGACGTGCATGTGGACAATCCTGCACTAATGCAGTGTAACAACACGATGTGTTACTTGTGCTGTTGTCCATAGGTTTTCTAGCTGCAACTCAACCTATAAAATCTATCTATTTTGGTGTAACTATAAAGACATTTATGTTGTCATTGATTTCTAAAGCTATTTCTGAACAGTTAAGTGTTAATATTTAAGTTTACCTTTACTGATGAAAAAGAAACCCTGCAGAGTTGCATAGAAAATTGAGGATGCAGCCAATCATTATGCATTATGATGTCAAAATAAATCAAACAGTCGTAACCAAAGTGTGAGGATGGTATAAATGCACAGCTATGATTGTACATGTACATATCAGATGTTTATATTCAGCAGGTCTGCTTTTAGAGGAAGATCCAAGATTTTAACATGAACTTCACAGAAAAGAAAGTTGTAATGGATTGAAAATGAAAAAAGCTATGATGAAAAAAAGCTCACTTTTGACTTGTCTAGTGAGCTGTCTTGAGTTTTTTAAAGTGAAATGAGACATTAAAGAGCAGGGGATTTATTTTACAGAACTTTTGCTGTAGGGAGGCGCTGAGACGCCAAAACCAAAGTGTGTTGATAGGGACAATAAAGCATGTGATTAATTGTGGACCTTAATTAATTGTGATTAACTTGATTAAAAAATCTAATTGCGATTATTTTGAGTCATTGCAAATTTCATATGGATTAATGTATTGAAAGGAAGATGATTTTTTTTTGGGGGGGGGGGGCTTTTTCTTCCCTTATTCATAGAGGAGGAGCGTAGACAGAATCAGACACAGGGTGGGGAGAATGGGGGAGACACATGCAGGAAAGAAGCCACAGGGTGGATTTGAACCTGGGCCACCCGTGTACATCGGGTGCACTTTAACCACTAGGCCATTGGAATGCCCCAGACGTGATAATTCTGTGTCTTTCTCGTTTTTAATAAAACAAAAATAAACAAAAACAAGAAAAGTAGTACTTTTTTTTCAAAGTATTTTAGAGAAAAAAGGAGCCATGGTTGTTTGCATAATGTGTAGAGCCTAAAAAATGTATTGAACTATTATTATTGATGAGGATGAGTCATGTGCAGTGATATAGAAAAGCAGCCGGGATGCATCGGGATATCGGACTGATTGGAATCGTTGCTTGAACTGTAAGAGCATAGTATATCTTTCTGCAAATTCAGCTTGACTCAAAATGTACTTACAGATAAAAAACAACATAATATATAAAAAGATGAAACAAAAACTTAAATCTAAAAAGCACAATACAAGTACAGTGACTATATACCTACAGTCTCATAAGATGCAGCTGTGTCTGTCTCCAGAGGAAGGACTGGTAATGAACAGTAGTGTAACTGATAACAGGGCCACGATTATTCATTCTCAGAGGGGTTACGCTTGTAGATAAATCTATACATTAGGTTTCTAGAGGATTCTTAGTTTGTACAGTTATAAACATCACCCTTGCACTGCACCATCCAAGCCTCCTCGTAATCTACTTGCTGTCCCTGCTTTCATATACATTGTCCATAGGTGTGTCACATGTGCATTAATTGGTTGTTTATTCGCCATGTATGAATCCAGCGTTGCTTTGTCTGGACAGCCCTGCCTCCTGTGTTTGCCCCCTACAAACCCGCCGAACAGCCAAGCCTCACCCCCACCACACACACGCAGAAGTGGGGAGTGGGGGGCATTCAGGTCATTACCATAACAAGCTGGCGTGTTTCTGAAGATACACTTGTTCAGAATAGACGGGGGGCAAGAGGGGGGTAGGCCGGGGTGGCAGCACAGGCCCACTTTATTTCAATAACAACAGCCAGACACAAGGCCTATCTAGTCAGACTCTGAATGAAACACTTGGGCTCTGATGGAGCGATAAGACACAGATGCTAAAAAGGAGGACGGCGAAAACGGCCTCTTGACCCTCAGTTTGCTTTGGAGAGACACAGTAAACAGTAAATAGTCTTAAGAATCTAGCCTGACTTTTCCAATTTTTGGGGGGGTCATACACGGTCATGTTTTGGGGAAATTAGTTTTTCATTCATGGAATAAAAAAAGAGAGCACCCTCTCCTCCACTTTACCCCTGTGTAAAGCTAAAATGTTAATTACAGGGTGATAATTTTCACATGAATGCCTCCATGTTTACTGTGGGGACGACTGATCTATCCCAGGGGAGGGCTATGTCAAGTGCTTTACACATAAACAGATCTTTTTTTCTAACCCAGGTAATCCTTGAGGGTTAAATCTGCGCTAAACTCACCAGTGAAAAAGACCCCGTGCCTTCTTATTTGTACAGATACAGAGCGCACACTTAGATTTAGGGGGAGATGTCCTAAATCTCAGCTTGATTTCCTATGTTAACTGTGGCTTAGCTTTTGGCTGGGGCTGGATGCAGGAGAGCCTGTTGAGAGTTAGTGGAGTAGTTGTAAATATGTGGTAACACTTTCAGTGGTAATCCTCCTGCACAAAGAATTGCCAGAGATTATGGACCGGTTGTCTGACAGAGAGAATCCTCCGGCACAATCAAATTCCTATGGCTGCTGAGATTTGTAGAGGGCACAATGCTGTACTGCTCGGCTCGCCAGTAATGTGAGGGCGAGCTGTTCCCTCGATGGAGAGCTGAGAAGCAAATATAGCATGAAATGCATGTTAAGTAAACATAGGGCGGATGAAAGTCTAGTAGAAGAATTGTGTTTTTTTTTTTATTTAAAGAAAGATGGCCGCCACCGTCTGCTGGAGTGCACTTCACCAAGACAGTTTGACCCGCTCCTGTCCTCTCCTGTTGATCCCCCACGACCCTCCGTGCTGACCCGAGCCGCCAAGACGTGAGAACCGCAGCCTCCACCTCCTCCTCAGAGTGCTACACAATCGCCTGGGCTGACACATTTTGAGTGGGGTTTAAGGAAGTGAAGTGAAGAGAGAGTGTGAGGGAGCGAGAAACCCCGCCGCAGCCCCGCAGCCCCGAGGATGAATAGAAGATAGAAGCCGTTTCATTTCAAAAAATCGGCCTCTGCACTTGGCTGAACCTACAATAAAAGTTGATAATTGAGAAGTGAAAGAGTGGGATCAATATGACTGTGAAAAAATGGAGGCTTGGGCTTATGTTTAATGCAGTTTAACTGATATTTAATATTTTCTGCTTTCTCTCTCTTCTTCTCCTTTTGTCCACAGTAAAATACTTCAAAAAGAATTCTAATAAAGTGGAAATTAAAAGGAGCGTAGATTGGGGTTGGAAAGAGAGGCCTCTAATCCCGCTATCTCTTAATAATTCAAAGTCTCTTTTATTTTCTGAATAAAAAGCGGAATTAATCTGGCACTGTGAAGCTGTCCTCTCTTCTCACTGTTTAAATAAATCCCCGTTCGTACATTAGACGCGAGGAGGCCGGCTCTGGCTCCTCGCCAAGCTCTGTGTCAATTCCCTCCTGCCTCCTTCCCTTTCTCTCCCAGCCCCTCTTTATTCCCTTTCTTTTGCTTTCTGCCAGGGAGGGACCTATGAGAGAAGCCATGCCACCAGAGAGCTGCTATCTCCAGAACCTGCTCAGCACACAGGCCTATCACAGGCAGCTAAGACCACTTAGCTCAGGCCGCCAAAAGGCACCCTTATGAAACTTTACCCAGATATTAGGGCACTGTGAAGCCAAATGATATATTACAAAGGCATTGTGTAAGGGGGTGACCATTTATAGTATTTATATAAGGCTGCCCAGCTGTCGGAAGACTTACTATTTTGGCCTTTAACAGAAATAGAAAGGTGGGGTTTTTATTCGTTAGTCAAGGAGCAGAGACTTTCTGCTGTGCTAATATTAAACATGGAGGCTGAGTAAATTCTAATAATGAATTAAAAGATAAAGTGTTTTGTTTCATTTAAGATTAAGCCAGTGTTTCTGTACAAGAGACAATTCCACTCCACAAATGGACGGCTAAGTCGCACAGCTTTTCACAAGACAAAAGACGAGCCTTTGAAAAGTGACACCATGAAATAAAAGGAGCTTAGGCACTGAGAGTAAAACTGAGTAGAAATATAGGAGCAGGCCTGAGCTGGAGCACTGCAGGCCTGCAGGCTTCTTGATTAGCTCTGCCCTCTCTATCAGTTCTCAGACTGCCCATCTTCAGAAACCTCTCAGCAGCAGGTCTCCCCCTCCGTGTCCGTGGACTCTGTCTCCCCCGGTGGTGCTTTGGGGCAGGAAGAAGCTACAGCCGACACGCTGGTGCCCTCCGCATCCCAAAGATGCATCTGCAGAGATGAACGCCGAGGCTGTCCTTGCTCTGATAGACGCCTTTTGTGGCAATCTAAGATCCTCAGCTCGATCCTGGATCAGGCTTCGCCGCTCACTCCTCTGTGGTCGGAGATTTATGGCATCGTTTTCTCTCTCCTTCTGCATACGCCGCGGCTCAAACTGCCCACACTTTGCAATTGTGACGATACTTTCCTCGGAGACTCGGGCTGAAAGACAAACAATAGCGTCTTCATATTTTCTTCTTCTGCCATTCACTGAACACGATGCTGTGTTTGAAAAGCACACCAGTGTTATTCGATTGGCTGTTGGTAGTTTAACAATATGTTGGAAAATATCAGTATCTTCTCAAGGTGAAGCCTTGGACTTGTGCTCCCTATAACCAACAGACACATCTCATTTTATGTGCTGAAAACACCTTGATTTTGTGAGGCTGTTTGAAATGAGATTGACATGCCCGGTCGAGGGCCATGTCTTTCTAAAACCAAGAATGATTCCTTTTTTTTTCACCGCTATATTGCTCCTCACAGAAATCTCGACTTTATATGTTATCAAATGATAAAAAATATCAAGAGAAGTAGGAAATAGAAGAGGCCCGGAGGAGAAGTGTAAAGGTGTGTCTTAAGTTCCCTGAAGGCAACAAAAAGTCATTTTCACTGAGGTGTGCGCTATTTTTATTTATATACCTCCGCGCTCTGTTTCTTCATACATACTGTTTGTGGGGCTATCATTATACCAGACAGAAAGGTGGGGGGAAACCATTTGCATTAGCATCACTGTCTGACTCCAGGCACTAAGCAATGATACTTTATTCCATACCATTCAGAGGGCCATTATCACTCTCCCCCCTCTGTCCCCTCTTCCAGCAGGGAGCTCACAGACACACATGCACACGCAATTACACGTCGCGCCGCACACACTATTCCCATCCAGCGCTATCGTGTGCAGCATCTCGTGCAACACTGGCACAGAGGTACAGGACGGGTGAGGGAAGTGGAGGGGAGGGACATTTCCGGAGGGGGGTCCTGGCATGTAATTGTCCTGGTGAGCACTCAATAGCACCTTAAACCAAGCAGGCAATCTACAAAGCTGTGCAGTGAAGGAGGGAAAGGCCCCGTGGCTATGGGGACCCTAATAGGAACTTCTTTCTCACAGAGATAAATGGAGAAAGTTCCTTTTATTTATCGGTAGCTGCTGTTTGGGACTGGGGCTATCAAAGCGCAGCAGTGCTATTTATCCCTCCAAAAAGGATTCGTCCGACACAGGGCTGAGGGCGAAAGAGGGAAAGAGAAGGCTAAGGAGGGGGGCGACCACTGGAAATTGGCAGAAACAGAAGGTCAAACTGTTTATCTTTTTATTCCCATGTCTCTCCCTCTCCTTCATTCTTCTGCAACTGTCCTCTCCCTCAGTTTACCTGTTGTGGGGAGATACACGGGCGCAGTAATAAAACGCTTGGTAGCTGCTGCTGAAGGAAAGCTGGTGGATTTATGTGCACAGACAGTTCAGTGGAAGATCAAACCAGCAGGGTTTGACCAATATAATGCAGTTAAGGTGGCTTTGTAATTACGTTTCTTAAACATTTGAACTTATGAACATTGGTACAGCTGATGGCTGGGCAACAAATCCAGCTTTTAAGATATATGAATATATTTTTGAATAATATGTAGGGCTGGCAAAACAGGGCTGGGCAACAAGTCAAATTTGTAAGGCTGCTTTCAGTGGGACGTGAATGTGTGCCTGGAAAAAAAGGGACAATAATCCTGTAAGTCTTAAGTGGGCATGCATATTTTATTGCATATTTTTTCCAAATCCATGGTGATAACAAGCAAATTTTGGTTGTTTTCTTATGTTTTTGACCTATGCATCTTTTTTGTTGGTTTTACCATGATGTGTTAATTTCTTGAGATCTTCAGAAAACAACTAAAAACGACGTGTCTGAGCTTAGTTCAGACCAAAGATTTGTGACACAACTAATCTGTTTTGGAGTGTTGGTGGGGGAAGTTGCAGATCTCTGTACTGAGCCGGCGCAGCCAGCTTATGTTGATGCCTGCAATTCGGTTTGCCAAATCACCAACAGCTGATTTTAGGAGGCTGCAAGTGGATAAAAGGGAAATGGAAATTTTGTTTTGAAAGACTTTGACCCCCCATAGATATTTGTTCAAAGCAGAATATTTTGACAAATAAAATCATGCTGTGACTTTGGGAAATTATTACATCTTTATTATTCACTTAATTATTTTTCTAAAACATCTCTCACAGAAACTTCAGCCTGATAAACACCCCTATCCCTTCCAGCTGTGCTTTTAAGCAGGATGCACGGCACTATACTGGCTGATACGTAGAATGAAGCCTGCTTTAGCTCAGTTTGTCTGTGGAAAAATAGTACTCCAATAGATATCTTATTTATAGCTGAGATAGCAAATAATATTTCTTTTTACAAGTACAGGGAATTTTCCCTGCCAAGAACAGTATAGATGACAAACTAATTAGCAGAGGTGGAAAACGTACACTACTATTGTACTCACATAAAAGTACAGTTACTCAGGTTAAATTTTACTTAAGTAAAAGTATTGGTCTAAAAATCTATGTGAGTAAAAGTATCTAATTTAAAGTTTATTTCATGTACTGAATAGATATTGAGGAGTTGTGCAGTAAAATATGATCTTTTCTTATGGGCAAGAACAACGAGAGAATAGATCTCCAACCAAGTTGTTCAGGTAAAATCACACCTCTATAACAAAGTTAATTAAACATCAAAACTGATCGTGTTAATTTAACTCATATAGAGTTAAACTTATCATTTCAAATGTGTCTGCTTTGGTCCACACCACATCAAGTCAAACGACACTTTTGAAAGTGTTAAATATTCTACAATATGGCAGAGCTGCAGAAACCCTTGAAAAGCTGTGGAAAGGTGGGTCTCCTCTGGCAAGAACAAAGATGAGAGTCAACCCCATAGCAAGGCAATTTACAGGATTGAAGAGTAGCACTACTCATCCGTTGTACTCTAACCCAGTGGATAACTTCACCCATAGTGCAAATGTGCCTCACATCAAAAACAACAGAGCTGAGATCAGTTGACAGTTGCAATAACACCCGTCCAACGTTGAAGACCATTTCATTTAAAGTTTTTGCTCTGTCCAACAGCTGGTTTGGGATGTGATGAGGAATCATTGTTATGTACTACTGTACTCAAGTAAAAATACAGTTACTCTGGTTAAATTATACTTCAGTAAAAGTACCGATTTCAAAATATACTCAAAAAAGTACAAGTCAAACCCAGCCATGAGAAAAAAGGACCTGCCTGCAGCGCTCAGAGGGAGGGGAAGATTTCAAGCGCATATAGTGGCCCCCATGATCCTCACATGGAAGAAGTTTGGCATAACCAGGACCCTTTGGGGAACTGGTCGTCCAGCCCAAATGAGCAATCAGGAGAGAAGGGCCTTAGTAAGAGAGGTGACCAAGAACCTGATGGACATATTTTAAACCATGATTGGGAAATTGTCATTTTTTATATATTAAAAAAAAAAAAAAAAAAAAAAAAAACAGTATTGGGTGTCCAGGACTTTTGTTGCTATGGTATCAAACAGGTTGGAAAAGTGTTTGATTTTAAGTAGAATTATATCAAACTTTCTGGTAGCCATTTATTATTTCTTTTTAAAATCATACTGAGATACATATTGTATTTCCAGTTCGCTAAAAATATCAAAATAGGATTTCCATTTCATATCACTTAGCCCTATGCAGCTATACTCAAACAGAGGTGCTGTATATAATCAAAGAAATGCTCCGTCAGGCTTGGCTTTGATAGTGAGTTTAACATGTTAGCATATAGGTTAGCTCATCAAACAAAGACACAGTGGCAAGAAAGAGGCCGTCAACCACTCAACACCTCATTCATTAAAACAACAGTGAGTGAAATGTCACCAGCACAAGTGTTTGCCCTCCTCTGTGTCCTGAGCGTCACATGGAGAACAGCTCCTCAGAGATAAAGCATTCATTTTGTCCTGGATGAGTGAGCATTGTTAAATAAGCAGCTCTCCGTCTACATGTCAGCAGTCATGACCCTGCATACAAAAGCTCTGCAGAGATAAGAGGCATTTCAAGAAAGAGGGAAAGTTGTGGATCAAAGTTATTTTTCACATTTGTTAGAATATATATATATTTTTTTTTGGCAAGGGGCTGCACACACTGCTGCCATGTTCCTGTAACTTCATGCTCAGGATGGGGGCTTCAGACTTATATTCTAGTTTGTCCGTATAGTTGTGGAGATTCTCATGACTTTATATATTTGATCATTTCTTGATAGAAAAGTGACTACAAAAAAATTAAAAACTGGTGCTGAAAATCCTAAGAACACATTTTTGATGAAAAATCACATTTATTGACCAATTAGCTACCATCAGATCAAAGCTAACATTAGCATTCAGCATTTTTTTAGTCTGCAGAAAGAGAGAGTTCATTAAAATGCTTTTGCAACATAGAAGTGTCGCTTTATCTTCAGGTGTCTGCTGAAATACATCCAGTTTTTTTTTAAATTATTTATTGCCGTTTTAATTTTTTATATTTTTGTATTATTTGTCTGTGACTTTTAACAAACATTAAATGATCCATAACAGATCAAACCTTTCAACTTAAGCCACAAATGTGCTCAGCTCTGTGGTTAAAGCCAATCAGCAGTTAGATTCACTCACCACCTGAACCACCAGAACTAAACTCTATAAAATGATGCAACTTAAAATTTCTTGTCTTCTTTTCTTATGGAGAGACCAGACAGAGCTTTCTTTTCATAAATCTGCATCCTGCTGTTTACTGTGAGAAAACTACAATAGAATTAGGTTCTTTATTAGACTCATATGGCTGAAGTGACAGTGAGTAAGGATGGGGTGTTTTACATATAGTCACTACTCCAGGGATAAAAGAAAAGGCAGCCCTTACATTGCAGATGTAAATGCCACACAAACACAAACCTCTGGCTTCAACTGAACTGTTTTCTTGATCAGACACTGGCTGCTTGAGGTTTCAGAGATTTTGTCCTGTCCAACATGACCCTCATCATCTAGTCAACACAAAGATTCTAATACAAAGTAAATCTGACAACTTTTTCTTCAAATAACACAAACATGTCAAAGAGCAGGGCATGCTCCTCTGGGATGCATCTAAGTTTAATTCTAAGGTATTTAAGGCTCTTTAATTCTGCTCAAGATATTTAACCATCACACCATAACTGTATTATCTTGCTGAGGGTATTCAGGTCATCTTTTTCAGATTATTCCACCATATAAACTTTGCAGGGCTTTACTGGATATAGTAACTCTTCACAGTGCCATGAAAAAGTATCTGTCACATTCCTGTTTTTTTTTTTTTTTTTTTTTTTTTTTTTGCATATTTGTCACACTTCAGTGTTTCAGATCATTAAACAAATTTTAATAGGATGAAAAGATACCAGGGTAAATACAAAATGCAGTTTCTAAAGAGAAAAAAGCCATCTCAAACTATGTTTGCTATCACTCCATGTGTATTGTATGAGTCTGAGTGTACTGTTTGATGAAACTGTGTGTTGCTGCTATTCTTGGTCAGGTCTCCCTTGAAAAAAAAAGATCTTTGATCTCAATGGGACTAACCTGTTTAAATAAAAATAAAATAAAAACTACCCGGCCCTATGTGAAAAGGTAGTTACCCTTAAACTTAATAACTGGTTGTGCCACCCTTGTTGGCAACAATGGCAAGCAAGCATCTGCGATAACTGGAGTCTTTTGCATCGCTGTGGAGAAATTTTGTCCCACCTTTCGTTACAGAATTGTTTTAATTAAACCACATTGGAGGGTTTTCAACATGAACAGCCTGTTTAAGGTCATGCCGCAGCATCTCAATAAGGGTTGGGGTTGAGGTTTTTTCTGCTACCGGTGCTTAATCGATGCTTTCTTTAAAGGTGCCGATGCATAGACAGTGCCTGAATCAATACTTTTAAGAGAAAAAAGGTCCTCTAAAACAATAAAATAGCCATCTCAGTATCAGAAATTATTCTGAAATAAGATGCCAATAGAACATACAAGTAAATGAAATACGTGAAGCTTCTTCATATAATGTATTTCATGCCTTTCCTTTACAGTGGCATCGGGCATGAGGTACTGAAATGAAGCACCGAAATATGTCTCGTAATTTTATGTGGTAGGTATCGAATGTGTTGGTACTGGATTTCGATACTCATCCTAATCTCAGTTGGATTTAGGTCCAGACTTGGACTAGGCCACTCTAAAAACTTCATTTTTCTTACAGCCAATCAGGCGTGGACTTACTGGTGTGTTTCGGATCATTGTCCTGCTGCATAACTTAGGAGTATTTGAGTGTGAGGTCATAGACTGATGGCTGGACATTCTCCTGCAGGATTTTCTGGTAGAGAGCAGAATTCATGGTTCCCTCTATTACAAGTGGTCCAGGTTCTGAAGCAGAAAAGCACCCAAGACCATCACACTGCCACCACCATGTTTGACTGGTATGATGTTACTTTTATGAAATGCTGTGTTAGTTTTATACCAGATGGAACAGGATGCCAGATACAAGTTTAACCTCCAAAAATGTTAAACTTGTGTCTGCTCAGTGCACACAGTTCCAGTTACTTTATCAGAATGTAAACATAATATAGTTGTAACACAATGATGCAACAGTTCATGTTCACAAAACCTACAACTCACACAAATATATTACGTGCATCTAAGATGCAACCATCAGCAGTTAGCACTTAAAACTGTAGTTTTATCTGATTGGAGCTCAATGTACTGACTTTAATCTTGCATAATTACTATTTTGGGTTGCTTTGGGTGAGCATGAATTTAATTAAAGTAACATTATCGCTCAACATGCTCTAGTCTGACAGTAAGGTGAAATATGACCTGAAATAACTGGCGTTTACACTGATTCACTTTCATTCTTATCTATTTTAAATCAGTAGATGGAGTGCTGTCTGTTTCACTAAATAGAAATGTTAACTCTAATATTCTTTTTGGAATAATTGAGCTTTATAAGAAATGCCAGTGTGATTTTGAGTAAATCTTTTTATCTACACAAGAGATCCTCACCTATAGCTTCACCTTGGCTGTCTATTTGTAATGATTAATGCCTTTTTGTTTATTCATGGCAGAGGATAAGAAAAAAATAAGAATTAAATTGCCTTTATAAAAGTTATTGGTAAGAAAAAATCAGCCAGATATGTAAAAGCTAAAAATGATGTCTTTCAGTAAAGAAATCTTAGCCGTGAGTCCCATTTCTGCCAACAATGTGAGGAGGTGACCTTATGACTGTGATGGATCATTAAACTAATAATTTAATCCAATCATTTCCTGGCTCATTGACATCAGTCTCACCTACAGAAAGTGTCCTGGCAGAAGCAGCTCACTGGACGCTGTCTTTGAAGCACAGCGCGGTTTAGGAGGTGAAGGAGGACTGGGCAAATGGCACACTGGTGATGAATGACTTCACTGATCCATTACTGTCTATTTTAGTCCCGTAATCCAAGTGGGAATGCCCACATCAAAGGCTGGCTCCTTCCTAAGAGGAATTCCCCTCATACTTGGACATGCAAATGAGCAGGGCCTCCTCCAGGCCCCCACACCTGATTGAGGCGTGCAACGCCATTGCCAACGCCGTGCCATGGGAATTACATACCAAGGGATGGCATCCAATTGGACCAAACTCTCCCTAAGCAATTTGCTTTGGCTTTATTCACTGGCATAGTCAGGCATGGCAGCACTTCCTTTATTTCACGGCCATGCGGCAAGATTTCTGGCTGGACCTCGCTTGGAAGCCATATTATGGCTGAGAAAGAAGGAAAGGAGGGATTTGGTTTTTACAAAAGAATAGAGCATGGATCTGTGTCAGAGTCTCCGCTCATTCAGGTTTCGGGGATGTTTTCACTTGTTGCCTAAGCTTATGATGAGATGTACATGATTCTCTTACACTCCGAGATCCTATTTGAACAAAAACGATTGTCACAGCTCTGAGATAGTGCTGCCAAACAAGTTTTTACTTCCAAGAACAAAAGAAAACATGCATGTTATCATCTAAAGCTACTGCTACAATGCTGAATTAGCTGCTACATTCACTTGTCAGGGGCTCAAAGAAAATGGTCCACTTTGTCTATACTTTACTTGACCGTCACTAAACCACGCCACTTAACAACATTTATCCGATCAAAGCATCAGCAAGTAGAAAAAGACACAACAGGTATATTTCTACACAGTACAGTTGTGTAGGAAAGGGTCAACAGGAGAAATGCTCTTCATTTAAGATCCCAGAGACTTACTTTTCTTGGCTGTTTAGAAACAAAAATTGAGAGACACATAAGGAATTGATATGATTATGTCCTTGCATGTAAAAAAATAAATAACATATCTTTTAACCAGTTTAAAAGTGATGGCTTCAAACCTGCACATTACTGATGAGAATGAACGGCATTTATATTTGCAATTTTGCTTTAATTAGATTAACACATTTCTTATATTAAAAAAACCATTTAAAACGAGGGATGCAAACAGCACTGAATGGGCCCTCACACGCCAATGCATGTTAGAATGTGTTGCAGCTGCCGGTGTTACAATAGTTGGGTGTTAGCAACCCGTGCAGTGTGCTGCAGCACAGCAGAGACCATCTAAATTCTCCGAGGACTGTTATTAGGTCAAAAATAATTAGCACTGCATTTTGTATATGAGGTTATACTTGCTGTCACCAGTAGGTGGCAGTATGACAAAGACAGATGTCCATTTGAGGAAGTGATCGGGGTAAAACTGATATTTATCATCATGTAAATAGAAATATATTGTATGTAAGAGGTGATACTGGCTTCTCCCAGTGGGTGGCGCTACAGAAAAACCATGAAATTAACATCTAAATATGAAGAAAGGCAGACCTTGGTCATACATGGGGGATTTGAAGCCAGTCAGATGTTTCACATGAAAGTTACCTCAACTTCCTGTCAAATGGCGAGATATGGTGATACTCGCCATTGCCAGTGAGGCGTCCTCTAATGAAGCATGTCAGTGTTGAGGAGAAAGATCGAGGTTCAAAATTTGAGGTTTCAGGTTCAGTTCAATAAAAGTAGTAAAAAGAGAGGAGTTTAGCCTCGTCATATGTGTACCGATTTTAATGTCTGTAGCTCTCACCCAGTCCCCGTTTGGGGCCCCCATGGGGCCCTTGTGCAGTGGATTTGTGCAAAAGCACTTTCAGACAAGAATTTCCACTGAGGGACAATTTTCTCTCAAGTCTGGTGAGTTTTTGAGCACATTAAGGCTGCAAAGAGCCAAAAATATATTTATATGATAATGATTTTGTTTTACTTCATCTTTCCGTCAGCCTGCTTCCTGATTGGCTGTTCCTCCATATAAGTCTGCTTGTGTCCGTTCAGCTGTTCTCGGTGCTCACCACACATCAGGATTTCTGGTTGTAAATATTGAACATGTTTAATATTTATGATCTCAGGTTGGAGCATCTTGGATCAGGTCAGAGAGGGTAAATTTCACTCATACCACACAACACATACTTTCACATTATTTTCCATAATCTGGAAAGATAATTTGGCTTTTGCTGACTTTGGCCAGAAGCAGTGTTAATTTTTTTTTTTTTTTTTTTTTTTTTTTGGGCTTTTCATGCCTTGCTTATGTAGAGGAGGACAGTGGATAGATCAGAAACAGGAGAGAGAGTGGGGAGAGACATGCGGTAAAGGGCCACAGGCTGGATTTGAACCGAGTACATGGGTAGTGCCTTAGACCGCTAGGCTATCTGTACGCCCCCATCAGTGTTAATTTTGACAACTATTTTTGCACTATTTTGCATTTTAGTTTTTGTCGCATGTAGTTATTGCTTACTTTTAAATTATAGTCCAGTTTTAGTTGACAAAAAGTCCTCACATTTTAGTCTTTACTTTTAGTCCAAGCATTTTCTCTTGCATGAATCTGGTACCAAATCATGTTAGTGTGTTCTATGCATGCTGTCAAACCTGGGGTCCCTGCTTTCCACAGCTGAGAGGCAGAATAGATACAGATGCATTGTATCTTGACAGATTTACCCACAGTGGAGAAATAGCATGGATTTTGACTGTCTGACCAAAACCAAATTACATTTTATTTAGTCTAGTTTTAGTCATCTTGACGAAAACTAAACTTACTTTTAGTCAGTGTTAGTCATCAAATATTTATTTCTGGATAGTCTTTGTCTAGTCTTTCTCGTGGTTAAAAGGCTGCCGATAAACATTTTGAGTCATAGTTTTAGTCCAGTGAATTAAAACTGGGCGGTAGGGAGGATTCTTCCCGACAAGCATGACTATTGTGTTGTGTGTGGTCTGCTTAAGTCCCCCACTGCTCCTTAAAGTCTCATTTCACTTTAACAACTGACAGACAGCTCAGTGGACACGTCAAAAGTGATCAAATGTTTATTTTTATACTATTCCCTTTTTTCCATTTCAGTCCATAGCAAGTTCCTTTTTTTGGTGGTATACATTCATGCCTTCATCTACCCAAAGTTCCTTGTTTTCTTTCAAAATAAAATGCTAATGCCTGTTTCATCAATTCTCTTAACTCAACCTGTGACATCATTTTTTAAAGGACGTTATTCTCCTTTAGTAGGATTTTATGTGTCCATTACTCATTATTTTTATCTATATTGTATTATTTCCATCTATGCTCTCTCTTCTATCTGCTCTTTGAGTTTCATCTACTTATGTAAAGCACATAAAGTTACCTATGTGCTAAATATAGTAAACAAATAAAGTTGCCTGGCCTTTCAAAACAAGTCCTGAATGAGGATAAAAAGTTCAGCATTTGCATATCCAAGAATCAGGTGAAAAAATAAAGTAGCTCTTCTGTCTTGTCAAGTATGCTAGCATATGTTAGAACAAAAGAAGAAGAGGGAAAAATGTCAACGATCATAGTCATTTAGGTTTGCAGCCAATGATTATGGGCTAAAAATGAGAAGGCTGCTTTCTCATACTGCTGTGAGAAGTCACTGACCTTTTCGTCTAAATATTTTTGCACATTTTAGAGGGAAAAGCTGTCAAGTAATCATTACAGACTCTATTTATGGCATGCAAGAACGATTAGCTTGACATATGGACAAACTGTATCCACAAACGTGAAGGGTTTATTGCCACTCGCCTCCCATAAATCCATTATGGCAGACAGTATTCAAAAAAATATGAAAAATGTCTTTTAAATATATAGAAAGAAATTCTGATAGCCTCCCTAACTTTTAGTAAGTTTCACCGTCCCAAAAAGAGAAGGTGCCTGTTTGATTTTTCTGCTGCACTCCAGACAAGACTTAGTCAAAAAGAAGAAGGTCACCCCGCTCCCTGGACACCTCAGCCAGAGAAATGTCGAGGGATCCAGGGAAGAATAAAAGATATTTCAGCGAGCAGGAGAAGGGAATTTATGTACATGTAGATGAGAAAGAAGAAAAGGGGTCAGTGAGTGCGATGGACCATCTTTTTTTGAGCAGAAACCTGGCTGAGGCAGCGGGAGCACACGTTTCATTTCTGCTCAGCCGTGCACTCAGCAGGCAGAGGAGACGGCTCCTCTCACTGTGACTACACTTAAAGACCTTAGATCTTTTAACATCGGGGTCACAAAGTGGGCTTTTCTTTCCTTGTAGATAATGAGATAGCAAATGCCACAAGCCCGTTTTTCCTGGAGAGCTCTCATATGTGGCTCTTACACCTCTGTGGGTTCACACACTAGCCGGGCTCTGCCTGCACGCCCCCCGCCATAATTAATTTGTCTTAATTGCCCTGCTGCTCTGGTCGCTGTCCCAACATTATTTCTCCTCTCTCTGCAGATTTAACGTTTTAAAATATTTCTAGGATAAGTCGGCAGGGGGACGGGAAGAACAGCGAGCCTTTTGTGTGCTGAACAAAGTCAACAAAACAACCACAACATGAGCTTTGTGTTTGTCATCACAGGAATAATGTTTATTACTTTAAGACAAGAAAAGAGGCCGACTTCTAATTGATAATAGATTATTATTATTATATTTAATGTGTAAAATCAATCCCCTCTCAAATTATGACTGTTATCCATACCATGACATGTTTAACTGTCAGGAGATGCTCCAGTACTGGTCAATTTATAATTCACATGGTGTCACATATCCATGTAGAAGGCGTATTGCTGCTTTGTTTAATAAGGCGTATGCCTTTATTATACAAAAGAGACTTCAGAAGATAAATATAGGTTCCACTCTTTCATTCTCCAGGGTTTTCAAGGATAATTTTAGTGACAGTTTATATACCAGAAGTGTTTATACACCAAAATATTCTTCTCTGTGAAAGTCTGATTCCAAAGATGTGCAGTCTATGGCTCAAACTCTCTACGCTTTTATTTCATCATGAATTCATCAAAAATTAATGTAAATGCACCTGCAGACGTACAGCACTTAACTTCATTAACATATGGGCATTGAAGAATATTTAATGCATGTACAACCGTTTTTCTCTCATTTCTTCACTAAAAATAAAAAAAAAAAAGCCAGTACAGTTTTTCAGCTCCAAAGTGGTTCCCTAAAAGTACCCTATAATTCATGAGCTCTGTCACTGTCTGATATTATCCTTCTCCTAATCTAGCCCCTTCAGATGATCTGTTTTGGGGGAATGTTTGAATTATTTTCCAGATCAGTTCAAGCTTTCTCACATAGTTTTGCCTTTTTCTTACATTTCGATGGCTGAAAAACTCTGGGAACTCTCAAACACATACCAAGAAAAGATAAACATTCAAAATATTGAAGCAGTTGGATTTTATTTATCCTCACAAAATTGTGTATCTTCAAAAAGTGACCACTTTATGAGCTGAGGAAGCTGTGATTTCACTGTTTTTTTTTCTGGTTACAGAAATAGAATAAGTTAATGTCTCTGAAACAATTATGCAACAGGGAAATTTTGAGGTGTAACATTTTTTCTGGGTGGTGAAATGTTATCATGAAGTATTTCAGTAAACTGCCTCATAGTATAAAAGCTGCTTGTCATTGTAACACACATTTGGGCTAATTATAACTGATGCACAGTTCTAGGGTGGTTTAGTGGTTAGATTACTTACCACACACACAAAGACTGGTGTCCTCGATGTTCCAGTCCAACCTGTGGCTCCTTTCTGACATAAAAGCCCTGAAATAAATCTTGAAAAACAACACATCACTCATGTCAATTTTGTTGCAGTAAGCAAGTAAAGTCATATTACATACAGAATATTTTAGTTCAGTTAAATGTGTATTATTCAATGGATATCATATTTTACTCAGAGTAAGCTTTCATCATTTTTTATTTTATTGTATTGCACGTACAAACAAAGAAGAGAAAAAAAATACAGAATAAAACAAGAAATAAAGTAAATGCAGAGCATGAAAATTTGGAATTCACATAATAATTAAAGAAATGTGCAGGGAAAAATAAAGAAACCCATGTGGGTTTGTTGAGAAGGCCGAAGTGCAAAATCTAACACTTAGATGAACAATCAAAATGGTTTAAATTATTAAATAATCAGAGAAAAAGTGTAAAAAATATATCAAGAACTGTATGCTGACAGGAAATATAACATGTAAATGTGACATAGACAATATACCAGTTTCTTTAAGGAATTGAAGTTGGTGCCATTTCTAATATAATTGGTTAGTTGTTCCAACAATGTGGGCCTTGAAATCAGATGGGAAATTGTATAAAAGTTCTCCAAAAAAGCTGGATGGAGATTATTGGCAGATCTTGTACTGTAATGATGAATTTGGGAATTGAACTTTAATACATGAGTAAGCTGTGAACATACTGGAAAATGAATAATCTAAAAAACAGTTTATATCATATATTGGGAGGATTTATAGAGATTGGAACAAAGGAACTACTGAATGTGTTGGAGAATGTGCTCATTTTGATGAAATGGTTCTGATGTTGTACTATAAGATGTATGGAAGAAAGATTTTTCTAGATAAAAGATGTCTTACGCTGACCTTTTTGCTTTTTTTTTCTTAGAAATAAGCCGTTTTTTTTTTGTTTTTGTTTTGTTTTGTTTTTTCAGGTGAGATTTTCATCTGTTAGAATTCCAAGAAATTTGGTCACTGTTATTCTTTCTTAAACATTTTTAGAAATAAAGCCCCTTTGGTCTGTTGGTTTCTGGGTATGAACATTATATCTGAGCTTTTTATTTCAGTGTTGAGAGATTGTTTGCCTTGAGCCAGGTGTTCGCTTTACTTAAATCTGTATTCATCTGTGAGATCAGTCTTTGAACAGAGTTACCAGATAGAACAAATATTAGAAACAAGATGAAAATGTTTTACTTGAGACTAAATATAAATCATTCAGGAAAACTAAAGGTCCCTAAATTGACCCTTGTGGTACCCCACAAGAGATCCTCTTGTAATCAGTTGAGGTATAATTCCAAGATGCAAATTATTTTCTTGCTATTAAGTAACTGGCCAACTGGCAGCCCTGGGGCCACATCAGGCCCCCTAAATTTTCCCATCCAGCCCCAGAACATGATCAAATTCAAAATATATGCAGAGGAAAAATTCTAGAGGAAAAAACAACTGAGATTGAAATGATTTAATCAGGAATGACTTCATGTTTCATCAGTTTTTTCAGAAACCTACCCGTGAGACACTAGCTAATATAATGCACATTGAACATTAGTTATCAGTCATTCTTGATAAAAACTGATGTTTTCTACGGGAACCTTCGGGTTCAGGTGTCCCCTTGTGGCTGGCTGCAATATAGGGACTGGTCTCCCTGTTGGAGCCAAAAAGGGTTGTACATTTGAAAGAAAATAAAAATAAATATACAAAAATATCTATGCTTTTTTAAAATTTTCTTAGTTTATTTGAAAGTTCAACCCCCAAAGTGTCTGTTTGAGAAAAGCTGGCCCTTGTACAAATGTAGTTGATGACCCCTGTTTTAAAGTATGACTACAGGAAGTGGCTGAAACAATCAGAATAGTCTATCTAAACCTCTCTGAACATTTCCCGTGTGAAAATGATCATAAATGTTCACACCCAGAAACCAACAGACCAAAAGGTGCTCCACATTTCTTGGATTTCTAATAGAAGACAATCTGAAATGAAAAAACACTGCACTTATTTATAACAAAACAGCAAAAACTAAAAAAAAAAATGAAGCAAGCACAATGAAATAAACTAAACAAATATCTGGAATTTCATCACTGTTGACACGATTTTGGTTTGCAATAAATGCTTGTAATGCCTAAAAAGTAGAGGCAGAAATGTGCAAAGACAGCTTTGATTCCATTTTATTAAAGGGAACAGCAAAGCTTTTTTGTGAATATAGTGACTGTATGCATTCATATTGCCACAAAATGACGTACATATTGCTTTGTCCCATGTTTAACCTGTCTTCAGTTTTTACAGTCAAATAAAAATCCTTGTTATCAGGGCTTTCTAAAAGCACTGTCCTTCTGCTAAACTCATCAAATATCACAGAACTACTTTGACATTGAAGAAATCTGACATGTCAGTATTGTTTAAGCCTTTCTTTTCCTTCACTTCTTTGTAGGTGACCAAATAAAAAAATTAAACTATGTGCAAGCGATGTCAAAATGTCTCTGGAGTCGAGGTGGAAATTATGATGTAAATTGAAAATCCGATATGTTTTTTTCTGTTATGATCCAACCTTGACACCTCGCTCTTTGGCAGCATGCCCTTCTTTTCCCTCCTCCACCAGGACTCCCCACCCAGAAAGCTCTGTCTGGCAGATTTGTGCCTTTCTTGTGCTCCTTTCTTCGAGCAGAGAATGCGTCTGAAAGGCAGGGCAGGCTTCCTCGCTGCCCCGGGACCAGTCCAAATTGTAATCCTATTCCTCTGTTTATCAAAAAGAGGGAGAGAGCAGAGAGAGGGAGGCATTGAGCTGACAGCTTGATTGTGATGCTCCTGTCTGATAACTCAGCTAACCTTATCCATCTATTTCACCTCAACCTTGCAGCCATGTCCCCAACCCCCTTCCACCTGCTTCATCCTCTGCCCTGTGAGAGCTCCACACACAGGCTTACCCTGCACACACTCTCTCTGTCTCTCTCTGGTCCCGTAATACACACACACAAATAATCACTGCACACCTCTGACCCCTTTATCGAGTGTCGGTGTTAATCCTCATCTCTCTGCTCAATGCAGAGCACAATCACAGAGACCCGCAGGACCTGCAGTTAGCGCTGTGGTTAAGTAGCCCACGGTAAAGAAGTGTGTGATAAAGGTGGCACAAAGGGTCAGTAGCTGCTAGGAGCAGAGGCCTGAGCCGGTGACTGGCCATGGCCTTGAGACGGGACAAAAAGGCGGGGTGCAGGGGATGTGCAGGGTGATAGAGGGATTGAAGAGGAAGTGATGGACAAAGAGAGGATGTGCTCGGCAAAGGTTAGGCTAATAATATACCGGGATAAGATGAAGCATGTATGTTCACAAAATGCTATCTTGAGTATTTCATGTTTTTTTATTAAAACTCTACTGACTGCATGAGAGCAAAGGTTAAGAAAGTCTAACATGGTGGGCCCAACCACCTCAGGACCACTCAAAACAGTTGATACTCCGTTTTTTCTGCACGTTTTGGAAAGTTGGTGGCATGAAACATGGGGGCAATTAGCTATTAGCAGTTCCTGTTTATAATTTAATAATCAAATTAGGGTGTTCGTTCATCAATTTCAATTTTGAAGAAAAAATAAAACTGATAATTAGAGGCAAGCTCTGCTCTTATGTCTCAGACAAGGAGTTAAATCTTAAAGTATGGCATTGACCATGACTGATTTTATAAATCAGTCATGGTCAATGCCATCTCAAAGTGAAAACAGATTTCTACAAAGTAACAGCAATTAAACAAAATATGTGTTGCGAAATAAGTGACTGCATAAATATTCACCCCCTTTAAAGTGACTGACCTAATTCAACAGAGGTCCTAGTCCAAGTCTCACCATTAGTGAGATGGGGATCATGTCAGTACAGTGAATATGCCATAAAGACACCTGTGTCTGAAAGGTCCAGTCACTGGTTAATCAGTATTCCTGGCTGCCATTACACCATGAAGACAAAAGAACTCTCCAAGCAACTCAGAGAAAGTGTTATTGAAAAGTGTAAGTCAGGGAGTGGATACTGAATAATGTTTCCGAGGCACTGAACATCCTCCAGAGTTCAGTTAAATCCATCATCAAGAAACAGAAGCGATAAAGCACATGTGTAAATCTGCCTTGATCAGGCATAAGCTGAGTGACCGCTCAAGAAGGAGACTTGTGAGAGAGACCACCAAACCACCTATGACTACTCTGAAGGAGTTACAAGCAGCTGAGATGAGAGAGACTCTGCATACAACTGTTGCCTGGGTTCTTCACCAGTCAAAGCTTTATGGGAGAGTGGCAAAGAGAAAGCCACTGTTGAAAAAAGCTCCATCAACTGTGAAGCACAGTGGTGGCCACATCATGCTTCTCAGCAGCCGGCCCCACGAAGACTTGTATAAATGTGGAAAAATATACAAGAATCTTGGAGGAAAATCTTATTCAGTCTGCAAGAGAACAATGACTAAGCAGAAGATTTATTTTCCAGCAAGATAACAGTGAAAGCTACACAGAAATGGTTTACAAGCACCAAAATGAAAGTTCTGGAGAGAATTTGTGGCTGGACTTGAAAATGGCTGTTTGCATCAGATCCCTGTGCAACCTGACAGAGCTTGAGCAGTTTTGCAAAAAAACAAGAGTCCAGATGTGTAAACCTGATGGAGCCCTAACCACACAGACTCAGTGCTGTGATTGCAGCTAAAGGTGCATCTACTAATACTGACTTGAAGGGGGTGAACTTTTATGCAATCACTGATTTTACATTACATATTTTTATTGACATTACTTTGTAGAAATGTGTTGTCATTCTGACAATAAAGTTTTTTGTTGTTGTTGTTTTTGTTTTATGGTTTTTTGTTTTTTGTTTTGTCAAAAAGGCAAATTGCATTGACCATGATTGATTTATAAAATCAATAAAAGGGTAAAACACTGAATGGGGTGAATACTTTTAAAGGCACTGTATATTAAAGCTGAGGGGATTTTATTTTCCTTGGATACTGTTATTATTTTCACGTTACACTGAATTTACTTTCTGGATGAAAGAAACAAAAGAGTACTGCAATATATCATACAGGCCTTGTTTGATATACACCTTAAGGTATTTTTGTAATTATGATGCTGATTGATAAAGACTGTGATGATTGATCACTTGGCTGATAATATAAGAATATTCTTCATTCTGCTCCTTTCATTCAAAGTGAAAGCTTTTATGTTGGATATGAAATGTTTTGAATTAAATAAACATAAATAAAATTGGCCAGATGTACTTAACTCACTCGTGTATGCCCATGCAATTATGATGGGCCAACCTGAAGAAGCTAAAAGCAAAACAAGTTCTTCCCTCACAATAAAGTCATGCTAAGATCATTTCTTAAAGAAAGCTCAAACAATGATTCTCAAATTGAACTGAACTTTTACTCTTCTTGATGGATTTATGAATGCTTTCATCTTGTTTGTTTTTGTTCGACAATGGACATTATTTTATTGTTTCTGTTGTCCCTCTTCCTGCATCCCCTTCTTTCTCTCTGCTTGTGGGAAAGGAGCTGCAGGTCAGTCTTCAACCAGGGCTGCTGCTTGGAGGACAATAACCTCCATACATATATGGGACACAACCAAGCTGCCATGGCATCTGTATCCAAGAAGTAGCCCAACTCTTGAGAGAGGATCCTGGATTTATTGGAGGACTTGGAAGTCACTTGAACTGAAAGTCTTCTTTGTTGTTTGCAATATTAAAATTGGCAAGTTCGTCACATAAGAAAATATAAGAAGAAGAAAAATATGTGACTTTGCAGACTAACAAGCATAGCGATTACTTAACATTAATTTTACTAAATCGATTTATGATCCAAATTCAAGTATCACTTTGCACAGACATAATTTGCGATGGAAGACTGGCCAGACACCGTTGCCGCCATATTGCCAGAGGCAAGTCCACAATGTCATTCAATACAGTCAGCAAGGACCGTGCACGTTTTTGGAATAAAATGCTCAAATGAAGAGATCACATGGATTTTATTGAATCATTCAACAAATGATCCATATTAAAATAATAACTGATAGGAAAATATAAGTATTCATAATTATAGGTGCAAGTATTCAAGTCGTAAATCATTTATCGTGCAGATGGTCTATTTTGGTGGAAGTGGTCCGGCACATTAAACGCTGATCCGGAAGTACTTCGTATACGTGTGAAAAAGGCCTATTGTGCAATGAATGACATAGTGGACTTGCCTCTGGCAACATGGCAGCGATGCCGGTGTCTGGCCAGCCAATCTCCCGACGCATATTATGTGCTGTGCAAAGTGATACTTGAATTTGGATCATAAATCGATTTAGTAAAATTAATATAATGTTATCACTGTGCTCGCAAATTTTTTTGTCTACTTGTATTTCCTTACTTGGAGGACTTACCTCTATTAACATGGCAGCAACACACGGAGAAAACAACGAAGAAGATGTTCAGTTCAAGTGACTTCCGGTATTAGAAGATGAGATATGGCGGTGTTTTTCCGACTTCCGGTGTGAAGCGGAGGTCCTCCGATGCATCCACGTACTCTTGACTCTTGATGCAAATTTAAATATTTGGCTAAATGTGCACATAACCTCCCCAACATAATTGAGTCTAATTACAAAAGCAAACTTCCCACAGTAAGTTGCTGTTTGAAAACTTCCACTTTAAAAGTAAAGGTGTCCTACTTATTTAGTAAAAACTTACATGTACATTATTCAGCCTGGCAGCTGCTTCATGCCAGCTGAAATAACTGATGCTTTGTAATTAATATCATATAATTACTGTATAATGAAAAATGACAGTCTTTCCTTTAAATTAAAGCTTTTGGAGGATTTTTACTTTGATGGACTGTGGAGAGTTGATAAGCAACATATTTAAATTGAAGCCATTTGCAGGTTTTATGTTAACATCCAGCGAGGGTGATTCAGCAAATCAATCACATGCGGCGCAGGTAGCTTTAATGATACTCTCCTGTGTTCACCAAACATTCATCTTCCTGTTCATTCCTCTGACGATCGTCCTTGGGACACCCATATGACACACGACGACATGCAGCCAGAGACACGGGCGGACCCACGTATACAAACGCACGCAGACAGACAGACTCACACACACTAGACAGCGTCGCTGTCAGAGATAAATGATGCCTGACACCGTGGCCTGGAGAAATGGGCTGACGGAGCAGCGAGCGAGATGAAGATACTTCTCACAAAGGTTCCCTGAGCCAAACAAGTAGAGTCCCTGGGAAACCTGGACGCTGACTCCTGTAGCTCGAGGGCCACGTGTCACTCAAAACATCCTCCAAACAACCACTTTGAAAGCTGACGAACTTTATCAGCCAGACACAAACTTGTAGATTGACAACTTAATGGCAGGAAGTGTTAAGCCTGTTTTCTGAGTTCTAACCAAGGCATGAAACACCACCGCCTTCTTTCAGAAACAAATCAGGAATTGTGCATTTATTCCGCATTAATAGACTTATTACCACATGCCTCTGATATTCATGACTATATTTTTTTTATTTCATTATCAGAGCCAATGCTCGCTTTGATTCTTCTGTCGACAAAGACTGATGTGAGTTCAACGCGATACAGAGGACTTTTAATGTGAAGTCTGTCTTTTGTGCCGAGAAACAAAAGCAGCTGTAGCTCAGGGGCTTCTCCGTGTTGTGGGAGCATCAAGACACAGACGGGAAGAGAAGGCTATACAGAGACCTATCCCCTTCAGGAGGATCGGATCAGTCAGTCAAAAGGCCCCTCCGAGGGTCCCTGGGTCAAGGGCCACGCCAGTCAAACAAGACAAAACAGAAGCCTGTGTCTCTATGTGCAAGGGATTGTGTAAAAACGCACGCATGAGAACTGTTAAAAAGTGCCTTGTTTGAGCTTTATCTCACATTGAAATAGGGCACAATGACAGAAAGAAAGAAATAAAAGAAAAGAATGAAATCTCTATAAAACTGCTCCAAGTGCTTCCTTCTAAAAATATCTGCAGAGGGAGGAGAGAAAAAAAAGAGAAAGTGTGAAAGGGAGAAAAAGGAAACAGGCCTTTTACAACTTTAAAGAGAAAGAGGCTGTGCAGCGAACGGGAGAAAATATTTACTCAGGGAATTAGTTCAGGATCATTGTGTGCGTGCAGGGCTTTAGTTCCCTGGCTCCATTTCAAGGCCCAAGTGGCTCAACTGGAGCTCCCTCCAGGGCAGGCCTAATTATCACAGGGCTAGGGCCATTAAAATGCTTAACTAACCTCGTTTCTCCAAAACGCACAGATTAACGCCAGCCTCCAGCAAAGTGTCGGGAATAACCCTGCTGCCTAATACCCTCTTTGATTTTTTTTTTCTCTAGTGTGGAGAGGCGAGGCAGAGGACTGGTGTGGTAATAGTTATGGACGGATAAGAATGCTGAAAGTTACGGTCACATCAACCCATCCTTTCAATGTAAATGCTGAAAAGTTGCAGGAGGCATATGAGGAAGGACAGGTAGCGCTGAAAAGTAGACTGTGTACCCCATCTGTGAAAATGTGTGAATTTTACCCAGAATGCAGTAAAATGCACCATGCTTATAAATTATTCAAGGACAGTGTGTCCGGCTGCTCAGTATCAAAGAATAAAAAGAGAAGGAAATACGGGGGGGGGGGTTAACCACTGCTATAGTCTTCAGCATCCTTATGAGACATCTGTATTAAGGATGCATAAATCACAGTCTTTCACTACTGATGCCAATTCTGGTCATTTATGAGTGAGATCTGCCAGTTCACTGCCAATACGGATCACATTTTGTGTTTTGATACGACAGCCAATTTAGCAGTTGTTCAGTCTACCTAGCTTTGTAGTGTACTAGGACCTCCTACAGGTGGCAGCGTAACATCATAAAAGAAGCACAAAAATCATCCTTGTTCAGTCAACATAATGTTTTTATTTTGTTCAACAGAGCAAAACAGAGCTGATATCATACAAAGCTGTTATCTTACAGTGAGGAATGAATTATGTAATGTGATGACTTATTCATTACATATGTTCGTTTATGCAAATTAACTCAACAATTAAAAAGCTAAACAGTACAGATTTGATTGGTTGTGAATAAGGGTGGAACAGTTTCGGTAATACTGCAGTACCACGTTAACAGAAACGTCTAAATCCCGTCCCAAATGTGATGGTTTCAAACTGTATGTCTTCAGGGCAGAAAATGTAGTTTTATTAGTGGAGCAGAGCTAATAGATGTGGAAACTACAATTCCCATCGGCCTTTGCAAGTCCCACCCACAGATGATGGCTCAAACCTGTTATATATCGACTTCTACGAAGTGTGAATGCTTTGCACTCCACTCGCTTGCTTGGTTCTACAGCGCGAAAATGGCAGATGAATGGAGTAGCAAGGGAGAGACGAGTGGCAAAGTTTTTGAGACTGCGGAGATTCCAATTACTTTTAAATCTGACATGTTGAAACATTCTGACTTCCTGGCGTCCAGAAATGAGGCTGCACGTGTCCTGGATGGACACAAGCAGGAGCACGAGCAGGAGCGCTCATTGTTCACCCTGTTTGGTCACGCTAGGAGGGTTCATGTCTGTCTGACTGGAAACTCTACCGTTAGATTGGTTCTGTGTGTATCTTGTCAGTGGTTAATCCTTTTGGCTCAAGGAAGTCAAGGTGATAATCAAGAGAGAAAGACGGATATTAACTAGAGCAAAGTTGTTGGAAAAGTTAGACTTAGAAGCTTAAGAAGCTAATGCAGCCTAATGTGCAAATATATTTTACTACAGACTTATAGCTCGATGTAAACGCGCCCGCTGGAGATAACGCAGGTGAGCTAGTAGAGCCAGATGCGCAACACAACATAAACTGTACAAAAATCACCTCTGTAGCCCCTCAACTAGTTTGCGTCTGAGTGAGAAAGTGAGGACAAGACAACACCACTGACAAGCACAATTCACAAGAGAAGACAAGACTTGTAAAACTGTAAAACCTGTCTTTAAAAATGAATGAGTGGCATGATAGGTCATAATAATGAATTAGTCTGAATCATAGATTAAAAATGTAGGTTTTTCTCCTTTTTAAAAGTAGGATTGGCTTTCACTGACTTTGAAAAAATAATTCCTACACTATCTAAACTTGATTATTGTGTCAGTAACAGTGCCAGGCCTCAGTATTGAGCTTGGTGAAACTGGTGCCTTTCAGTTACTCTTAAGGCAGTTGTTGTCATACAGTGTGCGAACAATTGCACAATAGGTTCCTGATTATCTGTACCTTTAAAAATTCAACATTGAACATTATTATAACGAATATACTTAATCCACTCTTATGTCTTCAGTAAAAGGCTGTGAGCTAAAGTGGGCTGGTCTGAGCCTGGGCTGAACAGGAGCATCCCAAACTTAAATCCCATAAGCCTTTGTTTTATTATGTTGATTGTATTGTTGTCTCTACACTGTCTCATTAAAGTGTTTATGAACACATCAAGAGAAATTCACACGTTCAGTTATAAAAACAGCTCATCAAATCAAACCTGCACAGCCAGAAAAACAACTCCAGCACCTGCACTTGTCATAGCAGGTAAACCACAAGTTTAATTAATCACATTTTTGTTGCCGCCTATCTATTGATGTGCTGCTTTAGCACAGCCCAGTGAGTCAACAAAGACAAAGGGAGGGTCACATCAGAAAGTGGAAATAAATTATGTAACATAATAATGGTACCAACAATTTACTTTACCAATGCATGACTCATGAGGATTTAATGAATGAATTAGTGCAGTGTGTATAGAAGATTTCTCCTTCTCACAATGATCAAGCGACTCTGAGTTAATGTGATTAGTTCAAAGTTAATAGATCATCAGTTAGAGACTGTTAAATGACTGTTACGTCATTCATCAGTTGTTATGTATTTAAATCAGCTGGATTGCAGTTACAGCATACAATGTACTTAATCTTTGGCCAAGTTTGCTGCAGTAATGGGAGATTTGGTTTCATTTGAAATTGACTGGAAAATGCTACTTATATATTGATATATACAGCTGGCCGCTTGGCACCAGCCTAGAGGGTTAAACTAGTATTTACAGTAATATCTTCTTGGGCCTGAATTCCAGTCAAATGCCATGTCTAAACTGTAATGCTGTATTATAAATGTAACCCCTGTAATTACAGTTAACAACTACTGCAATGATGCTCTACTACCAGGATGGACACAGGCACAGAAAGTAGCTAGTATCAGTGGCATTTCATTAGTATGGCATGGTTTGGTTGTATTTTGGTTTAGAAAATGAGATAAAGTTGTACATAAGCTGTGTCTCATTAAATTGCACAACAGACCAACTTTATTGTCTACTCCTTTAAACCAAAGCAAGACTTGGCCTCAGGGTCCTGCTCCCAGTCTAAGTTCAACATTAGAATATGTCTTTTGCTCTTTGGACTCATCATTAAAGGTTAAAGAGTGGTTTTAAAAACTGCTGGTTTAACCATACCAGTTTTGGACTAAGATTTAACATACTGTAATGTAAAAGGGCTGCACACATCATGGAGGAATAAAGCCAGAAGCTCTTCCTGCATTCATTTTAGACTCTACTGGTTCCTGCAAGTACTAAAAATGCGGTTTATGCATTTTTACATCCTTATTAAGATTGTAACTTAAATGTGACATCTTAACCATCACTGTTGTGTGCATGATGAGCTTCCACTTAAGCATTTGCAATGGCAAAATAAATCTCGCTTGGGGTTGAGTTGAAGCACATCCAAGGTCTAGTGAGAACTTTAATGCTCATAGGTATCATAATCAGCTTCAATAACCATTTCAAAACTCCTTTCAGGGGCTTCAAGTACTTTAGTGAAAGGGTTGGCTGAAATTGGTTTTACAGGGCTGATACCAACACCTATTATTAGTAGCTCATGGCACCGATAACTGAAATTTGGAACCTACAAAAAATACTTAATGTGGCAAAAACAAAGAATGAAAAAAAATTTAGCCCTAGCTTTATCAATATGAGAAATGGCACTGAGAAACAAAGTAGCAGCTGGAAAACAGGAAGTGATGCCATACTCTCAGTGTCAGTGGCACCCAGGATTAACTGCTGAATGGCTAGTGCTCATGTGACATCTAGCCAATCAGATTGTGTTGTCTAAAGAGTGAAAATAAAGCCAGAAGGAAAGACACACGTTGCAGTGGAACCAAAGTAGTGCACTTTTTGATTAATTGATTATCTGTAAAATAAAATGCGGATGTTGATAATCAGACAAATGCCAACTATCTGCCTCAATAATTGGTAAGGTCCATAATCCATCTATCCCTACTTTAGAAGTACAGTAAGCTTTTTAGATGAAATGCTAATTCATTCAGTAAAGTCCAAAAGATGCCGTTTCTTGCAGCTGTGTAGCTCTTTTAGTACCATCTGTTTTCACCATGTGGAGTCTGTAATCCTGCTGGCTACCAGAGCGGTAGCTGAGTAGTACGGAGTCACAGTCCCTGTCCAGTTTGCCTGGATTTGCAACTACAGATGCACTGATTGTGAAGATCCGGGTTGTTACGGATACAGTTTAACCAATGGCCAATACAGATGCTTATGTTTTTTTCAATCAGTTCTTTTGGTGTAATATTGCCAAATCTCCAACATTTTCTGTCATGTTATGGTGAGCATGGTAATAGCTTTGATATATTTCTTACGTAATCATCTGTTTCATGTGCTAAATACCACTATTACATTGATAAGACACAACAGATAAACATGTGTGGCATATACTCATGTTAAAGGGATACTTCAACATTTTGGCAAATTCGCCCATTGCCATAATTCCTATAGTCTTAGTAATAGGTTCATTACCTTTAGTTGTCAGTGCAAGCTATTTTTAGATCGGCACTGCCAAGTTTGGACCTGTTGTGCCAACTCAATGTAAGCAGATGGTTTTCCGGCTTTCCCTCATCAAACTCATCAAATACACAATCCAACAACTCCAAAACGCTCTCGTGGACAAGTTGTGACCTGCACATATCCTGAAGTATCCTTTTAAACCGATGCATACCAAGTTGCATTTCTGGCCACTTGTTTAGCTTTGCTTTGCAAAATAGGCTACTTATTTAACATGATGAAGAGGATCAAATTTTCAGTTCTGCCAGGTTGGTGCCTGAGGTGAGGATTGTGGCTGCACTGACAGTCATGACGGCTCATGTCTTAGCAGTTATACTAGTAAATTGGCAGAATTGCTTAATAGGATGCAGACGACTCTAAGATTCAAACATGTTTTAAAAGTGCATCCTACACACCAAACTTTACTGTATTTCGTTGCATTGTCCTACTGCTAGTGTTTTTAGATGAGCATTCTTTGATGCTAGACTTTTTACATTTTTTAGTTCTCTATGAGTACTCACAATAAGTTAATAAAACAAAGACAAAATTAACTATGGCTAAATCTTGATTAAAACTTGCACACTGCCTCAAAGTGATACAATGAATGTGAGTTTTATAAACAATACCCTGCATTTCTTACCAATTGTGATCACACACAATGTTTAAAATCAGGGAACGTATTGAGCAGGAAACAAGGTCATTTGTATGCAGTGCGCTGTATAATGAATATAATTAATCTTGGCAATAAGACCCCACGCCTATACAGATGCCGATCATGTTTTAGCACTGCTCTAAATGAATTTGTTGTGCTACCCACTTTGTCTTTCAGGCATTGAGCGCACATGAATGAAGTGTCTGATAGCAGGATCACGCTCTTTGTTCATGATAACACGAGGATTCATTGGTTCATTTAAACAACTGTCGAAAAATCACAGCAATACAGCATGATTATTTTTCAAAAAGCTCTTTTTTTCTTTAAAATAAGCAGGGGCTCCTTGATCTTAAGGAAATCAAATTAAAACTCAAATGTAATCTATAAGACTGGAACGATGTGGTTTATCCTTACATCCTGATTCAAGCACAACATGCTTGTTAAGTGTTAACCCATGGCTCTATTTTCTACCACCATATCATTTCAGCTTTGTTCTGCATGCATGTACATATATTCTCATGTATTACTGTTAATAGTACTAAACAGCATGGTTAGTGTTATAAATATGGAATTTTATCTCATCCATTTTTATAGGTGGTTCACTGAGGAACTAGTTTCCCTCAGCATTCAGTCATTTTTAATCTTTCATCTTCAATTATATCACAGTATTCATCATTTTATCAGAGTATTATTTGTGTAAACAAACAGCCTCTTGTATACAATGACAGGTGGTGGCTCCCTTAAGGGACACATCGCACTCTCACAATTGTGATGCACTGAGACAGTTTGAGAAAACACTGCTGCTGTAATTGTGAAGCAGATGCTAACAGAAAGTAAACTGGGATTAACTTTTCATTTCATCGAAGTCAAGCTGTGTGAGAAAACCTTATGTTACTGAAACTAGTTTTAGCAGAGACTAGGTGAACCAGGTTTACTAAAGTCTACATAAATGTTTAAAAATATCCTTAATGATTCCCATAGATTGACTCTTCACTTGGGTGGTGGGGATGGTCGTCCCACTCTGTCTCATTCTGTCTGTTTAATTTTTTGTGTCTGCTCTTTTACAGTATGAATCAGCAGTGCTTTGTTTAATCACACTGAAATAATAACATTTGCCTTTTTTAAATATTCCATCTGATATTCTATAGTCATAGCAGGTGATCTGCATGTTTGAAAGCTTATTGTCAATAAAGTAGCAAAATGCAATCATCATTCTTGAGTGCAGGAGTACAGATGACATCAGCAGCAACAAGCTGCAGAAAAATGCTGAAACAACAGCACATAAAGCAAGTTTCAATGCGAGACATGCACCGTAACTGGTGCATTTACAGGAAGGAGGTACAAGTGGATGTCTCTAGAGTCTCAGATGGTGATTATATTGGAATCTTTAAAAGCAAAATTGCTCTGCAAATATACTTGGGTGGCAACAGTTATACCTGGTGACTAATAATGTATTGTCTTTGTGTGGAAAGAAACTGGTGTCTATTTGGGCTGTCACAGTACCAGAATTTAAATATCAAACACAACAAATCTATTTACATACTGACACCTAATTATATACCACAGTCCTAGGCATTCAATTTTGGGTGGATATATTTCAGTAGCTCTTTGCAGTCACATGATTGTGATCACTCGAAAATTTATGTCATATCATTTCAACATATATTGAGTACGATCCCTACACTTCACAAAAAAAAAAAAAATTCCCCCGGATCAACAGACTAACCTGGCTTGGAGGTGATCAGTATCGTAGTTTAATCCGTCCTGCAGACCTCCTAGCATGCATCGTCTAGCCAGATGAAGGGAGACAAGAGTCCTGAAGAATCTCCTACTGAGCTAAGAGGCTAGCTGAGCCCCTTTAACATATGGAAGATCCTCATTTAGTCACAAACATCGATAATAATTGATAATAATTGTAATATATTGTAGTTTGCATATTTAATTTTTCATACTGCTGCAGCATTTATTGTTGTCATTAACAGACAGCAGCTTTCATTCGCGGGCTTCATAGACATTTCCATGGTATCTGGAGATCCCACCAATCAGAAATGTTGCAGTGACACTCAAGGATTGTGGGTATTGTGGTATTTTTTGGCTGAGATTGCAAATAAATGACATTTTTCTTGACTAGAGGTCCACATCTTTCAAACTGTTGTCAGCTAGAGCAGAGGTTCTCAAACTTTTCTGCCAGCGACCCCCAAAATAACAGTGCCAAAGATTTTAAGGATTTTTTTTATACAGTACTTTGAATTCAGCATAAATCTCAACAAATGACCATGTTTATTTTACATTTAACCAATTTTGTCTATTTTTTTTTAAAGGGTAAAATATGCAAGTTGAAATTATTTTAAGATATTCTTCTTATTTGGAAGCCATCTGGGGAAACCAAGCAGCAACCTCGGGTCCTGAAGAATGAAGCCTGTGTGGAAGTGCAAAAAATTGCAACACGTCGAGTTTCCACTTGAGGCTGGCTGCAGGAACACCAAAAGTCCCGTCTGAACACCTGTTAAAAATCTGTTTTTTACACAAGAATTAAACTGGTTTACAGCCTGGTTAAAAAAAAACAAATGTGCGTCATTAGCTAACGTCTTCATGTGCTCTCACTGGGGGTTAATTTTTTTGTACCACAATGGTTTTGATTATATTTAGTAAAAACCTCACTGCGCACTGATTGGCACATCTCATTTGATTGACAGATAGCTTGACAGGCAGAAGCTACAATTCTGTCAACCAAATGCTAGCTAGCTAGCTGACAGGAAGTCGGGCTTAGTGGGCAGGCTGTTAGGTTGATTGAAAGTTCGGGTGAGACAGCGATTTCAATATGGACCCCGACGCGGATTGGCTTCAAAAGCTGTATGAGTCCGACTGTTGTAATCAGACAGCTGACAGCTTTGTCCAATTCGTTTTACAACCTATGGGGGAAACCCTCCAAATGACTCGCAACCTCAAAGGAGGTGCTGACCCCCACGTGAGAACCACTGTTCTACAGCATATATCATTGTTTAACCCTCAGGTAGCCCATGTTATGTCTTACTTTGTTACTTCTGATAATATAGTTAATAATAAAATCCACTATGGAGAAAAAGAATGGGGTTTAAACCAAACGGTATTGGATCGGTGCATAAACTCGTGCACTCACCGATAGCAATACCTGCATTTTAAGCAGTATCGGATTCTAATTCTGGTATCAGAATTGGAACGAGCCTACTCTCTTACAGCCAAAAAAAGGCTTCACAAACACCACTCTGCATCAGTGAAATTGACTGCATAATTATGTGTCACTGCATGTATTCATGCAGCAGTTTTGGGCTATCTTAGAGGAGTCATTAAATAATTCCAGTGCAGAAGTGTACAATATAATTTCATCCTTGAGCCTCTTGTAGTGAACAATTAGAAGGCGCTAGTGCAACTTAGAAGGTAAAGCAGGCAGCCCACATGAAAAGTTCGACAATTAACTGGAAATCCATCTTCAGGCTTAGCTTTAATTCCTTCAGTATTCTTTGATATGAAATCAACATGTTCATGGTTTCACAGGTCATTATCAGCCTTTCTGGGGTCTTGTCATTCAGTATAAAGTCAGCCTTTGACTGATGTTCTGTCAGCTCCTTTTCTGTCCTTTTGTCAAACTCATACATTTACAATCCTTTGTGCCTCTCACCTAAATAAAAGTATGCAAACACTAAGGCTTGCACTGAAGGAAAACACAACTCAGAGGCACAAGCATTGCTAATTATTTTAGTTATTCCACAAATAATCCTTTTAGTCATTTTTTCCCTGGAAAAAGGGAGAAAAATGTGGTAATAAATAAATAAAACCCCAAATAAATAGAGACTGATTTGAATGCAGTGTCAGGGGAGATGTAGTGCAAAGGCGCGATAATAGCTAAGCTAGCTTATAACATCTTTGTTTTCACTGAGCACTGTGCAGCGGTCTCAGGGGCCACAAGAGGATTTTTGGCAAAGCTGTTCTTCTCAAGGTCCACACTTTGCAAACACTCAAGGAGGCTTCTGTGTGCGCTATCAGTGAATCAGGATCCACTTACACTCTGGCAGTAACCGAGGTGGAGACGGCTACTCACAATCAGTGACTTTCCCCATGGACACACGCTAACACTTGGGGAAGGCTGAAGGAAAAACAATGAAGCCAAATAGTTGTCTTTTTAGGGAGATTAGTTCCACATTTTAGGCTGTTGAATGGAGTGCTGCATCCTGGATATTATTCTGCTCCACAAGCAAACAACACTTGCCGCTAAGACACTGAGAATTTATTGTGATTTCTTACATCCACAGTGAATTTATTGTTGTTTCTTTCTGCCTCCGTTTTGACACAAATAAATGACTTTGGGACCTTGAAGGTTTAATTTGAAATAGCACATGTCTTGCAGTCAAGACGGCGGAGTGAAACAATCGCTTTTCAGCCGGTAAGCAGACATGGCGGAGGAGAAGTCAGGACTAATATTTATCTCCCCGCCCCTGGAGATGTGCAACGCTCATCCAATTCATCCATGTCTCCATCAGAGAAGAATGAAAGCTTGGCCACAAAAAAAAAAAAACAGTTTCATTACAGCAACATGGATCATTCATCTTGTGGAGTTTGCTCAATCACATGTCATCGATTACAAGAGTTTCCTGAAACAGAGAAACAGCAGAGTTCAGGGCACATGTAGGGAGGTCCGACATGACAACTAATCACCTGAAATGTGAAAAGGAGGTGATTCTTTATCGTGTTCACATTAGAGCTGAGAGAAATATGGGTACACTTGAACCCACTGACACTGTGTATTGTGATATTGTTCTTCTCTTGATAAAATGTTGTTAATGACAACACAAAGTGTGCATACTAGTTAAATGTGGAACTAATTGCCAGATAATCATTAGTTGATGGGAAGATTATGACTAACTCCACAGGGGTCCACACAGACACTGGTAATCTTGGGGGCGGTCACGGACACTTGGAGCAAAAAGAGAAAAAATGGAACAAGAATAGCAAACATCTAATAAGATATAAGATTATTTGTGACTATGATATTCTAGGCATGCATTTTAGACACAGTTTGATCATGTTTTTTTTTTGCCAATCCTTCAATTCAAAATAACAGACCATCCTAGCCAATCAGAATCAAGCAGTCACTGTGAGTCACATGGATTTATTTTCTATAAAATGAGGAAATACACTATATGGACAAAAGTATTCAGCCACCTTATCATTACACCAACAGGGACTGTCATGACATTGAATTGAAATACATGTACTTTAACATGGAGTTGGCCCCCTTTTTGTAGCTGTAACAGCCTCCACTTTCTTTGAAGGCTGTCCACAAGATTTTGGAGTGTTTTTATGGAAATTTTTGCCCATTCATTTTGGAGAGCATTTACAAGGTCAGGAACTGACTGAAATTTCACCAAAACCTCTTAGAGGGTCCACACCAGAGGCTGCTTGAAGACTGGAATCCCCAAGCCAATGATTACTAAATTCAGAAAACTGCAAGATATCATGTTAATAAACTGTTTATAGGTATATGTGAATACTTGTGAAGGTCTATCACTTAATGGACATTTTTTGTAAAAGGTCTTCAAATCCTTGCTCTGCATGAAATGAAAATTATGGTACTTTGACCAAGGCACTAATATATGTAAAAAAAAAAAAAAAAGAAAAAAGAAAACATCAAGACAAAGCTTTTTGGTATGAAAAAGACAGTCCAAACTTTATTTGACCACAACTGTCAAACCATCAGTAGTACAGAGACACTGCACAAGTCCTAGCCCTGCAAAGTCAATGGACTGGGCAGACTCCATGTCTATCATCAGATGGATCCATTTTGTCCAAAGTCCAGGCAGAAAAGCTTTTTCTTACAATAATGACCAGACCAGTCAGCATATATTGATAAGAAGTGAGAAGAAGTAGCTAAGAGTATTGTTTAACTGAAGTGACTGCAAGCCAGTAAACAATGGCTACCAGTGAAGAGGTTAGCATGGAGGAAACTGGTTGCTTCGCGCTGTATTGCAAAGCATGATGTGATGACGAAACAGCCTGCCATTGGTTGTCACAGCCCATCCCAATTCAACATCAGCCTCGCTGGTATGGATTTATTTTTTAAAGGCCCCGGAAAGTCACCCAAGTTCCAGGCTTACTCAAAAACATTCTGTAGGAGTTACAAAGGCATAGATAGCATCATTAGTGATTGCTTTCAGAGGGAAAGGAGTAAAGTGGCTACGATTTATGGTTCAAGAGTTACCTAACTTTGCATAACATGTCTCTTCTTGTCATTTACGACAACGCCAGGCTCAGAGAGTGAATACAAGGAATGCTGGTTGAAATATCTATAATAGGTATATTATTTATGTTATTCGTCAGTTGTATTTTGATGTCTGGGCCCCAAATAAGTGACAGTATCAACTATCTTATGAGTTATCATGATTGAATGTATTCACATTTTTAGTGATTTTGTGAATAAACTGAACTTAACTCTGGTATCATCACAGTGCCATGTGCTAACAGGCTAACAAAGACGTGATGTGAGACTGCCTGCTGTCTATATCTACTGGTTTCACTTTATGCTTTAAGTGCAGGGAGTAGTAGTATTTGTAACACCACTTACTGTTGTCTATTTGGTACTACGAGACCCTCAGTTTCCCTTCTCAGCTGACACGGTACATACACCACTCTGACTCTTGTGACACGCTGCAGCATGAAACAACATGTGTGCAGGTGTGCAAAACGGGGAAACACTACTCGAAAAATGACAACAACGTGTACTCCAGTACTCAAGTAATTAAGTAATCACCCATCCCTAATGGGTACTCATTACTTAATCACTATTCCATGATTGCCTGATCATTAGTTACCTGTTTTTTTCATTAGTTACCAGCTTTTATAAAGCAGTCGATGTTGCATAAGTAGGATGACACGTTAGTTTTGTGCACACATCTCTGAACACTCAGATGATGTAATGCTATAAATCACACTCTGATACAGGTAGTGGTAACAAACTTAGAAAATGTCACTTGAATTAAGTCTGCATGCGCCTGTGGGTGACCACAAAATGTTAATCTTAATAATATGCAAATTCCACAACTTGAGAGGCTTGATGGTCTCTGCAAAAATGTAGGAATATGTAGGTATCGTCCAGAAAACATCAGCAGTAAATGTTAAGTATTCCAACTGATGAATTAATATGACTAATTTTTTTTTCTTGGTGAATATTATAATAAACATTCAAATGCTAATATATTTGTTTTTTGGAAACACTGATAAACTGAGCAGTTCTTTGTGATAAGGCCCTGCTGCACGTGTTACAAACTTTCACATTAGAGAGCAGCATGAGAGCGAAAAGCTCAGCTGTCCATCTCAGCCTGATTAGTATTCTGCCCATGAAACGTTTTAAACCTCATCCCCCATCCATCTATCTAGCAAAAGATATGAGATAACTTTTTTTTTCTTCTCAACAGATGATATTAAGTGCCTCCTATTATCTCAGTAGGTCTGTATCATATTAGAATCTGCAATCGCAGGTCAGAAAGTATACGGCGCTCTTGTCTCGGCCGGTGCTGCTGAATTACTTTCCTGCACACAATGGCTGAATGGGTTGAGGCTTTGTCATTTAAACTGCATAAAGAGGCCAGAAATTGATTTTTATTGTAGATCTTCATATCTAATAAAGCTCTGAGGATCTCCTTTCTTCATTGTCTGAATGGCCAGTGAATGCTTTCAATCTTCCTCTCTGTTTCATGCATAAAAGTGGAAGCTGCAATGATAGGAGAAGAATGAGAGGGAGGGGTGCTGCCATGCAAGAGAAAAGCATCCTTTCCCTTTCTCTCCTCTCCTTGGAAACTAGACCCGGGGAGGACGGCCGAGGTGAAGGAGCTGGGGGTAATTGAAAAGTGAAATGTTTTTTCCATCCTCTTTTAGAGAGAATGTGTCTTTTACAAAGAGAAAGCATAAGAGAGACCCACTACTACTGGACAAAGCCTGTTTATCTACAGCACTGGAACTCAACAAAGATAGTGATCCTTACTATGATATTGTTTTTCTAACATATAGCTGCAGTTTACATGGGAAATAAATCTGATTGTTACATGGAGAAAATGGTGAAATTTGACAACTAAAAGCATTGTTTCTTTGCTTTAATACACATTTTAAAAAATATGACACGCCATCTCAGTATTTGGACCATCTCCATGTACTTTAACCTTTAATAATTCAGGTCAAAGTAGCTTTTTAGTGTTCATTTTAAGTTGCCAAATGCCAAAAGCATGCTATTAGGTGGCATTTCCCCATACATGAGTGTAAAAAAGCTTAAGGCAAACAAAAGCTGAGGGCATTTTTTTTTGTCTTTTGCCTTCTACCAGGCAGTAACATTTGTAATTTTTGTCCCTGTGTTTAAGACAAGGTGGCAAGGTAAGCCGTATCAGACCAGAACAATGAAACTACAGAGGTTGTGAGGGAGGATAAAAGTCATCACACTGAACATAAACACATGTAGAAACATGGTAATATCACCGAAGTAATAATAGGTATATAGCTGTCTAAATAAATAAGTAATCTTAAATGATAAGACAATAAAATGCCAGAGTAGATCAGATATGACAACAAACATTCACCTTCCTGGAAAGGGCAGATGTATTCATGTTTAAGAACAGAAAGACATGAGCAAAACTCACGCAACCTGCTGGTCTCACCTGCAAATTCCATATATTCCATGTTGGCAGTGCTCCATTCCTGCTGCAGCTTTTCTCCAAGAGAACTGAAATCTCCGGCGACACGTGTATTTATTAAACCAATGTGTTTTGGCCAAATTACGTAAATGCAACCGATCAGATACAGCCACATATGTGTACCAGCCAACAGGGTAACAACACCAATGAGTTACTTAGGTGACCATGTAGTTTGAAAGTTCTTGAAACGTGGTTTAAAAGTTTCGTCCACAGCGCACAGGCAAGCCAACATATTTTCTTGGCCCATTTTTATGCAAAACTCGTTAAAGTACGCAGATAAAACATTCCCATCTACAGCCAGTATTCCACAGATCTGTCTAAACTTTAATAATCACAGGATCACCTTCGATCACAGAAATCACTGGAGGCTAATGCCACTACTATAGCCAGGTACCTCATACGACCAAACTTCAAAAATCCCAAAATATCCCTTTAACTACAAGTGTTGCTGGAGATTTCTGTTCTCTTCAAGACTTTCTTCATCCTCCATACACCTTGGAAGTTGGTGAGGTTGTGCCAGAAATACCCCTTTCAGCTCTTGCAGTTTTGTCTCCAACCAGCAGTGCAACCTCCCACCCACCGCGTTCTGCTCCTGAGGGGAAGCGCAGAGTTGATGTGTCATGAGATTACAAGTTTGCTTCCTGTTTAGACATAATGTTGATATATTTGGGAGCAGTTTGCTCAAGAGTGCATGGTGCACGCTAAACGATGAAGACACAGAGAATGAGGAATTTAGCAGTCATCTATACTCATGATGTTGGGTTGAGACACAGGACATGCTAGGATGTCATTCTGGGTTTGTGGAAATCACATTTTCACTGGTTTCGTGGTAATCTACAGCCTAGACCAGTGGTTACCAACCTTTTTCCTCAGAGCCCCTCCTACATGTATCTAAAGTACTATGTGCACAGGACTAGTATTACCCATGAGCCTCTGATCATTTGTGAATTACCCTGTGATGCCAGTGTTTAGTGTGGTGCACTCACACAAGATAAGCAGGTCTTTAATGTATTAGAATGTACTGACATTTGAGAAAGAAAACATAAGGGTGGTGCATGGCTGCATAAATGGAAGTTTATACAAAAAAAATGCAATAGGCACATTGCATTCTGCAGGTGACATTTCCTTCATGTGTCCTATACAGTCTGACAACCAGAGTTTCTAATAGACAGCAGGTGCTTAAGTGTATTTTCCCTCTCTATATATATTTTTAAAGATTTTTAGTTTGCAGCAAGCTGTCCATGACCAATAAAGTAGTGAACAATCTTTTGAACTTGAATTACACATCAAGGTCGCATAAGTCACCTGTGTATACCTGCAGCTGATCAGACAGAGATGTAGCCCAGAGATGTCTCATATTCAGTATAAACCTCTGCTGTCATTTTTTACCGTTTTTATGCAGGTGATGCTTTGAATACTATTCTGAACTCTATAAATTAGGGATCATTCCACATCCTCATCAGCTCTCCTCGCAAAGATCAGCTGTTGCAGCCTTAATGTGGAAGAACACATTTCAAAACTTTCCCTACTGTTCCACCACGAGCCAAACTGAAAATAAGATTGGACAACAAGAGTGTGCAGCCAATGGCAGAGAATCATCTGGTATGTAAGGAGGTATGTAAGTAACATAAGTCTACCTATATTTTTAGATTAATTTAGATATCTCGGCATCAAAATTCTACAGATTGCACCTTTAGAGCTCCATGATTAGTGCAAAGGGACAGTTCTGGATCAAAAGCACCCCCTGCACAATGTTTCTGTCATCATTTTCAGTTGTAGCATTTATTTAAGATGGTGAATGTGCAGTCATTCAGTTTAAGCTTTTGTTCTGATCAAATGAGCTGCTTGAAATCAAGGCAGAAGTGTAATTACTCCTACAGCACATAAGGATTAGTATTATAGCACAAAAAGTGATTTTCATGTTTGACTTGACTCAACAAATCTGAAAGTTGAGAAACAAAAACTTGTCCGTTGTTGCTGCGGTGATAAAGCAGATTAACTGTGGCTGCCTTTGGAGGAACATTGCAGAATGTCATTTGCATTCAGCCAATAAAAACACAGAAGAAAATCACTGCTGGGGTTTGTTGATAGGAGTTTATATCTAACAGTACCTGTCACATTAATGACTCTGCCTGTAAGAGATATAATAAGTTAAATGCCCTGATCTGAATGTGATTTGAATGAAAAATGAAAGCAGCACATGCCCTCTGTTTATTTCAGTGAACAAATCATCCTCTTCTTGCTTGTTTAAAGTAAAAGCGATGCAAATACACACCTCATCTTCCTCACGGGGCTGCACACTCCTCCCTCCTTTCTCATTTTAGGTGATCACAAATATGTAAACAAAATTTGTTTTCATGCATTTGAATATGATTAATTATCGCACAGTAATCCAGCCGCACTTGTAAAGACTTTTCAGACAAGATTAGGAATTTCAAAGTGACAAGCATGATAGATGGGAGCATTCTGTAAGTCGCAGATTAAAGGTCACAGCGATGAACTGAAGAACTCACAAGGCATCGTTTAAGTTGAGGCAGATGCAATCAAAGCCGCGCGGCGAATAGACAAACGCCTCAAACAGGCAGAATGATTATGGAAATCTGCACACAACCAAACATATGGCAGCGCCTAATGCCATATAACACTAGGGGCTGGGTTTAATCAAACTTCACCAATTAAAAATACAAATGATATGCAAACATCTGAAAGTCTGAAGAGAAAATGAGAAGGATTGTTATTAATGATAGGGAAGGAATCTCTCTGCATTAATTCTCTGAATGTTTCCTCCACTGCTCTTCTTTCTGAAGATAACACTGATCGGCTTCACTGAAGAGTTTGAACAAGAGACGCTCAAATAAACACCCCAAGTGGAAAATGCAGCCATGTTAGGAATAAATACACAAGGAATTTAGAACACCATGCATTTATGTTCCAGATATATTAAAAGATATGGAAATAGCCTTCAAGTCAAAGATGCAAAGCTGGATCACCAACAGGGCAGAGAGGCCTAGTTAGGCTGATGACTTATGGCCTAATAACCTTTATATGGTGTCAGTGCATTTGTTTTAGAGCTCACAATCAAGTTTCAGCCTCGTTAGACTTAAATCAGAAATATCAAACCTGTTAAACAGTTATATCGGAGAGGATTACTAGAAAGATGAGCTAAAGATCCATTTTATCAACATCACCAGTCATGTTTCCTGGTTTGAGTTAATCATGGCCAAAATGTCTGGCAGTCACAAAAAAACACAGTGGCTGCCAAAAATTGCATATAGTGGCCCAGGAATGCCAAACGGTCAACATTTACAGATGAAAATGTTTCAGATCCACAAACATCCTGATTTTATCCTCATCACTTACACATAAAAAATGGTCTGTTTACACATGAATGCTTATAAGCAGTCCAAAATGTGTAATGTAAACAAAAATGCTTTCTAATTGGGAAGAATTTTGTTTTACTTTTATATTATGTATTTTATGTTAAAATACACAAAGCATATTGGTTTTACGCCAACCTGACACACCAAATGTGTGGATATATTTCACAAACATCTGGACTCCCAAACCAAACAAAGTGTTTGGGAAGGGCATGACTTTTAAAACAGTTCTCAGAAAATGATTGGAAGAATCTACCATATTTATTACAGGCCAATCAGAGTGACAGGACTAAATGAGGTAGTAGGCATGCGCCGTTACGGAGAGTAACGTGCAGCTTAGCAGGCATGCGCCGTTTTGGATCAAAGTTATGCTGGGAGAAGAGCAAGAACATCTCCACCAAGAAAAGCTGTCAGTGCGGCTTTTCAATAAAGAAATGTAGTCCAAGGGTGCAGATAGCCTAGCGCAGAGGTCATCCACTGCATTTGTACACGGGCCAACTTTTTTCCTGGCAGACTCTTTGGGGGCCAGACTTCCAACTAAATGAAAATTAAACAGATGTTTTGATCTTATAACATTTTATTGTATTAGAATTTGTAATTTAATTCCAAATGCAAGTCGTTTTTAGATATCAACAGAGAGATCAGTCCTTTGTCTATACTGCAGCCAGCTACAAGGGGGAAATTTAAAAATATTTTCTCAATATTTTGGGGTCTGCCATACTGTCCATCACTGGGTTTAGGCTTATTTGCTGAATTCTGATTGGTGAAAACTATGTGTCTGGAACAGGTGTATTGTTTTGATTTGCCAGCAGGCAAAAATGGTCTCTCCAATGATTTGACTGATATGTGTTCATCATGCATCATTTTTACTCATAATGGCTGACAAGTGGACTTCTCTAAAAAATAAAACAATAAACAAATAAAATGTTAAATAATTTCTGATAAAACTGTTTCAGTGTTTGATTGTTTTAGGGTTTACTTTTAACGTTGTCAGGACTAAAAGACAAAAGAGACTCTAAAAAAACACAACTTTTTCCTCCTAATATTTTCAGAATTGAATCTTATGGGGGCCAGATGGGGAGCTTTGGGGGGCCTGATATGGCCCCCAGGCCTCCAGTTGGTGATCACTGACCTAGCGGTTAGGTCATTCCTCATGTACTTGGGCAACCTGTGTTCAATTCCGACCTATGGCTCCTTTTCTGCATGTCTCTCCCACAATCTCATTCCCTGTTACCGACTCTATTCACTGTCCTCCTCTCTTAATAAAGACAAAGAAGCCCCAAAATATATATTAAAAAACATTTTAAAACAAACAAAATTTTGTCCTGATCTAATGTAATCTGCTGCTAAAGCTAACCTGACACGCCAGATGGATTTGTTTCACACATCCATCTGGAAAACCTTCAACCAAGCGTTTGGGAAAGGGCAGAGGATTTGAAAAAAACTCAGAGTGTGATTGGATGAACGTTATGTCTGTCACATCTTTACGGGCTAATCAGAGCAACAAAACACGTGACGTAGCAGGGACCAAGGTGCACTTGCGCAGCTACCAAGGAATAACGTGAACCATGGTGACTGTAGACATGTCAGTACACGACTTTTGTGGTTTTTGAAAAGAAAACAACTCACAGCTGTTCTTTGTTCTTCTTTTAACAAAGAAATTTCGTCAAGTTTTGATAAAACTGGCGCTTTAGCAGCATCCACGCTAATGTCTTCAGCCATAACGGCACTGGCCTCTTGTTGCTGCTTGCATACGTCATGACTGCACCCGAAAGTACTGCCCCTTGTCGCTGATTGTTCCTGTCACTTTCTAAACGGGCCCAAACGGCTCAGATGGGAGCTTTGCAAGGTGGATTCGCCAGTGAGAAACACAGAAACGGGCATATCATCTGCTTTGCAAGGTAATGCTAAAGCTACATCTTAGAAAACAGCTTCACCGGCAGCATTCATTGCCGTTAGCTTGAAATACAACTAAACCTGGTCTTATTCAATACAGAAATGTGGTCCAGTTCTCTTGAACGGGCTGTTATACTATAAATACTTCTGAGCTAATCGCTACACCGGTGGTAGCAGTTGCTATCCTCCCAAAGCTACCGTCTAATTTTCCTCAAATGACACCGATTGGTCAGGTTGATTCTCAGACGAGGAGCAATCATCTTAGATTGGAGCTTTCCATGATGGATTTGCAAGACAACAGACATGGAATCTGGCCAATGCATCGGCTTTACAACTTTGTTACTTTAACCTAAGAAAAATACACGTGTAATAAATAGTTCAATCACAAAAAATAAATAAAGTGCACGTGGAGCAAACTTTGTTACCTACATCACATAGGTCTATTAAAATGACTAAACCAACGTCACCAAATTCTATCATTCAGCTCCATTTTAGCTACCAAAAATGGCAGAAAATGTCATTAAGAGGAAAGCTCCAAAAACAAAAGAGGGATGTAATAATCTGCTCCACAGCACAGAGAATGTGTCTGTCACAGCGAGGGGTAGAGCGAATGGAGACTGTGCTTTAATTATGGATCTTGGATTGTGTCATTTATCCAAAAATAAATCAATAAATTGGCATTTCTACCTGGGAGTGAGCCAAGATAAACTGTGTGTGTGGGAAACACTGGATGTTCATTACCTTTGTAATGTTTCTCATAAAGCCAGCAGCCTGATGAGCAGAAGAAGAAAAAAAGCTTGCTGCTGCTCCGACAGATCTACCTGTGTTTCTTTAAATACATTTGACAGACTATGGTGGCTGATTTAAACCAAAAAAGTGCAATACCTCCTGCACTTCTGTCAGAATGAGTCAAATAAAAAGGTGGCAAAAACCTGTCTTTCTAAGCGGTCTTGCTACTGTTGTTTAGTCTGCACCAGAGTTTAGCTGACAGTTTTACACCAGTGCCAACAAACTGCTCCAACTCAATTTAAATCAGAGTTTTAACCAAACCATAGAGATCAGGGGTGAAAGAGCCTTAAAGGGAAATGTCGGGATTTTTGAAGTTGGTTCATATGAGGTGCTTGGCTATAGTAGTGGCATTAGCCTCAAGTGATTTCTGTGAAAGTTGCTCTGGTGGTTATTACGAGCTCGGAGAGATCCAGGGCATAGTGGCTGTAGATGGGATCGTTTTATCCACGTAGTTTAATGAGTTTTACGTTGAAAATAGGCCAAGAAAATATGTTGGCTCGCCTGTGCTCTGTGTCGAAAACATACAAAGCACTTAATTTCTCCAAAAAAAAATTCCTAAAAATTCCCTCCTTAAGACACTAACTTACGATGCAGCTTACGATGCAGCACACTGATATCCTCTGATCAGCTGTGTGGGTCTGCAGGCTTCTAAAGGGAATTCTGTAGTAACACCACATCAAGGTAAAACTAAGATAACACGAGCGATTTCGACTCGAGTGATGATGACGTGCCGTTTACTGTGGATATGAGAAGATATTTGTATAAATCAGAACATGGAAGAAGAATGAGTCAGTGGGCTGAAAGAGAGAGCAGAGAAACTTCATTTGAAAGTTTTGAGCAGGAGAGATCCCGATTTACCTAGTGGTGTGGGTGTGGAAAATGCAAACCTATGCTCGGATCTCTCCTAGAGCAACTTTGGCAGAAATCACTGGAGGCTAATGCCACTACTATAGCCAAGTACCTCATACCACCCAACTTCAAAAACCCTGATATATCCCTTGAAGATGTGTTATACTTGTTAATAAAGCAGTAACTCCAATTTTGGTGTTAATTTTTGCACCTAAATATTGACTAAAAGATGGTTTTACCAAACTTATTTCTAATTAAATATATAATTGAATCAAGTCATCTTGGGAACAAAAATCAAGCTGCTGGTGCTGGCTGGGGGGTTAGAGGTAGACAACATCTGCCCAAAGGTCCAAAATATAGTTAATACAGCCTTGTTTTCTTGTAGATGACTACTGTTAAGTCACATTTATGTGGCCTCTTCGGTAGGGTTTTATTTATTTTTTGACCATCCCTGAGCTCAACCACGACCACAAACTGGGAATATAGCAACTTTGAGGGCAAAAAATGGTTAAAATGTTCATAAAATGATCTGTGACTGAGGGGCTGGTTTAAAGCACAGCACCTCAGTGTGGTTGGAGGAGGGACGTTTGCATCAGCAGTTGAGAAAAAAAGCTAATAACATAAAATGACCAAAAAAAACCCTGTTCCTTGTGAGTAAAAATCTCATCAAAGGACATTTAAAGAAGTTACCATAGTGTAATGAGAATGTACAAATTGTGCCAAAAATATTTTAATGTCCATGTGATGGAATTTTATAAAGTTTGAGAGTTGGAAATGGGAAAGAAAACTTGCTAAGTGAGGTTTGAATGGTTTTTCAGTGTGCAGGTATCTTCCTATTTACTCACTATACCTTATTTTTCTGCCTCCATAAATGTGCAGTATTCCAATAAACGTTTAAACAGGGCTCGATATTGCTCCTTTTAAAGGGAAACTGTTGCCCGGGCCAGAGAGTGTCAGCAGGGAGTCATGGGTGTTTGTGAAGAATTTGGCTGCCATAATGACATGCGAGGTGATTCAGGTGTCTGCCTCCATATCTGCACTGATGTCAGTATTACTCCAGCAGCAGCAGCAGCAGCATAGTATCGAGCTCAATCATCCCTCCCTGAATGCACAGTGTTGTTATTCCATCAGCTGGTACAGTGTGCACACAAACCAAATCCATTTAAATTCCTGCAATACTTTTACAAAATATAGACTTACAGCTATAGCACTGCATTGCTTTATGGTCACACGGGTTAAGTGAATGTAGGAATATTTGGCTGGAAAAATGCATTACCTATTGATCAATCTCTGCCATATTTATGCAGCTTTTCTGCACATTTAGGATGCAAACAGGGTATGGGAATTAGCAAGACAAGGATCCAAATCAACAATTTATGAAAAATGTGTTTAGCTATTTCTTTATGTTCTTAAAAATACAAAAAGATGCATCTATTTCTTTGCACCGTTTGTGTTTTTAAGTCATTGAATGCCTTTTTTCTATCATGTCAGCATTACATTGCTTTACTTATCCTCAGTGACTTACTGTAAGCTTTAATGTATGAGAGCATCGCCAAGTAAATCATAATATTTTCCCTCTAAGCTCCCCAGCCCAGGCAAAGGTGAACCTGCCACTTGTCTATTATAGACATGACACGGGTATCCCCCCACCCCGCTCCCTCAGGAGAAGGTAGGGATGTCGGGTGTGGAGGAGAGGGGAGGGCAGGGTGGGTTTTGAGAGGATTCTTTATGCAGCTCTGTGTATTGCTTTCATGTTGTCCAGCCGGTAACTAAGTTGGGTTGCCGGGGGCAGTGGCTAATTCACACCCTCAGATCACGAGCATGAAATGAGAGAGCAGGGAGCGCTAAAGCCCTGGGGTTAATGATAGCTGCCTGGCACCATGCACCCAACACCCCTCCATATAAATCTGGTCAAATGGTTTCATTTTTAGATGATCCCCAGAATCTCCCTGCACATGCTTAAGAGAGGGGAGGAAGCTAAACAAGACTCACCTGAGATAGCAGGTAGGGCTGGGAAATATAGCACGTTAATTAGCAATGTCTATGTTTTTAAATAAGGCAACAATACATGTTATTTTCAATATAGTCTATGTTGATTTAAAAAAAAAGGCAGGCTAAATAAGAATCACTGACAGTTATATGTATACTGACTAAAAGGTAACATGGAGAATTATCATTTTATTTATTTCACTGAAATCAGAAGTATTTATTATTATAAAAAATGAAATAATATTAATACCTGTTTGATTTCATGGCAATAAAAACAGAAGTCGTAGAGATCCAACATTAGGTAGTTTGTTGTTTTTATTAATAAAAATTGCACAAGTGTGCTGTCAATTGCACAAATTGCCACCAACATTTTTAAATGTTACCAATGTCTCAAACAACACTCTCTCGATTTGATTGAAATATGACTATAAACCATAGTTTTTGTACTTTTTGGTACCTTTGATTATTGAAATTACTTGGCTCTTATTGGGGATGCACCGATACCACATTTTTCCAGACCAAGTATGAGTACTTACATTTGGGCACTCACCAATACAGAGTACAAATACGAGTACTTAATAATACCAAAAATCTTCATATTGTTTGGGAGTTAGTTCATCTGATGTTCTTGATCCCTTCTCTTGGCAATTTATCCATGTATACTTTTAATTCTCCTGCTTTTGTTGTCCTTATTTATGTTAAAACCCACATCTTATTAATCAGTGCCATTGGATGAAGTCCAATGTATTTGAAAAACCACATAAAAGAGCTGGAAAAAATATATGAACAAACTGCACTCAGTGAGAGGGTAGCAACACACTTTAAATTGATACAGCTACAGTATCTGTAATGTATTGGGAGTAAGCGTACAAGTACAGAGGCTCAGTATCGGCACTGATACCTGATACTGGTATATTTATTTATTTGTTTATTTGCACCTAAGATATATGATCTGTTGTGACATTGATACATCTGTCACAAGTAAAGAGTAAAGTGAAGAATTTGTTGGTGAGGTAGGAAACCTAAAGAGCTTATAATTAAACCTCACCATATTATAATTAGACTTTGTAACAAAGAATTAAATGAAAAAGATGTGGTGATAAAAAGAAACAAATAAGATGCTGGTATCGGTATCAATATTTCCCTAGATCTTAGCATTCTGAATTAACATAAGACAGCCCAATATTAGGTGCCATAATCCATTGATGTCGATTGATAAACTCACTTGAATCGGTAGAAAGTATAAATCGACCTATACTCTAATCTTTAAGCTAAGCTGTCATTCGTAATTCCTAAATCAGAGAGTTTCAGCTTCCCTCCCAGCTGCATATCGTGCTTAACTTTCAAAAAAAGCTATCAGTCAGCAGAAAACTGTAAACAGCTATGAACCAAGACAAGGGATGCACAATTTCTGATTTTTGTCCATATCTGGTATGTCAGTTCATTTTAGCCAGTACTGATATTTAAATATGTATTTAAGGCCTAAAAGTAAACAACCTTTTACCAGTTTAAGAATGAAAAAAAGAAACAAATGTTAGTTCAAAAAATACACTTTAAGTTCAAGGAATGAGGATGAACAAAGAAGAAGACTTCAGCTGATGTAGGTCTGCTGGTCCTGCCTAAAACTCCACAAATGCAGTCATATATGTGGCAATATTTACCGGCGAAATAGGCTGATATTTACATCAGATAGATCAGCTGTAAGAATCGGCAGAAACTGTTATATCTGCCAATACGATGATTACGATGCTTTTTTTAGAGGGGTGAGGAAGGGGAAGAAAAAAAACAGTGAAAACAGGTATTTGCTGTTTTCCCCATTAAACTACAGAAGCCATTTAGCAATGAAATTGTCAAAACTTAATTTCTTTAACTGTTTTAAATGGGCAGATGTCATCAGATATCGATTCCAGGCTCCTGAATGGAATTAAAATTGTACTTTGGCAGACTTAGTGATATCAAAAAACTTCCTATCTCTGTCGAAAAATCTGTATTGTATTATTACGTATCGTATCCTAATGTAATGAATCTAGCACACAATAACGTAACCTAACCTAATTTAATGTTTTGTATCCTGTTGTACTGCACCGTACCATATCGTACCATATCACATCGTATCAGTGTTTAACATCCTGAGCCTCTAGGAGCTGAGTTTCTGCTGCCATAGGCTCACACAGGAATCAGTTGATTTTTCAAGACTCATGTCAAAGTTTAGAATCATGGCACTGTGATTTCTTTACAACAAAAAAAGGCATGAATATTGTTTGTATCATTCAGACAAAAAAAAAAAAAAAAGATTTTGGTCCATTTCACCCATCCCCAAAAGAAGATGTGATTTTAGTGAAGGTAGAGAAATAAAGAAATAAATGATCTAATCAGTTTGTTTTGAATCATCCTTCTTACACACTCTTATTGCTGTAAGCGAGGCATGCATGGTATTATTTGTATTATCCTAATGCAAGCTGCATGAATGGACGCAGCAGGCGGCCCACACACAAGCCATTTAGTCATGATGGAAGCCTTTTTTTCTATGGAGATCAGCAAAATAAAGAAATAAATATTTAAAAGGAAGAATACAACTGTGAAGGACTTTAAAAATCTTTTACTCCTCAGTCGAACATGCTTGTGGATAAAGACCCCCCTTCTCCTCCCTCCACCCTTTCCACCAACACCACCCTTTTTCCCCAAAAACCCCTCTTTAAAGTTATTTCAAATTTCCCAGCAAGGCTTTAAGAAATCTGTTTGTTTGAGGGCAGCATTAGATGTGACCAGCGTTTTATTGTGACATAAAACCGCATTTCTTCCTTGGCAGATTAAAAATAAAATCGGTTAATAAGAAAAGCTGTCAGCAGCAGAAAATGGCTGACATAATCCGTTTATCCTCCAAGCAATAAAGATATTGGTCCTTGGGAGTCTATCTTTCCTCTTATGTTATTTCGCCCAAAACATTATCTTCTATGCATTCAGATGGATTAAGAAGTCATATGGGAGATAGAAAGAAAATGACAGATATATAAAAAAAAGAAAAAACATATAATATCCCTTTCACTCCACTTCTCACATGCTCACAGGAGGGAACACATATGATCCTGTGTTAAGTTAATGAATAAATAAAAAACAGAAGAAGAGGAGACAGGGAAGGGTCACGAGCAACCATGGCGGAGTGTGATGGAGGAGATTATAAGGAGACTCGAGGGGTCAGCAGAGCAAAGAAGCTGAAACTGAAGCTAAGAAAGGGAGCATCTTTTCCATGTCTGACTGTGCAGATAAAGTCAGAGAGAAATTAATTGTAGCACTACATCCAAGCTTGAGTGGACAAAAGAAATCCAGCTGCACGAGAAAGAAAAGCACTAATACAGAGTTTGACATCAGAAATTTACTGTAAGGCTCTGATCAAGAATGTCATCTCACCTGGAGTTACATGGCATGCTCATACGGGACACAAATGAGAAAAATGAACACCTGTGATATTTAATTTTACTGAGTTAAACTGTGCTGTATAATATATTTTATACAGTATTTCAACATACAAAGTTGACTCTGATCTAGGGATGTGCATTTCAAAGGAAACCACTATGTGAACAGTTATTCAAAGAAAATTCAAATTTCCAATTAATAGTCTGGAATAAACATCTGGTTTTGCTAGCTTGATGCGAACATGTTTTTTCAGCCAAAAATCTATGTATATGGGACATATGGCTACAGGTAGATCAATGCAGGACCTAACATTTAGAATGAAGTATTGAAATTTTATGTTGGGTTAAAAGTAGGCATGGCTACTGCCCTCAACAGGCTAAAATCTGGCTTCCAGTGGTGTTGCTAGGTGAATAATTTCACATCTGCTTTGACAAAAATCAAACCAGCATTTAGCAGACTGGTCTAAAGTCAACAAAACACCCAGAAAAAAATCAAAAAGGGAGTTGGTGAAAGGTGAAGTTGGTTTATTAATGCCAGCTAAAGTTAGCAATGCTAGCTCCGCCAGCCTTCAATCCTCTTTGCAGCTTAACGTCCAAACTCCTGAATTAAATGTTGTCCCTTAATGCTTTGGTTATATTCAGATAGAACTGGACACAGCCTATGTACAATGTTATCTCCATTTTCTCCAGTAAGATGTTATCGGAGCCATCAGTTCACCGTTGTTTGTATCAGGTTAAAGAGGAGGGGTTGACACCTATACAGATCATTAGAGGTTCATGAGGCCAATAAAGCATTTATTTTTCCGTACAAAATGTACTTAATTTTGCAAAAGTAAAATTGCATGATCAAAAAATTAAGAAAAATAAACGATTTAGCCCAAGGTTCATCTGCACGAGAGCACACAGCAACACAGAAGGAAAGCAGGAGGTGAAACTGTACGTTGAGAATGTCAGTGGCACCCAGGCTTAAGCGTTGATTGGCTGGTACTCTTGACATCTAGCCAATGAGATTGTTTTGTACCCAGGACATTTGGTGAGACTGTGGGATGTGAAAATAAAGTCAAAGTGGAAGACACACAACCACCACTGTACTGCATTAAAGCCAGGGCTTGATAATAATGGGAAAAAATCTATTTCAAATCGATACAATAGTTGCATGAATTCTTCAAAAGTGAATGACTGAATATTCAAAAATCACTACCCACCGCTTGATTTTTCAACATATAAGACATGAGCCAGATCAGGTATCAGTGCTCTGCATTTAAACAGACAGGTGGTGTTACCCCCACACATCCACTAAGGTTTTCACACGAGGCCGTCGGTGCAGCATCTCCAGACGAGCTGCTCCTCAGGGACCCACATGACTGACAGATAAAGGCACGAGTGGAGCAAACGTGTGGTCAAAGATGTGAGGCCGGTCATGAGATGCTGATTTGGATCTGTGGGAGCCATTTGGGGCCATGCTGGGGCAAAAGGGAGAGGGAGGGTGGGACTTTGTGAATGATGAAGGGGGTGGAGAAGTCTATGAGTGGCAGCCAACGTGTGCCGCAGTGTGAGACTGTGAACTCAGACTCTGTTCTGTTTAATCATGTCGGTTTGGCTGGTAATGAAATTTGATTATGCCTCTAAAGGCAGCAACGTTTAGCAGGAGGAGAGGGTGGAGGAGTGGGTGGAGGGAGGGTGAAATATTAATATCTTCAGAGATTATGCATGAAACCCCGGTGTGTAATTTTCCCTCTCTCCTTGTCCACCACCAAATTGTTAGTAGTTCATCATTAGCAGGGAACTTTTGCATTTCCATTTGTCTTTCTTCACGCGTGGTGCTGTGATTAATGCAAGCCTTGATTCATTAGTTTATCATCAATGTGGCTTTAACTGATCACTGCAGATCCATCATGCACTCCACAGGGCCCTGCAGAGGAGATAAACACTGAGCGCGCTCAGAAAGGCTATCTGCTGATCTGTTTTGGAAGGCTCTTATGGGGGGCGGGGGCCACATAACTCACAATGCCACAGGCCCCGGCCCACTGCTCTCAATGAGCAGCCATTGTGCGTCTGTGCCTGAGAACACCCAGCTATTAAAGTGTCATCACATTCATTTATTAAAAAAGGACTAACTCCATACCAGCACTCAACTGCCCTTAAAAAATATGTGGAAAAAAGGAGGCAAATAATTAAGTACTCATGATTCAGTGTGAAAAGTTTCACTGCAGGGTTTTATAATAATTATTGTCACAGAGTAAAAAAAAAAAAGTAAAATAATGGGAACACTGGCTTTGAAAGTCTTGAGATATTTTCTGAGGCTACAGCTCATTTTTGTGTTCTGGTTCCAATGAAAAACTACCTCTACTGAACACTGCTCAATGAAAATGCTGGACAAAAAAAACAAACTTTTCTAAAGAACTTTTAAAATCTACTGAAGCTAAACAATACAAAGCTGTGCCATAATAAGGATTTGCATGCTATTAGCATCATTACATCCACCTTCTAAATGAGTGCACCCACTCAAGTAACAACAGTGACCAAAGACTGTGAATACAAAGTGTACTGTGACATAATCTACTGATTTAGACTGCAGTTTTGAAGCTTCCTGGTTTGCCATTTGGCCAACACCATCTTGTTTTCTGGACTCAGTTGTCTTAGTTGTCAGTTGTCTCTCATCCAGAATGTTCGTGGTTTTATTCCCACTTCCTGTGGTCTTGATGCTTGATCCTTGTACTCGAGACACTTGTGCTCTACAGGAAGGATAAGTGCTCAGCAAATAAGTCCCTAAACCCAGTGAAATCCTATTTGCCTCCTCAAGTCAGTTGTGCCAACAGATGGATAGCAAGAAGCCAACACTTCACCAGGTTGTCAAGTGGAAACCCCCCTTCATTAGTGTAGCAGCTAAAGCCAGTGTTATGAATGCATACTACTCCCAGTGGGGAAAGACATGCACCAAACATACACTGAGATCGGGCGCCCAAGGTAGCACATTTTGCTTTAATCTGATTCCTCAATGCTGATGTGCTTTGATCTTTAGCCCAGTTTGGACCAAAGATCATGACACAATGCAACAGATTCACATCATCACTGACGATGGTTGCTGCAGTCTGAACCAAGCCATTGTAGCCGTGTCTTGTCACAAATTCTTGGTCTGACCTGGGCTTTATGTTCCCCCTGCGAGAACCGTGGTAATCAGTCAGGTCAGGCCAGGTATGGGAGATGCCGGTTTCAGCACTTTGCGTTGTTAACCTTATTCCTGTACTGCTCTGGCCTCCTGATGACCGTCCTGCAGGCCTGTGCCAGGCCCATGCCTCATCTCTCCAGGTATCTCCCAGCTTCCCTCTTCCACAATGCACATGGTCACCCAAGGCCCCCCCTTGCGCCTGGACCAGCCCACCAGGTCCTGGGCACCCAGTATGCAGTGAGCTGGATCAGGCCTGGGGAAACCTGTAAAAGCACAGCGGCCTTTCCTGTATGAAGCAGCTTACCCTTCCCATCCCCGCTCTCCTGAGAACAGTAGCATTCAGCATACAGTCTTGCTAGCAATACCAAAAATGCACCGAAGAGAAGTCGTCACAAGGGAGTCCAGCCAGCGCCTCTGGTGATCTATAGATGTCCTTGTGGGCACATGAGGCTTGCTGAGTTAGGAGGCTGATGTGTTGGGACTGCACATCTTCTGGGCCAAAACAAAGATCCAGGTGCTTGGGGAAACCTTGGATGCTGCCATCGAGTCTTTGTCTGTAAACAGTGATATGTGGAAGTTGTAGAGCAGTTTACCTACCTTGGCAGCATAATCCATCCATTCGTGTGGCGGTCCTGATATCTGGTGTGCTGAACTGTAGAAACATGCTCGATGCAAAAATCCAAGATGTCGGAGTCCATCTTGGAGGGGACCCTGCCTATGTATAAACACATGGTTTCATGTTTAGGTGATTGAACAGTAACATAGAGAGGCCTACTCATATATATTATATTTCATTTTATTTTACCAAGTATATTCTGCTACATGCTACAAGGCTAAATACTATACACTGTACCTTTAAAATCAATAACTCAGTTTTTCTGAGGTTGCCAACCCCTGATAAACCAACAAAAGTCTGAAAATTTGAATGGGCACAAGTTACTTCACATACATGTCATTACTTTAGCTTCATCTCAAAAACTTTCTTAAAAGTACCACTTTCTTGTCTTTTTAAAAAATCCCAACAAAATAGCTTGGGAATTATAAAGAAGGTTGAAGAAAACTTCAGCTTAATAATGTATGCATTTAATACAACATTCAGATCTTCTTCCGTTTTATCATATCAGTCTTAGTGCTAAACATAAGACTTGAACTCTGAAAACCAACAGCTGTATGTCATTCATAAAAGGCCGCATGCACATTCAATGGTGAGGGATACCAACATTAACCCAGGACATTTGTCATATTCAGCTTGTACAAGAGATGAAGCTAGCAGTTACTCTGAAGGAGAAAGGATGAACCTTCAAAACGCAATAATTGAGCTGAAAAGAAATTAATTTTCAAATGGAGTTTATGAATTGCATGAAATTAAATAACTGCCCACAGGCGTGTCCTTCATAAAGCAGAATCTCGGGGCCAAAATGAGCGCGCAGTGTCCTGAAACTTTGCCTGAAAAGTCAAGAAAAATGTGAGGTAGATCTAATATAATTTGTCACAACAGAGGGACCTTGGGTAATTTGTCTCCAAAAGCCGAGCAAATGAATGCGCAGCTTTGAATTCGAGGGGTTCATCTGCTTCCTATCTGCTTTCACTGCCCTATCTTTTATCTCAACCTTGTGTGAAAAGGATTTAATTGATTTTTAGAAGCCAAATTTCCTGATGAATGTCTGTGCAGAATAAACACTGAATGCTATGTCCTCACCTTATTTAGAGCTGCCCCTTGAAAGGATGCAGCCTCAGAGGAGGGCATGTTGACAAGTTCATGTAGTAAACATTACAGAGGTTACATGCTGATGTGAAGGTGAACAAGAGGAGACATTTAATGCTCTTACAATAGCCGTCTCTTTTACTAATGAAACTATGGAGGGAGAATATACTCGCTGTGTCTCTGTGGAGGGAAAAGTGGCCAGTCAGGTGAGAACGTTCCACATGAAAACACAAGCAGCAAGAGGAGCTTAATGGGAAATTCAAATATTGCCAATCGTTGCACAAGTCATGACAATGTCACCGAGGCGGTGTATTAACTGAGAACCTCAGATAACCGGGTCTAAGTCCAGCGCAAATCCACCCGCGTTCATTTACCGTGGCCTAGCAGTCCGTATCAGCGCGGGCCGGAGCAGACACAGACTTACAGCATCAGAAACTTAATAAGCACTTGGTCCCACTTAACACTAAGTGCTACCAGATATGCCTTTAATATCTGCTAGTCCAGGTAGTCAGGAGTTTAAGCTATAAAAATGTCATTTGACGTCTGTAATCCTGTCTATTAGTGGGGGGTTTTAGAGGTCTAAATGTTAGGCGAACACTGTCACAGAAAGCGAGCGGTGAAGTACCTTACAGAAGAGATGCACTGCATGAAGACAGAGAGAGCAGGACTTCATTTACCATACAACATAATTACTATCAAAGCAACCTGATACCACTGAGAGTGTTTAAAGACAGCTCCAGCAGAGGATGTTACATTTAATTTCCTATAAATTTGTGAACTACTGAATTACACATTTACATGGTAAAGCCATAGTCTGGTATCCTTCCTCTGGCAATCGAGATCGGTCAATTCAAAAATATCCCCAGAGAAAACAGACTCTGTGAGCTGTGTGATTCAGGAGAAGTAGAAAGCGAGTCCCATTTTATTTTGCATTATACCAAATATGATGACTTAAGCGAAGTATTGCTTCATGAAATGACTTGTCAAAATCCTGAAATTCTGCAGTTGACTGATGAGCAAAAATTGGAATGGCTGTTTAAGTTTGATGTTTAAGCTTGCTAATTTTGTCTCAAAAGCCTGGAAAAGAAGACAAGATACTTTATTTAACCAATTAATTAATTTTTAGTTTGTCTCAATCTTGATTTCTGTTCTATAATGATGACAGAACTACCATGCACTCTGATCCTGGTTTTGTCTGAATTCTTGCTGTCGTGTAAGCCCATGTGGGCTGGGCATATGATTGCATGTATGACACAATAATAAAATAAAACTTCAAACTTCTTGTAAGCCTGACAGCAATAGATGTGAAAGGGACAGCATGTAAATCACTGGGTGAGAAGAAAAGGCCAGAAAATCAAGGGATAAGTTCAGTTTCTTTTTCCAATTAGCAAAATCTAGTAAAAATGTTGATTAGAATATATACAAACAAGAAAGTGTTGAGATTTTCTTGAAAAATGTAATCTTGTCCTTCTTTTTATGTTTTTTACTGTTAAAATAAAGTTAATACAGTTAATGGAGCCTCATTTACTTTTATTTACTGAGGCCATGTTTGGTACAAATGCCTTGGAAGTAACCTTTTGTAAGGCTCATCTTTATCTTTTTCATTAGTAGCTGCCATCATCTCATCTTTATTTTAATATTAGTAGATGTTTGTGGAACTTGTGCAGCTTGTATTACCAAAAAATGATGTAAAAAGTGAACAAAAAGACTGAAGAAATATTTAAAAAGATGGGAAAATGATGAAAAATGTCAAAAAATTGACAAACGAATCGAAGAAATGACAAAAACATTGATGGAAAAAAACTCAAACAAATGATGTAAAAAAAAATCACAAAAATGGGGAAAAAGTGGATGTAAAGAATGATGGAAGAAAATGACTGGGGCATTGGCAGTGATGTTAAAATTTCATATACTTTATATATTTTGCAGTATCACATCAAATCAGGGCTTTTGAGTTGCAGAAGATGATATTTTTTGATACAGTATAGAAGCAAACTTTTTCCACTCCAAATTAGAGCAGGAAAATTTAGTACATTTTAACAGGTGTTAATGGGTGTTAATGCCTGGACTTTGAATTACCAAATGAAGACAATATAATTCTTTGAAAGACTTCTATAGTGTGCTATTTTTTCATTTTAGGAGCACAATTTAAGCTAGCATAGCTAAGCAGCATCTAGTACTACTCACTGTGGCATCTTCCTGCTCTTACAGTGATGGAAAATAAGGACTGCACTCCTATCTGTCTTTGAAATTCTCAATTCAATAAAAAAAAATAAGTTCATTATTTTCTTTAAAAATTTAAGGTGGTGTGTACCTGAACAGGAAGAAGTGGACTGTTAGCTTACGACGGCACAAATTACAAAGTAAAAGCCTAACAAACACCCATATATGTATAAAATTTCTTTGCTTACTTGTGAACCTCAAAGCATGTTTCATGACATAGCTTGATTGTCAGTTTGTTAGCATGTTAACAAGCCACGACTTTCAGACTGCCAGCATTTGTGCCAAGTCTCAGGTCCTGAGACTAAGTGTTGCTCAGGTGCAGAAAATTTCGAGAATCAAGGTCTCACCTATTTTTTTTCAGCGTACCGTGAGCAGTTATGGATAGAAATACACAGGAAAATGATTAATGTAGACTCGCACTTACTTTGTTGTAGCAAATATGCTCGTCCATATTGATAGAATATGTTTACAATGTGTTTCTTGATGACCCCAATGAAGGCCACAAGCCTAAATGAACCTGTTTAATGAAGTTGTTCACTCACTTCTGCTATTAGGCTAGGTTCACACTGCTGCCATGAGTGATCGAAATATGACTCTTTTACCTCATGTGTGACTCATATTTAATTTTTTTTCTGACAGTGTTAATAGCCCAGGTCACATTAAATCTGATCTTTTCGAATCAGATTCAGGTCCCTTTCATATGTGGTTGTAAATCAGAAACATTGCTGATCTTTTGGAATTAGACTGCAGCGTTAACAGGCAATGCAAGATGCGACCATCAAGCAGGAAACCTGCACCTGGTTTGAAAGCCATGACGGTGAGGACCAGAGCGGACGCGTGTGCAAAACACGTAGCCAGTCTGAAATGGGCTTAGCTGTGTCACTTAGAGACAGCAAAGAAACTGGAAATCTGAAAGTGCGACTGCTGTTGCTCTAACTGGGGATCACTGGATGTCAGTGAGTCATTTTGTACATGCACTCCTGCATATTTACTTATATACTAGTGTTTGACACTTTATTTCATAGAATAAGCACGGTGGGAGCGCAGATGGCTTTGCAGTTAGGTTGTGCCCCATGTACAGGGGTGACCCCGGTTTGAGCCCAGTCCTTGGTCTCTCATCCCTGTCCACTGTCCTTGTTCTTGGAGGGGGATAAATCACCTACCTTTACCTCATGGGTTCACACCCCACTGGTGTAGCTGTGTGGCACTCATTTAGATAGAAAATCTAAAAGTCAACATCATGAACTAGGGCTGGGGATAGTGTAGGAAGTCAGGGCGAGAGAGCGGGGAATGACTTGCAGGAAAGGAGCCACAGGTTGGATTTAAATTTGCACTGCATGCTTGGAAGACTCACTTCCAGGACACGACTTGTTTGTTGTGAAATACATTAAAATTAAATTTTTATATTTGATTACAAAAATGTGATTAATCTTGATTATCAAATTTAGTTATTAATTATTAATTACATTTTTTGACAGCCCTGTTTCTTGATTATAAAGGTGTAATTTTTGCTTTATAGAAATCAAATCTATTTCTGTCTATGTAATTTTATTGCAAATTATTATTATGTAAACTTTGTATTACAATGAAAACCATAGCATTAGTAATGCCAGTGCACAGCCCTACTAACACTGTGACATTACTTGACATGATATTGGGGATGGCTTTGCAATTTTTCTCAATTTCCTGTAGAATTCAAAGAAAAGATCAATAATGCAGAGCTTTTTAAAAAAACTCAATCATAAGGTTCAGCCCATCACCCCTCCCCAAATAATTTCCATATACTCCCATAGTTTATTATGCATTTGATCCAGAGCTTTCATATACAGAGTTTTAGATTCAGTACTGGAATATAAAGATCTCTCCATCTACTGGCTAAAAAAAGCTGAGGCGTGCATTGTTCCAAACAAAGCTGCTGTTTCTCTTTAGTTTAAAGGGGATAAAGGGTTGAAATTCCCTTTCTTTCAGCTTAGACATCAACAAACAGGGACGCTCCCTCGCTGCCTCTCTCCTCTTCTCCAGCACGCCTCTAATGCGTCCTAATCCTGGCTGAAGACAGACGCCGGTTGTGTGTGTAAGAAATATCTCTTTGCTTTTTCTGCCTCAGTTCATTATTTTTCTTTCTTGTCACTTAGTGTGATAGGTTGGACAGAGGCGCACAGATGAGCACTGAAGACACAGTCACAAGGCCTTAATCTAGTCTTTAATGCGTGACTTCAGAGATGTCATTTATCTTGTGACTGCAGCAGGCGTCCACAAAACTTTATCTCTAATAATATATTGATGGATTAAAGGGGTCAGGCAGGAGACCAGGCAAGAAAAATTGCTTATTGACATCAAAATACAGTGCCCCAAAACCTGATAAACATAGGGACAGGAGAGTGGAAGTCAGAGAGAGAAGGAAAAGAGAGAGATGAGGGAGGGGGAATTGAGTTGGGGTATTGTGAATGTTTGCACCCGGTAATTTCCTTCCTTCACAAGAGCCTCTGGTGGTCTGAGCCCTCGGCTTGATAAAAACCCCAGCCTCTCCTGCACTCCAAGCCAGGCACTGTGCAGTTGCCGAAAGGAAAAAGCCAGTGACTGCTAGGTCATTTCCACGTTTATCTTGACATAAACTCCCCCACCTAAACCCCCCACCCCTCTACACACACACAAACACACACGACGCTGCACCTTATTAATCACACTTAAGTGCCGTGTGAGACTGGAGCACTCGTGCGAAGGCTACTGAAAGCAGAAACCCCGAATGTGTGGCATTATCAGGAGAAGCACTGCTGTACAAAACTTGGTAGACCACCGGTAGTCTCCTCCATTTTACTCGGCTCAGAGGAAAGTGTTTAGTGTTTTTATCAGAGCAAATAAAAGAGCCTTTAGTCAGCTGGATTTCTAGGAAGGACTTCAACATCTTCGAAAGCATATAAAATAAACTTATTTAGGCAGAAGTAGGGGTGATAGATTAAATTCTTGATAGTCAAAAGCACTCATATTCCAGACAAAGCAGGAACATTTCTGTTAACATTTTACATCAAATACAGTTTTTCTGAAATTGTTTCGTAGACCTCTGAGAAGGAAACTTTATTTCCTTATTACAGTGCTTGCCCATATTTTTTCAATCATGTACTCCCAAATCAGCATTACAACCTTTGATACAGACCATACTTGTAGGAAAAGAAGCCTATATCAATGGTTGAAATACACTGTGTCATTATTAGAATTAAAGAACAACATTGTCCCTGCAAAATACTCATTGGCTTCACGCATCTTTGAGCTAATTCCCATAAAAGAAAAAAATCCTGACCTTTTCTTTCCTCTGCCTTTGGATTCTTGGCTTGATTTTTACCTTTCTGTCAGTACCTGAATAAAGGAAAGACCAGAAATACAACAATACAAAACAGGATACAGTGTTGGATTTTTGCTGATATAAAATTTTTGGACTTTCCCAAAATTGTTTTAGCTGATGCAGTACTGATACATTCACATGTTATTTTTATTATTGGTTATAAAGAAAATTAGATATTTTAAATACTTCATATTCACTGAATATTCATTGACCTCTGTATATTTCTTTTATCCTCCATTAAATAATGGAAGTTTTTATCAGTATTTATAAGCAGACTTCACGTCTTTATTTTCATAAGACAGTGGTTAGAGTTGCTTATTGGAGAGACAGAGAGTAGGGAATGACTTTCAGGAAGGGAGCCACAGGTCTGATCTGAACCTGGGCCGCCTGATTTGAGGACTGCATAGGATGCACGCCCATAACCCCTGGGTTACCAGCGCCACTACTTGTTTTAATACTGTAATTTTATTGGCTGGCTGTGTTTTTCCATTCTGCTCTAGTTTTTTTTTTTTTTTTTTTCGGATGTCATTACAAAAAAAAAGTTTGTGTAAGAGGGAGGCAATTCACTCACCGTAAAACAAATCAACCTACAAGTAAAAACAAAGTTATCACACTCTGGGGTTTCCAAACTTGAACATATCATGGACCCGTTATAGCATTAACCCCTTGCAGAGACCCCCCTTACAAAATCCGTTTAAGTTTATCATGAGGGCAATTTAATGACCTTGTAGCATGAGAGAGTGAATTGAAATATTGGAGGAAAGAAAGAACAGATTTTATTAGTAGCAATTGAAATTATTAAGGAAAGGAGATATTGCTGCCAGATATAATAGAATTAGTTAATTTTAATCATTTTTGGAACCCCGTACCACCGCTTGGCAAACCCGTTGATGTAAGAACCCCCCCACACACACACTTTAGGAAAATATGAAAATAAAAAATCAAACTTGACTGAACCTAACCCAACCCAACCTAAAAAAATGAAACTTAACTACCTACCCAAACTGAACCTAACATAACCCAACTGAACTAAACCAAACAATATTATAATCAACCCGCCTATCATGAACAGAGCCTAACCTTTCCTATCCAAACCTTACTGAACCTAACTTGACCTAACGTAAGCCTATACCCAACCAAACTGAACCAAACTGAATGTAATCTAATCTAACTCATCCTAACTCAGTTAAACATAATCAAACTGAACCCAACCGAAATAAACCTTTTCTAAACTAACCAAACCCAACTTCACCTAACCTAATCTAACCTAACCAAACCCAACCAAGCCCAACTCATCCTACACCAAATGAACTAAACAACAAACCACACCGAACCTAAATTAACCTAACCTAACCCAACCACACTGAACTGAACCATCCAAACTGAACCTAACCAAGCAAGACTGAACCTAACCTAACCAAAACTAACTTAACCTAATCCAACATAACCTAACCCAAACCAAATGAACAGAATCAAATAAAATCGTACCTAACCTGATCTACATGAAAAGAACCTGAACTTACCTACACTGTAAAAAAAATTCCGTTAAATTTACGGTAAAACGCTGGCAGCTGTGGTTACCAGAGATTTACTGTAAAAATTACGGTGAGAATGTATGAGAAAAAACGGTGTTTTCATTCTACAACTGTAAATATTACAGTTCAAACCTGTTTTTTTTTAACTGTAAATTTCTGTTAAAAAAATACAATATTGTAACCGTTTATACAAGGATTTGCTGTAAAAATAACAGTTATACTGTAACCATATTTACGGTAATTTGCTGTACAACTTACTGTAATTTGATGTAGAAGTTACAGCTCTATTACAACATTTTCTACAGGGATTGGCTGTAAAAATAACGATAATGAAACAAACCTGTTTACGGTAAATTACTGTAAAAACACCAGAAATCCTGTAAACCTAAATACAATCTATCTCAGTAATAAAAACAGTAGACCCGTATAAAGTTAAACGGTATTTTATTATAACTACTTAAATTTTACAGTAAATTACTGGCAGCTGTGGTTACCAGAAATTTACCGTAAAAAATACAGTACAAAACATGAGAAATTACAGCTGATATTTGCAGATTTTACGGTAGTAGCAAAATACTGCCCAACTTTAAATTTTACAGTAAATTACTGGCAGCTGTGGTTACCAGAAATTTACTGTAAAAAATACAGGACAAAACATGAGAAATTACAGCTGATGTTTGCAGATTTTACAGTAATAGCTTAATACTGCCTTACTTTAAATTTTACGGTAAATTACCAGCAGCTGTGGTTGCCAGAAATTTACTGTAAAAAAATACAGTACAAAACATGTGAAATTTCAGTTAATTTGCTAGATTTTTGCAGTAGTGCCCTAATACTCCTACTTTTAACAAAAGATTCAAGCTCTCTGATAAACAATAAGAAACTCTGCAGTTATATGTTTGCAATAAAAAACCTTTCAACACATCTGATAACTTGTCTGTATACTCACAAAGCAGTTTAGATCTTGGAAGAAAAAGCTTGTGTCCATATGTATGACAGGTAGTCCTTGGTGTAATGCATGAAGATGAAACAAAGTCACTTGCCCCTAAATGATTCAAGAGTAATGAGTCCAGTCTTGACTGAAGAAGGCCTTCCACTTGGGAAGCTTCACATGGCCAAGAAACTTCATCTTCTTGAAGACTCGAGCACAGTTCATCAGGTGTTCTACTTTGGACTGGCTCCATCCTCTCTGCAGGAAGTACATATACAAAACAAAGTTAGAGTGATTCAGTGCTTCAGTTTAATGCCTACACAGATGTAAATTTGAGAAAACTAGGCTCTAATAAGCCATGCTTACAATCAGCACAACAGAATAAAATAAACAGTGTGTACAGTACATACAGATCATTTCTATAATAGAATATGGTGAAGAAACGCAAATGTACCCACAAGTGCCAGCTATTAAGTCAGCAATCACCTAACAACAGCCAATTACTTTTCCGTTATTGATTATAATGAGACAGTTATGACATATTAATTGCAATTTGCTTTTCCTTTATAGTTTAGAGCTGTGGTGCCCAGGCTTGTATCCACTGAGCCCTCCTTCACATATCCAAGAAGATATGGAACCACAAAAAAGGGACATAGCTATTGCTGTAAAAACTAAACATAAATTTGAATTGATTTCATTGTTTAAAGAAGTTTTAATTTTGGCATATATTTTTAATTTTAGTCTTAGTTTTAGTCTTTAAGTGAAATGAATTTTAGTTTCAGTCACATTTTAGTCATTTCTGTCCATTTAGTTTTAGTCCATAAAAGTCCTCACATTTTAGGTTTTACTTTTAGTCCAAGCATTTATTGTCTTGCTTAAATCTGGTACCAAGTCATAGTGGAATGTTCTCTGCACCCTGCCAAACCTGGGGTCCCTGCTTTCTATAGCTGAGAGACAGAAGAGCTACAGCTGCATTGTTTTTGACAGAATTACCCACAGTGGAGAGATATCATGGATTTTGAATGTCCAACGAAACTACATTACATTCTAGTCAAAAACTAAACTTAGTTTTTGTCTAGTTTTTGTCATCACAGATCTATTTTTGTTAGTCTAGTTTTTGTCATGGAACAAAGGCTGTTGATGAAAATTTTTAGTCAAAGTTTTAGTCGAGGAAATTAACACTGGTTTAAAGCTACACACAATAGCCCAAACCACAAGTGTTAGCAAAAGACCTTGGTATGAACCATTCATAAGGGTTATATTGTGATTTTAGGTAGTTGAACCACAAGATAAATATTTGCAAACTATGCTCTTTATTTATATATTTACTTGTAAGACCACCCAAATAAATATAGAATTTGCTTTTACATGTAAATATAATATATAATTTTATATATAATTTCTATATAATTTCCCTTCGGGGATGAATAAAGTTATTATTGTATTGTATTAGGGTAAGCCTACCCATTAAGCCCAGGCACCATTTAAGCCCACTTGTGACTTTGAAGTCAATTTAAAAAAAAAAAAAAAGAGGGGCCTGTCTTATGCTATACATTATTTTGTCCAATCACACAATTTCTTAATTATATGTCAGTGTTTGTTTGACACCAATCACATTTGTAGATATTGAAAAAGGCCCGCTACATTTGTGCAGTCTCAAGAAGGCTCAGATAAAGTCGCCTCAAAACTTTGGTGTTTTGGGACCCCTCAGAAAGAACCTCTTTTCAACCATTTTCAGCCACTGACTTGTTAAGTACATTCATATTATGTAATTTGAGAGATTATTGATTTTTTTTTGTGTATAAACAGCTACTTAATAGTAATTTCTTACTATTTAGTTTTATGTGAAAAGATGAGTCATGCTAGCTAGCGTAGCAAGCTAATCACTAGTCAATACATGTAGCCCTACTGATAGATACACTGCTTAATGATTAAAAATGATAAGTACACAAACTAAGTGTTTTCTGATTCATTTTACATAAATCTTACATAAAACTTTGAACAAGAATTCCTTGATAATTCAGAAAGTTTGGCAGAAGAGGAATAACTGTGATGGCAAGTTTTGCAGCATATTTAGGCTACAGGCATTTCTTTAAACATTTGTTTAATTTTGGTGAGAACATATTATCTTCATTTCCCTGGTAGTCACTGTAGTACCATTTAAGCCCAGTGTGTTCCATTTAAGCCCATCTTATGTGTTTCAATAGAAAAAAATGAAATTTTGAGGTTTGATAGCTTTTTGTAATCATGTTGGATGTTGTTATACTAACTTCATTAACACGAGTACATCACAGATCACACACTGACCAGAAGAATTGTTATGTCAGTTAATTTTCATAATAAATTGTTTATAGTGAGAAAAATGCCAACAAAAAGAGGAATTACATCAACTGTCCTAAAATCATCATTGTTACAGCCAAACATTAAATCCAAGTTCAATAAGATATTGTTGATTCACTGTAATGTCATTTAATACTTTTAAAAACAAACACATTTTCTTTATTTTGTCAATATTGAATCAAATTTTGTCAATATTAAATAAAATGTTCAATGAAATGTTAAATACTGAAGCCAATGAAAATTAGGTTTAGGCCTACTTAGTCATGTTTGTGGTGGTCCGTTGTTACAAGCCAAACATTCAATCCAAGTTCAAAAATAAATTGTGTTTAACATGTATAACATGTTACTGAATTAATATATGTTTACTACTTGAAAAATGTAATGATTTTTAAATTTCTGTCAATAAACGTGGTTGTGGGCTTATTTGGAACACACGTGGGCTTAAATGGTACTTAGGTACCAATTAAGCCCATGCCAGACATTTGACATTATTCATAACATTTCTTTAATTTGTTCTCTAAAATATGCATAAGTAAATAAATATACCTTCAAATGAGGGATTAATCCTTCATTCTAACAAATGATCATGTTTATAAACCATCTTAGTATCTATGAAAAATACGTGAACTTAGATTTTGGTGGGCCTAATGGGTACACTTACCTAAATGCTTTGGGGTACAAAAGGATTTTGCTGTAACAAAGATGATGGGCGCTGAATTTTAAATCAATCATAATGAAAACATATGACTCACACAGAAAACTGTATTGGCCCCCATATGGTGTGATCATCAGAACACTGAGAACAAGCTGGACAAAGCAGTGGCATGGCAGTATTCTGGGTATTTCTACATGACCAGATTAATGCAGTGCTTGGTGTAAACTACATAAAATAAACATAAAATGGCTTCATGTTGCTTAAAGAAAGATTAATCTAAAGAATTTATTGAGGTATGTACAAATGCTGTGCAAGGCTTACCATTATTTTTCCTTGATAACTGGCGTCTTTTTAGAAGAGTGGAATACCGGAGACAGTATAAAGTAATGGAGTCCTAGTCACCACTAGCAGAAGAAACAGGACCTTAAAAAAGAGTAAGGAAAAATAGAAAGACAAGGTAAAGCACCAAATCATGTCAACTTAGAAGTTTTGAACACTTATGTATGCACTGATTGCAAAGTACTATCCAATTTTGAATTCACTCAAAAAGGAGGGACCCAATCTCTTCTTGTCCCGTGAGCTGAATGTCTTGTCACATCCCTTGTGTTTTGTGGCAGAAGCTACAGCAGACACAAAATGCAGACATACATGTAGAGTGATCCAGCTGTCAAGCAGTTATCAGACGGGTGTTGCTGTGTTTATATGTTCTTCTAAAATCAACACTAAGCTGTGACTGGTGCTACCCTCTCCACTTAGAGTGTGTGTTGATCCCACAGCTCTGTATGTCATCTTGCTTGCCCTTGCGCTTTTTCTGCTCACAGTTTTGGTTTAGAAAAAAATGCTGCACATCTATTTCTTTTTTGTTTTTTAAATTTGAAAATTTGGATACTATCAAACCTAAAAATCTGAACCAGAATCTTTATTGTCATTGTACACAAGTACAACGAAATTTTGCACAGTTCCATTCAGTGCAATTATTATTACCTCTGCCAAGGAGGTTATGTGATCGGCAGGGTTTGTTTGTTGGCAACATAACCCAAAAAGTTATGGATAGATTCTGATGAAATTTCCAGGGAATGTCAGAAATGGCAAAAGGAAGAACTGATTTGATTTTGGGACTGATCCAGATCATCGTCTGGATCTAGGAATTTTTAAAGGACTCTTCACTATTGGGAGATAGGGCTAATGGCGGAGGTCTGCGCTCTCTGAGTGCTTTTCTAGTTTATTATTGCAACTGCTCTGGGATATGTGCTGTTTTTCAGTCTGTTAGTTTTGGCTCTTATTGTCCTGAACCGTCTTCCTCAGGATAGCAGTTGTTACAGGTGACAATAACAGTTATAAAAATAACTGATATTGTATCACATGATGCACATGGCTGGAAGGAAATAAAACATTTTGCCAGCATTACACTATACCATATAACTACCTCTAAAGAGGAAAAATTATTACCTCTGTAGGAACTCCTGAGTGGATCCCAATGCTGGTCAATGCATAGCATGAGCTGCCTTGAAGCCTAGCAAGAGGCTCCTGGGAGGATGATAAAAGTAGAAAAGAATTACAAGCAAATCATCCATTACCATCCAAATGAGTCTTTAAAGTGTTTCTGAGATCCACTTACTACAAAAAACAATACATGGGGCAGGCTTTCCACTGGTACCCCATCTGGCAAGAATGTTTCAACAAGGCAAAAGAGGTTGTCTTCTTTTTTGTCGAAACAGGAGAGAAGGGGAAACACCATACCCTTTATGTCCTCTGAGCAGCCCTCCAACTGTCCTCTCTGAATCTTGAGCTTTGTGGCATCCTGCAAAAATCAAGTGAGCTATTAAATCTTTAGTGCCATGACACTGATGTGCACATATCCCCATTGTGCATTTAGGAGGTGCTGGAGCCAACAGGTAGTGCCCAGGACCACCACAGTCCACCAACACACTATCCCCCTTATTCCTGGGGCCGCTACTGCAAATGTGAATATGGGCGAAACTTCCGGTGCCAAAACGGAAGTAGGCTACATTAAATACATGTATTCTAGTACAGCAGCTAACTATAGACGCTAACAAAGAACGACAGTTGTTTCAATAGGAATTCTTCTGGAATTTGTAAATATTTATATTTTTGTTATCACATGTTCACACTGTTTGTATTATAAGCTGTAGATAAGTAAATAAGGTGGATACCACATTATTCCTGGGGGTCTACTGTAGCTATGAATGGAAGTGGAACTTCCAGTACAGTAACAATAATAGCAAAAACATGATTCTTCCAAAGGCTTACTAAAGTGATTTAGTGTCAACAGTGGTTGTTCTGAAATAAATAAATATTTGCTGTAATAAATACTGCTTCATTTTTGTTAAATCAATGAGCTGAAATGTTTTAATCATATTTTCTGTAATGCTCAGTACCTGCTGCTATGTTCATGGTACTAATATTATGACAAAGTTAAATATGTCTCTCACAACATGCTGTCCACTGTCTAAATGCATCGGGGATGTGATTCTTTTAGTATTAATTTATCATTAATTCTTAATACAAAACTTGACATTTACCAAACTGAAGAGCTGGCAACTTGAGTCATGGATAATTTTATAAATATAATTCCCATATTTAAGAGGATTAGTTTGTAAAATGAGAATTTCAGCAACTCCACAAACTAGAAATGTATCTTTTTATACCGATATAAAGCTACTAAAGTTAGCTAAATATGCCCTTGTAGGTTATCTAAAGTAATGTCATCAATTTGAACTCTCCAGTAGAGGCTAGAGAAATAATAATAATATTATCCCGTCTGAGGTGAAGCAGTCGAAGTTTATGTAGTTTGGTATTAAAATTGCTTTAATAGTCACGTTTAGCATCTGGTTTCTATGCAAAGTCCCATTTAGATAGAACGGAGCGGAAGTTGCGCCCATATTCATGGAGGGGTAGGAATAAGCTGGAAAGCCTGCCTCAGGGGACTCTGAACACAGATATGAATATGACTCTGAACACAGATATGAATGTGACTCTGAACACAGATATGAATGTGACTCTGAACACAGATATGAATGTGACTCTGAACACAGATATGAATATGACTCTTAACACAGATATGAATGTGACTCTGAAGGGGAAAAATCCTTCACCTTAGGTCGCTCTGAAGCAGCAGTGCTGCGGCGGGAGTCTCACTTTTTGGCTAGGGGGCATCACGGTCCTCACGGTCACTCCCACCTCATCTGGAAAACTCCGTCCTTTTTCTTTCCCTCTTCCCAGTGTTCCCAGTATCCAACCGCCCATTTTTTGTGCATTTTTCAAAAGTCTGAAGTGGGCGGAGTTAGCTCTGAGCTTGGGGTTCACTTATGGTCCCCAACACAGCAAGTGTTAAACGTTCTCCACGCTAAAATGACAGCAAAAAATACAAATCAAACAGCAATGTTGGCTGGTCTAGAACTGAAACAAAATGCCTCCTGACCCATTTAACTTCTACCTATAAACACGTGGTGTTACTGAATGAAAAGAACTCAAGAAATATTTGACACTACGACAAAAGAAGTTCTACATACCTTACCAATAGCTCGTAGGCTGATGCTCCGGGTGACGTCGAATTAATACACGCCAATGTCCTGCTTTGTATTCCATCTTCGTTTGCAGCTCGTTCTACGAGCAGACAGCAACTTTATGAAATATTTCCGCGCACACGAGACCACAGAAGACACGAAAACGCTGTAGTTTACCAGGCAGCCGTTGGCGGTTTGATTTTCCAACGAACCACACACGCATGCGTATAAGGTCCTTCTTTCCCCGCGCCTGCGCGAAACCGTGTCGCGCATGGCAATTGACTGCAACCACAGTGCGCAAACGCATTTCGAGAAAGCAGCACTGTTAGTGTACATGGAGGGAGGTGACTGAAAGCTGTTCACTCTGTAGCTCGTTTCCAAATTGTTCCATTTTTAAACACCCAAATCGCTGTTCTAGTACAGACAGAATAGAAAACGTTCCTGTGTAGACAGGGTTGAATGGCGACGGGAAACAGTTTTTCAAAATTATTTTTATATATTTATTTTTTATATTGATACAACTTTATTGAACAGATTCCAATAGTTAATACAGCATTGGCACATGAAACAAAACGTATTTAATAGACACAAATAACCCCACATACAGGTAAAGAGAAGTTTAGATTAAATTACATAAGGTATGAGAAGTAAATTAAAATTTCAGAAACTAAACCATGGTTTCATATTGTTTTTTTAAGATTTTTTCCCTTAGAAATCAATTTGATAGACTATATGTACAGTTCCCATTCATTTTTAAAACTGATTATGGAGGGTTTCTTGTCATTCTATTTGCATTCATGTTTAAGTTGTTTAACCAGTAAAAATAACTATTGTATTTATATAATGTATATACTATATATTCAACTGTATTATATACATATTATATATACAGTATGTATCTCTCTCTCTCTCTCTTTATGTATATATATAAAGTAGTTCTTTCCAATTACCTTGTTATATTTCCTATCGGTAATATGTGTCATCCAATTCCAGTTCTGAAAGATTGACTGAAACATTAAAGTACATCAATGTATTTTGTGTTAGATGCATTAAAGGAAGTGGAATGGCTTTACAAATGCAATGGCATTCTTTGTGAGAGCAATTAACATCATTCATTCTTTCCAATAAATAAGTTAAACTAAAATAATTGACCACTTTCATCCATCAAATTAAGAACAAACAAAATGATTTTTGGTACCATTCTTGGTTTCAATAAGGTTTTCATATTAACTGTAACTGTCCATTTATTTCACAAGGCAGCATCATGTGGTGTAGCACTGAGAAACAAATGTGGACATAACAACAAATTGGTGCTTGTTCACAGGTTTTGCAGGTTGACAGGTTTTTACTGTATTTCTACAGAACTTTCCTGATCATGCAGTATTTTTAACCTCTTGTCCCTGCTAAAATTACGGTATGTGATTGCAATTTTTTTCACAGATTTTTACTGTGAATTTAAATGTACATGAGAGAAAAGTCTGTAATTTTAACAAAATACTACTGTAATATTTAGAGTAATTGCCCGTCTTGAAGATTACAGTATTTATCCTTTATTTTCACAATCTTCTTTCGTTTAAACGGTACAATTTTGTAATTATTACGTACTTTAATTGTAAAAATTTATGTTTCATACCGTTGCTTGATTTACAGCAATTCTGTGTATTTTATACAGTAATATATGTTTATTTGTTTTACGGTCTTTTACTGTTGCTATTTGACAGTCTTTTGCCGTATTTTCTACGGACATTTTTTACAGTGTAACCTAAACTAACATAAGAACAACGCAGAAGTCAGCATCGCACAATAAAAAGCCAATTTTTCCCCAATGGGTTCTTGGATTATTGTTCAAAATAAGATGCGATTTTAAAAAAAAATTGCTTGTGACACTTATACATTTAGTTTACAAAGATAATTATTCACAAATGAACACTGCTTTCAAACTTCTGAAGCATGAACTGCATCAGCCAAAGAAAAATCCCTATGTTAGGTTATAAAGTAACTACACCAGGGTCAGCTGACTTCAGTGTCATCACCACAAAGGCTCTAACTCTTATTTGGTGTTCTCATCCCTTCTATTAAAGATAAATATTGGTCCTCAGAGGTCACAATATTAAAATTCCATATGATTCAAGTTAAAATCAAACAGGTCCAACAATACCTGTTTCAAAGCCATGGCATAAAAACAGAAGTCTTAAATTCCACACATTGGATAATTTCAGTTTGTATCTAACAGAAATTGCCAGTAAAGGTCTACACATTGTCTAAATTGCACAAATTCCTAGGCAGAACCTGGCTACCGTTCTATGAAACAACTCTAGGGGTAACACCGACCCCAGCCTATTAATCCTGTCTATAAGGGAATCCCAGTGGGTGAGATCTGCATTCTTCATGCATCTGTTGGCCAACATTAATGTAAAGTTAGCAGCTCTGATTGATTTGCAGTTCAAATAGCATCACATCACCTCCTTTTACCTCCTAGCAGTCTTCTTCTGTGCTGTTTGTAGAAGCAGCACACAGACCTGCTGCTGTGCCTGAGAATAGCCCTCTATCAACCGCTGCTTGTGTTATACAGTGAATTAGTATGAAGGTGAATCCCGGTCACTGACCATGCTAAGTGCACTTTCAATTCCAATTTCAAGAATGCCACTCCTGGAAAAGTCCTTAATTACTCAGATCCCGCTCCTTGTGATGGATTGTGATAAACCGCTCGGCTTACTTAAGAAATCTACCGACTGAAAGCATGTTTTTCTCCCTGCGCTTCATCTTTTGCAGTCCTTGCATGAAAACCATGTTTGGACTCAGTGGCAAGTCGCTCCAATCCCAAATAGAGTCAATTCTAACCCTTCACACACTCCTCCAGTCCTAGAAAATTAATACACTTTACTATTACAAGATAAAGCTATAGGGACATATTACAGCAGGCATATCTGCAAGCCTGTAATACTACAGAGTCAGCATTCAATAAAAGACATTTGCAACCAGGCATTTCTCACAACAACACTTGCGAAAGATTTAAAAGCTTCTAAATTAGGTGCAGCTCACGCACCAAAGGTGCCTGGTAAGCAGCGCCATACTTACTTAAAATGACAGAGTTGTTTATGAAGGGGGGAGCCTCCCTCGCTTCAAGGTGGCACGCAAGAGGAGCAGTTTACGATCCACACACTGGGTTATTTAGCCTCAAACAGTGTGCATAATGTCGGCTGACAATCAGCGCACATAACTCACATCAGGTTTCAAATGATCTCCCACTTTATAACATCACTCCTTGAATACTGATCACACTATGTTTATCTGATGCAACATTTTTGCTTTGCTGATCTCGAGTTCAAAGGCAGATTTGTAATTTTCAGCTCTAGAAAGTTGCAGAAACTGTTGTGTTGCAGGTGTTTTTAACAATCCTTTGAGAGAAGAGGAGAATTGTATTCGCAGTAACCCTCTTTCACACCGTTGCAGCAGTTTTTTACAGCCAGGACAACTGCCCTTGGAGCCATTAAAAATTTAATCCAGCCGCTGTGCGCACATATAACATATCAACCATTATAACAACTGAGCCAGACAGGAAATCTGGCAGAAAGGGAAAAGAAAACAGAGGGGATGAGGTCATTTTTCATCCTGCAACAAAACCCAAAGCATCTGTAGCTTTTTCCCCTGGATATTTTAGTGTTCCAGGTACAAACGTAAACCACCTTTCTAAGTTTTCTAATGAGCTAACAGATCAGACTCTCTTGTATTTACTGAGAGATGGCAATAAAGAGTGTTATGAGTCTAGATTGCACTGTGTGTGTCACCTGAAGGACAGGCAACGCTCATCAGTTAATCCCCCTCTGGACAAAAAGCCAGTGGGGGCTGTAAAGCAGGTTTACAAGCGTGTTTGTTGCAAACTAAAAATGGCCTGTATTAAACCTGGTAAATCTGTCTCCTGCAGCAACAATGGCTATAAAACAGTGAAGTTTACTATAGAGCTTCAAGGTTGCAGAACAATCTAGCTCCAAATTTACTCTGCATTGAAAAGCGATGATAATAGTGAAATAGATGCTGTTTCTGAAGTGACAAAGTCATTGTAAGATGATGAGATCCTGCCCAGAATTCATGCTGCCCTCACTCCCTGCAGCTTTATTGCAATAATCACTCACCCCTGGATGGATTTCCCTACCAAAACACCCACTATTATGTGCCTTAAGATGAGAAAAAGGAATATATATTATAATATATTTAAAAATTCAGCCATATAGTAATTAAAACACCAATTTCCATGATAAAGAAACTCCAGCAGTATAAATAAGGAGTTTATCATTTCTTTTTTGACCTGGCATTAAAAATAAAATAAAATCTTGTATTTTAAGTAACAATGATAACAGAAAAAAACATGAATTTCAAGTATTTGAATAGTCATTTATTTATTCCAAAAAGAATCAAAGTTTCCATGAAACTTTTATCTCATCATGAGAATTTATTATCCTCATTATTTTTACCATTTGTAATTCAGTACACCCACCTGAGGCTGGCTGCAGTGCATCTAAAAGCTGTTTGCTAACTGCCATTAAATAACGAAATTAAAAAAACAGCAGTGATGCCCAATGACATAACTTTTGTCAAGCCCTGCCCTCCTCAGTAGAGCTGAACAATTCTGGAAAATAACCAAATTGTGATTTTTTTTCCCATCAGTATTGCGATTTAATATGCAATTACTTTTCAAGTTCCTCATCTTATGTATTTTCAACAAATGGAGCAATAAATTCTATATTATAACATCACAATATTAGATTAAATGAGGGCTGAACAATTTTGAAAAAATATCTAATGCGATTATTTTGACACGTTGTAAATTTAATAGATATTGTTCAAATGAAGGTTGTGAGCATTTTATGTCATTCACATTTTGATTAAGAAAATGCAAAAATAAGGAAAGTAGGTTTTTTGTAGGGATGCACTATATTGAATTTTTTTCAATTTCCTATATGCCGATATTTACAGATTCATTTTAGCCAAAATCAATATGATATTTAAATGTTTACATAACTAAAAATTCAGTTATTTGATCCTGTGTTAAGGTTAAAGGATGAACAAAGAAGCAAACTTTTTTCTTAAAACACACTTTAAAGTTTATAGAATGAGGATAGATAGAGAAGAAGATCGCAATTTATATAGGTTTCTTGGTCCAGCCTAAAACTCCACTACTCTGTTAGTTTATATGGTTACATTTTACAGTCGATGCTGATATTCACGGCCAAGATATCAGATGTAAACTTCTGCAGAAATTTTTATATCTACTGATATCAGGCCGATAATATTATGCATCCCTAGTTTTCTCTTAACTGGTCCTTTAAAAAAAATGGCATTTGTATGATTGCATAATGTGGCGAGCATAAATATCTCTGCTGCAAAAAAAAAAGTATCAAACTGGTATTTTGACACACATTTAAGGTTAGGGAATATTGCACCTTCTACAACAGGCAATATTGCAATTTAATCTAAATTTCGATGACTGCCCCAGCCCTACTCCTTAGTTTCTGTTATGGTACGGCCCCTTTTTTGAATGCATCCAAAATGTGCAACAACAGACTGCTCAGCTCCCCCACCTTAGGTGATTATTCACTATATTGCAAGTCTTGAAATTTTCAAAAACCTTCACTGTGTGGTACACTGACTAAACAATAAATCAGTGCCTGCCACTTTTAAACCTCTTTTTTTTTTCATTATGTGAAATTCATCTGTGAAAACGAGAGGGTTTACTGTTCAGTGAGTATGTGTACCTTGGCCTCAGTGAAAAAATAAAAGCAGTACACAGTAGAGTGCTTGGGTTTAAGTAGAAATCACTAAACCTTGTTCAGTCCATTTAAAGTATTACTGATGCCTGATGCTAGCAATGTTAGCTAACTTTAATGGCAACAAAAATCCTTCATTTTTACAGCTGTAATGGGATGCCTCTTATCTGCAATGACAGACACATCTTGTTTTATTGCTGCCGTTAGGTCTTTGTCACATCAAAGACAGCTGCATAAGGGAGCAGGAGCTGCTAATGGAGGCTGCTGTTCTGTTGCTGTACCTCTTCAATGTTTAGTCCTGCCTACTGATGGACCTCGGTTCTTCTTTGCCATTGTGTGCCCTCTGTAGCCCTAGCTCCTCCTGTTTCATTGATAATGGTCCATTTGAAGTAGGGATGGGTGATATATCTTTATTGATACATTCGTTGTATCACAGCTATTACCGCGAGATGAATAAAATTACTATATTATAACCACCAAGTATTAATTATGTGGAAGTTTTAAGTCATGTGCGGAAAAGTAAATACAGAGCCAAGGCAAGTTAGTGAGTGTAATGAGAAATTTGAGATGGAAGCGGGCGATTTGGTAAAAAAGAATTGCAGCACTGAATCGGTCACCTGGCAGTGGTTCAGCTTTCAAAAGGAGGACTATGAAAACAAAACACGTTAATCTGTAAAATTTACCGCAAGGTTACAACAGCAGTAACACAACTCATCATAAGTGTTGTTGAAAAGCCAGGGTTAAAAAAAATAATCTCATGAAGACACTCGACCCACCATATGACTTCCACGGGCTCAATTTTTTTTTTGCCAAAAACTCCCTGCCAGAGTTGTCCATGTCAGTAAGAGAAATGAAGGCCCAGCAGCTCACAAATGTGACCCACCTTTCCACAAAAACAGAGCCTAGTCTCAGCCTAGCAGTGCATTATTCCAAGAAGTAGGAGTTAAAAAGTTTGTGCCTCCAAACACGCTTTTATCCTAATGATCACTAAGGAAAGCTCCTTGCACACAGTCTGAAAGATGCTCGCATGTCATGGAACTTGTCAGAATCTCATCCAGTGGTCATCATCACAGTCAACAGGAATAATGTAATCAAAGACTGTTACGGCAATCAGCTGCAAATTAATTCTCAAATAATCCCTAAATCACTGCCAGTAACATTCAAAAATATTTTTTCTTTTGAATATGAACAATGTTAAGAAATATCATCTCACTGCTCTGCATTGAATTAAAAAATAATAAACATCTCAAACTCAATCAGAATGTAAGAAAACACATTTTTAGGATGAACATCACCTCTAAAGCATCAGCTGTGTCACAGAGGAGTTTACCATTTAACTTCACAAATGCTCTGGAGAAAGCTTCCAAATCCAAAATGACAACAATGATAGTTAAACTGCTGGTGACAAAGTAATTGTAATGTTATTAGATTCTGCTTTGAATTCACACGGTTACACTCCTATGCTCTGCAGTTTTATCGCCCCATCACTCACTTTTAGCTGTGCATGATCCTAAAAACACACTGTGATCAGCCCCAGCATGGGAAACATGACGGAGGTATTACTAGAAGCATCTTAAACTCCAGAAAGTACCAACTTCTATGATGAAACAGTATCTGAAGTGATTTAACAACAGCTGGTAGGCTGGAGGTTTACCTTTTTTTCTGAAGGTTGAACCAAACTCAACAAAGCTTAATCCTGAATAAAAAGGGACAATGGTGAGAGTAAAACTGTGGTCACAAAGTAACTGTAGTGTTACTAGAATATGAATTCACACAATTGCACTTTCACACTCTGTAGCTTTATTGCTCCAATCACTCACTCCTAGATGTACAACAATCCAAAAAGCCCCATTCTGAACAGTCCAAACAGGAGGAACATCATTGAGACATTACATCTCAGTGCTCTGTATTGAAATGACCTACTGCATCAAAAAGAAAGAACAGCATAATACATCTCAATTCCACCAGGGAGTAATAAAAACAGCAATTTCCATGATGAATAAAACGTTTCCCTTTTTGTTGTTGGTCCCAAACAGTGGCCAAAAGGGTTGCCCCAGTGTAATCTACCTTTGGGCGTTGGTACATTAATTCCATATTCATATTCAGTGAACCTAGCCCCCCACCCTCCCACCCCCTCCTCTGTCTCAGCCCCTCTGAGCAGCAAGGAGGAGGCCCCGGTTACTCCAAGGCCTGGGAATACCCTAGAGTCTGCACTGCAGCACTACATAATTCTGGCCTGCCTCATTATTTAGCATGTCACTGCTATTTTACATGTTAAAGCCTCGGCATTCGCCATCTAATTTATTATAAAAATATAGAATGGGCCGGGCTATGGAATGGGGTCACTTGCTTTCACGCGGCGCGGGAAAATAAATTCATACAAAGTCAGTCAAGTCAAGGTGAAAGCCGATGTCAGCAGGATGCATTTTGTCATTCTTTGGAAACAAGAGTATCTGAGACTTTTCCCTGCAGCCCGTCGATGTTACAGTTCCCCCTCAGTTCACAGCCAGTATTTCACTACTTTAATCTTCACTTTCATGCAGAGGAAACTCAGGTTCCTGTCTGAAAGGAAGAAAAAAAGAAAAACAGAGCAGAGTCCTGCCAAGAGTTGAATTGGCTTTGATGAGATTCAGCTGTAATTATTTCTCAGCAATAACAATAAGGACAACAACAACAGAAGACTTAATCCGCCAGTGAGAGGGCCTGATTCTGCTTCCTGGTGACAGTGATTAGGCCTAATCTAGGGTTTTGGTGTGTTCATTGGAGAAATGCCGTTTTTAATGGCAGTCTGCTTGGTTCTGTGAGTTTACTGTGCCCAGAAATTAGACGTTTACAGAAAACTTAGGAGTGCAGCCCAAATCTTTTGTGCTATTGATATTCAGCCAAAGGAGAAGTAATGCTCTGAGCATACTTTCTTCATTTTAACTATCTGTTTGGTCTTTTGAGGATCTTTTTTTCAAAAACATGAAATAAGATTAATAACAAAATAGCATTTTTTCTATTGTAAAATACATGATATTCCCTTTTTTGGGCATTATTGTGTTTATGTTCACTGCCATGTTTGTGAACTGTTAAAGTACCAGCATCCACATGATGAGGCGTTCTGATTTGCTCACTCTCATTAGTCATTGTTGGTAATCATCAGATATCTGCAACTGTTAATACTAGAGATGCACTAAGTGTGAAAATTAGGACCGATACTGCTGTTGAAAATGTGAAAAAATGTTGCCAATTGCTTATACCAATGTTTATTTCATAACTCCTATGCCAATATTTTCCTTGTGTTTAGCCATGAAAACAGAACAAAGATGTTCACTTCCTCTGCCCAGTAAAATATCTACTATTTGATACTTACTGGTACTAGATGTAAGCATTAATCTGATTTGACACAACAGACAAACACTGGCAACTCATATCTGTTCATGGCATATTATTTTGCCAATGGCAGATGTCTGTCAACAAAGGCCAGTATCGGCCAATACTGGTACTGGCCAGTCAGTGCACATACTTTGATTTCAGTCAGGAGCTGTAAAATAATCATGTTGACATTTTATTTACTTAAATTTATGCAACCAGAAAAATCTCAATAAGAATTTCATTTACAAGAGTGCCCTGACCAAGACAGGCAGCAGCACCATTAATAAAGACAAAGAGCAGTTACAATCACAGAACAACAAAATCCAGAGTCATAGAGCAGACAGTCATCAGTCAAAACCTCTACAACCTGATCCATCCTCCTTAAATGCCTTCAATCTACCAGACATACCAGACAAAATCTGTTCTACAAAGGAGTCCTGGCAGAGACAGCAGCAAAAGTCTGAGTAATTACCAGACCATGATAAGCAGGAAACATATTAGACCCTAAATTAGATTAAAGATTAGATAAAATAGTTACTGTATTGGTCCCAAAGAAAAATCAAGTTTAAGTGATAGGTGTTAAGCAAAAACAAGGGGTCCACCAATATTGGTTTTCCAGGGCAGCCAATATTAGGGATGCAGGATATTGTTTCCTTTTCGCCAATAAATGATATGCTGAGTTTACAGATTAATTTTACCAATACCGACAACAGATAACATGTGAATATGGGGAGTTTACTTGCTTAATTCTTCTTAATTCACACGAATAACTCGCTCCATTCACGCATCAAATTGCTTCTATGTGAGTGCCCAAAAGATGTGAGAGGGGAGGGGCTTCCTTCTCCTAGATCCGCCATCAGTCAGTTGTCAACATACATGACTGAGCTTGACTACGTTAAGAGTGCTAATGTTAACCATGGTGCTAACTTTGTTGTAGATGGCTGAAATCAAGTGACAGACAAATTTTTTCACAACTTACCAGGCAATCCGACCTCCTCACTCACTTTCCTCTAAGTGGGCTTATTTTTATTACTGTGCTGGTAGTACAGGCACGTGGTGGCATATAGCTCAGGGTAGCCACAGACAAACTTCACAGGTTTCTCCTCCATTTTCTGGTTGAATGAATCTCCTCCCTCTAAGGCTGGTCCTTTGCAAGACTTGGCCATCACTGCAGGAGTGATTAGCTTGAGTTCAGAGTTTTCAACTCTCACAAATAAGTGAGTGAAGTGAACGGTGCGTAGAACAAGGTGCAAATTCACCTCATTGAGTAAATAGCATGAACGCAGCGCTCATGCCCCCGAGTCAGTCTCACTTCAAGTAACATCTTTACGGTGACTTTACATTGTGAACACAACTTTAGGCTTTTTTTTTCCTGCCTAAAACTTCAACAAATTATTTGTACATATGTCTGAAATTTACAGCCAGTGTTGGGTAGCAGTACTTTTGAAACTAACTGGTTACGTTACTACGTTACATACTGAGAAAAGTAACTTGTTACGTTATTGCGTTACCTACTTCTTAAACTCACGCGTTAGCGTACTTTTGTGTTACTAAATATTAGAACCCTTTAGCCACTCGTTCCACTCATCAGTTGTAAAAACACTGGATAACAATCGCACGTCTGCATTTGAATGTGCAAATTCTAACGCCAATGTACAGCAAATATTTATAGTCCATAATCTGTGTCTCTGCAGCCTGAGAACACCGCTAACAGACAGGAAAACCTTTACAGCTCTTTAACACGCTCACAGTCTGACAACAAGCTGGGCTGAGGCAGACAGAATCACTGTGCGTAATAACAGCGCGCAATTGGAACGGCTGCACAGCTGATTCAGTAAAAGCAAACAGAGCTTTTAAACTTACGTTTCACCGGGATGTTGTTCTTGTCCCTTTTATCCAAAAGTCCATCATAATGTGGATATTTCCACAGTGTCCTGCTGTCCTCTCTGTCCTCCCACTGGCTCAACAAGCTAACAATGCACGTGTACTGGCACAAAATGTTTACCTTCCGCTGGCATGGTGCTACGTGCCAACATGACTACAGGAAAAAAGAAGGACAAACAGAGCAGATGCCTCAAGGAGCTTCCTTTTTTTCTTTCTCTCTTTTTGAAGCCATGGAAGAGAGAGGAAATTTAAGATTTTTCTGTCAGGACTGATTACTTTTATGAAAATGTAACTAAGAACAGGATTACTTGAATTGTAAAACTAGCGCGTTATGTTACCTGTTAAAACAACAAAGTAATCTGAGTACTCTAACAGATTACTTTGTAATGCGTTACCCCCAACACTGTTTACAGCAACATATAAACACTGGCAGAAATGTCCATGTCTGCTGATACCAGTAATAACATTTCAAAGCTGTTATCTGCTGATACAGATATCATACCAATAATACTCTGCCCCTCTAACTGATACCAATAATTAGGGAGACTGATAACATTGATTTAGAGCATGAATTTACAGTAAATATGTGCCATCAGTAAGCTTCAGTTATGTAATTTTGAGATCTACAACAGGTGATAGGACATAAAGAAGCTGGGCTTCTTCATGACTAATTATGAAAGATCGATGTGTACACCAGCAATGAAGGGGAGATTTCTCTGAAAACCTATTTACTAAGTAGCAGTTCAAGCATTCAGATTGTTCTTTTTTACTGAAGTTAAAGTAGCAATACCTCAAGTAAAAATACTTAAAACCTTCATTTAATTATGACCAACAAAATTCTTATTGTAAACAAACATGAAATGCTTTTCAGGATAAAATACTGTGCCACAGAATTGTAACTTCTGGTGTGGTAATGTAATAAATGATGCAGGTGGAAAGATGGAGCTCATTTAGAAAGATTTCTATTGAAACTATGAAAACAGAGCCAGAGCAGAAGAAGGGGAGCCAAAGTGGTGCACTTTATAATTACTGAATATTATCAGCTATTAGTAAAACTGAAGCTGGTACAGATCAGGTCAAGAATCGGTCAACTCCTAGCATGAAATAATCAAATGAAGCTTAAAATCATCCCAGTTGACAAAAATGCTTTAGATTACAGTAAAACATCTCTGTGGCTCAGATCAAGATGATGGAGCAAAAACATTCAAACAAGAGGACTCAAGAGAAAGTGTGTTCAAAGACATACATGGTAAGTTCATGAAGCAGAATGGTACAGCTGCTGTTATTCTTCTGGGTTGCATAGAAGTAGTTTTTAATAGGGATGCATGATGTAATCGGCAGAAATTAGCTAAAAGTGTGAAATGTTGTATTGGCAGATCACCAATATTTTGGCTATAAAAATCCTATATCCTATCCTAAAATGCCTGTATCAGCTGTAAACATTTGGCTGTACCAGCCTTTTTCTTTATCTTTCATCATTCCTTGCTCTTTAAATGATGTTCCTACACACTTTTAAAGGTTAAATTTAAGACTTTTTAAGACCAGAACTGAGAAAAATTAATACAACTTGTTCCACTTTTTAATATCACTAAAGTGTCATAAATGAAAGGCATATGAGATTTCTTGGTATACCACACCAGAGCTAAATTTAGGGATTTAAAGTACAGTTGTTGAAAAGTCAAATGGTATAAAGAGATTTTTTTGGGGTCATAAATGCCACAGTTTGATTATTTCTAACACATTTAATGCAGAATATTGCTTTTTTTTTTTTTTTTTTTTTTGCTCTTTTGGAAGACCTGTCAAAATAAGGGTGGGCTGCATGGATTTTTCAGTAGGCACCCTGGTAGCCCAGATCTTAGAGAAATGGACAAGTGTTTCATAGAAGTACAGAGTGCATTTAATCACAGTGAACCAGAGGAAATCAGGGAGGGATCTGGGGTCCTCCACAAGGAAATTTAGAGCATCCAACACTGAATGCCCTGAATTATAAAGAATATTTATGCAACAATTTGAGGGGGAAGATGATTAAAATTGTATAAAAAAGGACATCTTTGTCAAAGTGTCTTCTAAAAATTAAGACCTCTAACTGGTAAAAATCAGACTTTTCAAAGCCTTAAATTTCACATGTGCAATTTAAGACTTACCATGGATCTGCAGGAACTGTGTTTAATGTGTATTTTAAGGGCAGACATTTCTATATTGTTCATCCTCAAACTTTGAATTGAGTGTTTTAATGACTGAAGTTTTAGGTCTGACCTACATTTAAATAGTGGTGTCAATATAGGCTACACTGATTTGTAAATATAGGAATATTAGATATGGGCAAAAATCCAATGTAGTGCACCCCTAGTTTTAAATCATCAGTTCATATGCTTATGACTTTTAGAATTAGTCTAAATTATCTTTGAAGAATTTGCAACTCGAATTAATTTACAATTTGATTTTGGTTCTCTAATAAAGAGTTAAAACCAGGAGATATTCAGTTTTATATCTTAAGAAATTAACAAAAACATTGGGAAAAAATCACATTTGAGCAACAGAACAATTTATTCTAACTTCTAATTTAAAATCGGGCTGACCATTTTTGTGGTAAGTCCTTTTTCCATGACATTACATGAGCAGAAAAGCTCCTGTACAGTTCATGTAGTGATAATTTCCTGTCACTATGCCTCATATCAGCCCCTCAGTCCTCCCAAAAAGTGACTGAGAAGCAAAAGAGGACGGAGGGAAGTGGAGAAGGGGAGAAGGAGAAAGGGCAGATGTCAGGGCGCTCCAGGAAGAGGATTGCTAAGCGCTGTGAACATTTTTCAAAAATGATGTTTTGTGCCTCAAACATCTTGCTTACAGCAGCAGGGTCTGATCCAAGCATTATGTGCGAATACATCAGTAGCCCTGGACCCCCCTCTCCACAGGCGTACAAGCACACACACACACGCACATAAACACACACACATTTCCTAGTAACTGAAGCTCGCCCCCCCCCCACCCCCCATCCCCCCGCCACCCTTCTTCTTCTTCTTCTTCTTCTACAGAAGTAAATTATCAAAACTGTGTTTGAAAGTGAATGAAGGGTGACTCGCTCTCTCTCTCCCTTTCTCTCGCTCGCTCTCCCCTTCCCCGCTTTGACATCTCAGTTTTTTTTTCTCTTTTTTTTTTTCTTACTTGCCACCGTTTCTGGGCTAGGTGATAACTGCCGGTAATAGGATTAACATTGATTTCTTTTTGCAAGAACAGAGATGTGCCAGTTCCAGCTATTTATTGAACTGCCAGCTTTGAACTATGAAAACTGACTGCAGGAAAAGACCTAATGCAGCATTTTAAAGAAAAGAAAAGCCTCTGTGCAATTCTTTCTCTCCCTCTCTCTCTCTTTTTTTGTTATTTCTTCCTCCTCTGTCTTCTTCTTCTCCTTTTTGTTGTTGCAGGATAAAAGAGAAAATCGGCTGCCTCTGTTCTAAGCTCTGGTAATGACTTTATTTATTGACTTTGTTGTGGATTTTTTTTTTTTTTTCAAACCTCGTCAGTCAATATATTTCTGATTTGATCTTTAATTTGTGAGTGTGTTTGACTTCTGTTTCACCTTGAAATGAAGATCCATAACTGCATTTTCTTTGTCAAGGTGGTTTTACGAGTGAGGAGTATTTCTTTTAAACTCTTATGTATTAAAGAAAAAAAACTAACCAAATGTGCCAATTTCTATCTCCTCATAATAACAGAATAGTCTCATAAGTCACCTGTTTTCATACTATATATTTGACTGCATAGAAAACAAGTCTTTTCTTTATACAACCAGTTTTCTCTCTAATGTTCTGAATGGTATTTGTTGTATCTGCCTTTGTTTTAATTGCTACATTAAGATAAATGATTCTTCTTGTGATATTTTACTGCTGCAGTGTGACTCTCTTAATTAACTCTGAATGGGTTCATTGATTACTGAGCCATGTCTATTGATGACACTACTTAAGCAGCTAACAGCTAAAGCTACACACTGACTGTTCTCTAATTAGTGACAGCAGCTAAATACTGTGTCATTATACTGAGTGTAGCTCATTATAACAGTGTAGCTTTAAGAATAAATAAATGACTGCTAGACTTTGTTTCTCAGTTTTGGGGATGTTGTTTTGAAGTGTTTGAGATCACAGAATTAATGCATTTTTATACTTAAGGTTGAAAATTTCCCCAAAACATATAATCTGCCCTACAAAAACATGGGATTTGTTGTTAAAAGAAGGACTACTACTTAAAATCATTTTCTGGAAATATCTATGAATCTTTAAAGTGTCAGAGGAGAAGTAAAGACCACATATCATAATGCTCAAAGCCTAAAGAAGTGTTTTTTAAGTGCAGGCTGACTCCCAGCAGCAGTAGGCGGTTTGTGGAGAAACTGAACAAAATCAAATCTGTACTGTTGGTGAAATATACATCCTTTTGGATGTTATTCGCTGAAATTAGAAATCTGTGTTGTTTTTCAGTGCAAATCTTTCAAATTAAAACACCTAAAGACATACTGATTTAAAGCAGATTTTTTTTTTGTAAATTTGTCGACTGTTACTAATACTGTTGTTTTTCATTAAGACTGTTTAACCCTTTATGACCAACCAAAGAAGGCAAAAACTAGAAAAAAATTAAATTGTGCTCAATTTGCAAAAAGACAGCATGTTTATAAAAAGTAAACTATTCACAGTAGTGCAATCAATTCTCTTTGTGTGCCAGATACTTTTCCAGAAGACCATGTTGAAACAATAACAAGTGAGACTCGTGGCCTGCAAGAATTACAGTGTGATAGGTTTCATGCAGACCAAACATCATCATATGTCATTATGTACATGTAAAGTAGGAAGTGCTGTGAAAGGCAGCGGTCCGGATCATATTATAGAATATTGTTTTTGATGTGTGCCCTTTTTCCTACATTTCTGCAAAAGAAGGAAGGATATTTCTGGAAGGAAACAGTACTTTCTGAGTTATTGAACATGTGATATGTTAGTGTTACTCTCCTGGTTTTATGTGCAAAAAGCATTATTGCTCTGTCTCATTTGGTTGCAATTCTAACTGTGGTTAAAGATAGAAATGCATTGGGAGAGCCAGTGCTCCCATAGGTCTTATTAAACAAAAGGCATGAGGAAATCTGTTGGTCGTGTACATATCAACTTGTTTTTTAAATCCCTTTTCTATGCAGAGAACTGACCAAAAAAAAGATGTAGAACAGGGATCATCAACTACATTTGTACAAAGGCCCACTTTTTTCTTAATGGACACTTTGGGGGCTGAACTTTCAGCCTTTTTTTTAAGCCTTTAGCATTGTGATCACCTTTACTGCAGCCAGCCACAAGGGGGCGACTGAGATATTTTAGCCACATACTTCCGCTAAGATGGACAGTGTGTGATCCTAACTTTACACCAGCAGGGTCTAATGAAAAGTTTAAGCAATGTAATGGATTTGATATTCCTTCTTACTGCTCAATCTCTTCAAATGAGAACTGGCTTTACAAAATCTCTGAAAAATATGGTTTAGGAAAAACTGATTTTTTTTAAGGCTACCTACAAATTAGGGCTTACTTTAATAATGACATGAAATTAACTAAAAAAACTCAGAGTCTGACCTTGTTGACATCTTTGCTGACGTGTATAAAAGTAAGGACACCAAGTATCAGCTCTGTATTTTAGAGTCCAATCCTGTAATTCAACAAAGAAGGTTAGAGTTAGACAGTAAAAAGAGTTTGGACTTGCCATCTCTGAGGATGACTGGTCAAAAATATGTTCTGTTCGGTCCTCCTCCACCAGCTCTGGACTTTTGAAGGATTCCTGCAGGCATAATCTGATAAATTTCATAACTCCTAAAATAAAATGTCGACAGACAGATGATATTAGAAGAGGGCAATGTTGGATGAAATGTGGAGAACAGCTTGCAGACAACAATCGCATATTCTGGAACTGCCCAGTAATTCGACCATACTGGCAGGAGGAAACGCAAAGAATTAGAAACATCTTCTGAGTTGAGAGTGATTGTTCTTTCTTAAAAATGTATCTGGGGAACATTGCAGCTCACTTTTCAAATGTAGTGTGTTCACAACCTTGAGAGGTGAACTTTCACATGAATGCATGTATTTCCATCACTTTTGTCATATGGACAATAAGAATGACCCACTGTTTTTGTTTGTTTGTTTGTTTTGTTTGTTTTTGTCATGATTTACGAAAGGAATTCTAAATTTATTAATGATTTTCTTTTCACTATTTGTTTGACGGTCCTATCAAAAAAGGCCATTTTTGGGATAAATCTTGTTTTTTTTTATCTTAGAGTTGGAAACTAACTATTTTATCTACGGGATACTTTGGCCGGTGGCTTGAAAACTCTACCAGCCACTTTTTTTTTAAGCAAGCAGCATAATGAGATGAGATATAGTATTAAAATCAATCGTTACAGTATTCAAGTTACAGGCTAATTTTTAAAGGAAAATGCTCCAACTATTTAAGAAAATACTGGCATTCACTCTGTCTTGTCCTTAATATTTTGAGGCTGATTTGAGTCTCCATTGCAGTCATAAAAGTTTAGATTTAACTGCAATTAAGCCTCAAATGTAGGGATAGGAATCAAGAACCGGTTCACAACTGGAACCGGTTTCAGTTGGTTCAATCCATTTACATCATTTATATTTATTTTCAAAAATTCCCAGATCCAGACCTTACATACATGCCCTGAAAAACGGGAGGCAGTCAGTGCAAACAAGAACAGAGAAGTTGAGTAAGTAAACAGGTCAGACAGTCACAAAAGTAGTCAAAAGTGTGGCTTCATTTCTCATGTGCAACTTCTGCCAAACAGCGATTTTATGCAGGGCATGCATCATTTTGCACAAGAAGTGTTGAAGTTGTGCAAGATTTCAGTTTATCTCCATATGTACAGAGATCTAGGATCCAGAGACTAGTTTTATATTTTTCATCTTTTAAAAAAGATGAGCAGTAGTTTTATATAAGATGTATAAGATATAGATATATATATATGTAGCATGTTCTCCCAAACACATGTATGCATGTATTATGAGTGTCAGTCTTGCAATTATTGAATATTTTGTGCACGAGTCCTACTATCTTACGTTGGAATTCAGGCCTTGTTTAACTATCTTGGACTTCAGATGAGGGAAAAACTTTAGCAGGTAGACCAGCTGCAGCATACAGTCAAACATCCCAGTACATAGCCGACTGTAAACATTTGACAACAGCTCTTACACAGGGATGAGGAGGAGGTGTTTGTTGATCAATTAGTGGTAAGATGTACCCAATCCTGATCATAAAGTTGGTAAAAACAACCAAAAAGACGGGACTCAACTTATGCCATTTTCTGTTACGAAATCAGTCTGTTGTTCCACTTACCTGTCCAGGTGGCCGAGCACCAAATGAGACATTAAAGAGCCGATTCACCAAACACTGCTCAAAAATACCTGCATTTGGCTACTGGCTGGTGCTCATTTCCACCCTGGTCAATACATATCTGAAAGCAGTAATTAATTTTTAAACATATCTCCCCATTCAAGAATGAGGGAGTTTTCTGCTAAATTTAAGGCATGCTAATGTAATTTAGAAAGAATGCAGAAGGAACTTAAGATATTTTGCAGAGGAGGTCCTGGCTGGAGAATAATATTATAACAGAGTCCTTGGCCCTGCAAACTAGGAGGACAACCCCATACTGCGGAGAGTTTTATCTATAATCTAAAACAGCAACTATTCTAAATAAAGACACTGAATTTAGAAAAGATATGTTTTTGAAATAATAAATCTAATTTTTTTATTTTTTCATTTTTGATTCACAGGTAAAAAGAAGACTATAGAAATAATTTTATAGGTGACTTGTTTATGAAATGTGTATTTTTCCATGTTTTATCAAAATGTGGATTTGTCTCAAACTGCTAAATACCTCATTGATCGAACCTGTTAATTCCAGCATGAAGCTCAAATAATTGTCATTTCTCTGCTGAATGTAATAACCAGGGTAGATTTGTGCTCCACAATAACAATTCATTTAAACAGAAATTCAGTTTCTATTAAAATTTTGCATATACAGACTTGAAGAAAATAGATGCTGATGCAGACTACATGACTGAGATTGAGTGAGATGTTGTGTTGCCCTGTGTTGTGTTGTTCCTGAACCCCAAATACACACAAACACCCACCCACACGTCTCTTAATATCATTTCAGCTGAAACAAGAAACAACTAGCACTGTCACTACAAATGCTCCCCCCTTCCAAACCAGACGCCCGTCAGCCGGCTAATGTCCCCTGAAAAACACACTGTGAATTAGAATAGCCACAAAAGTGTGTCTGTGTGTGGGGGTGTGTGTGTCTGTGTGTAGGTGGGTGTGTGTGTGTGTGTGTGTGTAAGAGAGGCGTAGGGAGGGTCGGGGAACAGGGAGAGTGAGGGAAAGAACTCATCTGTGTCACAGTCTATCCCCTCGGGCAATCAAGGGAAAAAAAAAACAGTCATTAGCAACTGGTGGTGCTTGCTCCAGCAAATCGCCGTTTGAGTGAAGATTTATGCAGACTCCTGACTGGAAATGATTTATTTATTTTAGCAGAGGCTGTGAGATCATTAACCTCCGCTGTGTCTCTGGGGAACGACATCTGCGGCCCCCCACACTGCTCAGACAAAAGGCCCCACGCGTCCCTTGGCTTCACGGCTCAGGAGGAGGAGGAGGAGCAGCAGCAGGAGGAGGAGGACATGGGGCCAAGGGGCCTGTCTGTGAGCCAGAGGGAGAAAAGGCCTCTGGTGTGTAAACTCAACCATTTAGCAATGATCAGGCTCACTTGTTGATGCTGCTATGACATGTGACGACACTGCTGGTTTGGTATTTATCTGATATTGACAGCAAGTGTAAGCTCTGTGAGTTTAGCTTTGAATTTCACTGAATTTATGACCACAAATGGCTAATTCAAGTAGGACAGAAAGATACTGGAAAAACTCGGGTTGCAATAGGTTTGCTTTCCAGGACATAAATCCTAAAAAAAGATCAAAACAGGATAAGATATTCTTAACAAACAGCCAGTATATGTAGGCTTGGACAGCTAAGAGCAAATATCCCAATCATTATTTAATTTAAAGGACTCCAAAAGATGAACCTAAAAGTGTGAGGTAAATTAAATTTCCATTGATGTGCAAACATTCAGCACTGCTTTGTACTTACTTCAAGTGATCCATGGAGGTTTCCATGGAGAACTGGCCATCAGTGTTAGCTAATCCCATTCATCCATACAAATTGACACAGGTGGTTCAGTGTCTTGCCCAAGGACATATCGAACATATCAACATATTGAACATGTGACTGCAGGAGCTGGGGATCAAACCCATAATATTTCAATTGTGGGATAACCAACTCTACCCACTGAGCCACAGTTGCGTTTGCAGTTCTGGCACCTCTGCTGTGGAATAACCTGCCTCAGGACCACAATGCCTTTCTCCATCCTCCCAAACTCTTCCACTCTGTTTGCATGCTCCGGAAGGTCTGCCACACTGGTGCCAAGTCCTGCTGGAAAATGAAATCAGCATCTTCTTTAAGTATGTCAGCACAAAGTGCTCTTAAATCTCCTAGTAAATGGCTGCATTGACTCTGGACTTCAGAAAACACAGTGGACCAACAGCAGCAGATGCCATGGCACCACAAACTATCACCAACTGTGGAAACTGAAAACACTGGACTGCAAGCATCTTGGATTCAGTGCCTTTCTGATCTTCCTCCAGACTCCCTAGACCTTGATTTCCAAATGAAATATAAAACAAATATTCATCTGCAAAGAGAACTTTTGACCACTGAGCAATAGTCCAGTTATGTTTGTCCTAGGTGAGACACCTCTGATGTCTCTGGTTCATGAGAGGCTTGACATGAGGAATGCGACAGTTGTAGCCAAATTTCTCGATTGGACTGTGCATGGTTGCTCTTCATGAATTGATTCCAGCCTCCGTCCGCTCCATGTGTAGCTCCCCCTGAACAGCCTCTTCAGCAATGACCTTCTGTGGCGTACCCTCCTTGTGGAGGGTGTCTGATCATTCTTCTGGACAACTTTCAGGTCAGCAGTCTTCCCCATGATTGAACCGGAGTAAAACCTGATTTATGCTTCTGCATCACGTTGACAGCGTAGCTACACATAGCCCTCCGCATCGACGCAGACCCCTACGCCGTAGCCTGACGCGCACCTCCAAAAAATCCTAACTACGCGTCGCGGAGACGCAGACCGCAAGGGCTGTGATTGGTCCGCTCAAGACATCATTTCTTCATCCAGGTCCCTCAGTGGGCGAACCATTGTGGCAAATTCACCCGTTCTCAGCCTTGACTCGTTTAGTGGTCGTACAGACCGCCTCCGCAAACGTCTTCCCTGTTGCCTGCGCTTCAACATTTGCACCAAAAGAATTTCTTTGTCAATATCGATGATCTCTAACTCTAAACACACCCGCTCCACCTCAATTGCCATGACCGGAAGATAAACAAGGATTCGGATGTGAAACCACACACACACACACACACACACACACAGCCACACCCCCTAGCGTCATGGCGTTGAATTTACAGAGCGATGTGTTTCCTTGATGCAGAACTTTGAATGATCAACGACGCAGAAGCATAAATCAGGCTTAAGAGACCATCTAAAAGCTCAGAAAAGTTTTGCAAGTGTTTTAAGTTAATTAGTTGATTAGAGTGTGACACCAATAGTTTACAATATTGAACTTTTCCCACAATATTATATTTATTTGAGATACTGAATCTGGGTTTTTTTAAGAGCTGTAAGCTATAATCATTACAATTAAACATCATGAGCACTAAATATTTCACTGTGTGTAAGGAATCCATATAATATATGAGTTTCATGTTTTGAATTAAACTCCTGATAATATTCTTATTATTGCACATGTATATGGTGCTGCTAGCAATGTGCAAAGACTGAAAATGGAGCTACATCGTCATTGTAGTCATCTAATTCCCTGCATTAAAACTTAAGGAAATCTGAATATCATTTTAGAAGCAGATCACCAGGGTGTGTATCTCTCTGACTCCAATATGAAGGAAAATCGTATGTCTGAATGTCGAATGTCTGAAGTTCTCTCTCATGCTGAACCAGTCTGTCAAAAATGACCAAATGAAATTAAATCTAAGATACTTTAAAACAGCATTAACGATCAATTCAGATGGTCCAATGCATATTTTTGCGTGCTGTAATTTAACACAAGTTAAACACCATGGCCTCTGGGTATTAAAAATATTGCAGATGAGTTGGTCTCAAGGTGCCATCGCAGTCCCAGGGCTTCATGTACATCAATACACTGTTAATGACATGTACCACTATATTCATGTCCATCTAATTAGAAAAGTTGAGGAGGTCCTGAACAACTCCAAACTGATTCCTGGAGTGGCAGGAGAAATTAGAAGGGTGAAGCAAATGACAGTATAAATCTGAAATTAATCAGGACTTTAACTGAACAGGGGGGCCATGTGTGGCCTCACGCAAGCCTTTTTAACTGTGTGTAATTGAACACTTATGGCAATCACAGGGCCGTATTAAAGAGCATCTGCATTAACCCAGTGCACCTGGAGTGAAGGAGGCCATATTAATTAAATAATTTCCCCCCGTTTCCATCCCCAAGTGCTGTGATCCCTTAATTTCATTTGATTTGAAACGATCAGAATCCTGGTTTCTTGAGGAAACGGTATAGAAATGGATAGGGAAGACAAGTGGGAGGGAGATGTAGGTTTGTCACTTTGCTGGAAGTGATGACTGCGCTCCAACCTTATCAAGCAAACACTTGAGAGCACAACAAATCAAGATTTTATTGGGGGTAATAAACTCCAGCATCCAATTGGAGATGAAGACTACAAATTTATGAGAAATGTTAACGCTGGCACAATTTCCTCCCCAGATGGTGTGATGTTTTGGTATTTAAGGTGATACTACCATCTGAATATGTGCTTTAGACTGCTATTGAATTCTTCTGTCCATAAATATGCCTGCAGTGGAGACTTTTCTAAACAGCTTCTTATGGCAGAACGTCTGTTTTTCTTTCAGAAATGACTTTTAAAGGTATTCAGTTCTTTGCAGAGCCTTTTGTTTGACTTGAGAATTGTATTAAAAATGCAAAGTATAATGGAAGATGTTAAATTATTTCTTGAGGTGTCTGGCTCTAAACAGCTGCATGAGGCAAAACTAAAGAAAACAAAGAGTTGTCATCAGAAAGGAAGCAGTTTTTAATTCAAATGGCAGCACAGTTTTCTAATTTAATAAATGAAGTTGGGGAAATATGCAGAATAAGTTAGAAAAAGGGGGGAGAATAATTTGGCATGATGAGAAACAATATGGTGTGGTGAGGGCAGAGGGGGATCAGTGATAAACAAACAAACCTTGACAAGGGCAGCGCTGGAGAATCAGCTGGGGGAGCGGCGAGGTCTGCGGTCGGGTGCAGACAGCCCTGTTTGAGAGGGGGCCCTGCCAAGTACCGACCCTGAACTGCGGCGCTCCGGTGCTGCCTGGCTGCACTAAGCAGTGGCTGCCAGCACGCACTGATTTATCAGGGGGGCAACGCCAGCCGCCACCTCGCTCTCCCTCGTGCCCTCCCTTTATAAAGAGCCTCCCTGACGGCTCTGATAGTGCAATCAGGGCTACGGCAGAGCCAAGGCAATTTCTCCTTCACTCTTTGATAACCCCGTGCCTCATTGAAAGCCAATAGCAATGGCAGCAACAACAGCTCAATTGGAAAGAGTTGCTGCATTTTGAGGGGGGAAAAAGGTTACGCCTTGACAAAATGAGGGGGGTGTAGGGGGATGTCTGCCTCACTTTATGTGAAAGCCTTATTGTCCTCCAACAGGTGGCGGGATTCCTAAGTGACCACTGTCCCTCAGCTAGCTCATCGGGGGAAATGTCAAATGTTTTTTAAACTATTATTATTTTTTTAACCACCATTGAAATTCTGACAGGATGGCTGGAGCTCATGTATGACTTTTGTCCATGCTGAGCAATATATAAAACAGTCTGAAGCTTTTCAAAGTTCTAATGAGTTTGAAGTACTAAGGAGTTCCTGAATAAAAATGTGAGCTCTGAATTGCTTATTTGCTTGATATTTACTAGGAGTAGGAACTTCAACATAGCTGTCATTGTTCTCATCTAGTGTTAAGTGTGACCAAACTTTTAAAGGGAACTTTCTGAGCATAGTAAGAAGGCCCTATCTACAGCCAGTATTTGGACAATGACCTATTTTTTTTTTTTTTTTTTTTTTTTTTTTTTACCACCAAAGTGGTTCTAAATTTATTTGCCCTCTCAGTCCCATCAACAGACCTCTCCACCCTGCAGCTGACAGTCAATCTAACACACTGTAATGACTGTTCATCAGTACAGAGCAGGGGTGAATCTAGACTTTTTGGGTGGGGGCCCGGGCCCTGATTTTTGCAGGAGGGACATGAAGTGTGTGCGCACACAATAAATCATTATATATCATTACAATACTTTAATTTATGATTCAAATGTACTCTTAAAAACAAAACAAAAAAAGTATTGGTCACAATAGGTAGTTTAAATATTCCTTGAAATCTGCAAGTTCTGGTAGGACTAACAAATTCATAAGACTGTAAAAATAATAAGTCATTAGAAATTTAGTTAAGAGTAGAGGGCAGAATTGTTAATGGAAAATACAATTTATCTGAGTTGAATGAGGTTTTATGAGTTAATTTTGTGAATTTGTTCAATTTGTTGTTGCCTTTAAAAATACAAATGTATTTTTTAATGTCATTGACCCTGCTCAAATTTTATTTCCTAAAAGTATCTATTTAGGCACAGGTATAAGATAAAACCAAAATGAAAGCAAGGTTATAATAGTTTGGGGGTTTTCATTATTTTTTATTTTTATGTCGTTTTACCTTTTGTTTTACATTTCAGTTTAGTTTTAATCCGTTTTTTCCCGCTGGATTGCTTGTTAAGCTTAGTTTTCATTTTGCAAAGGTGCTTCGTTTTAGTTTAGTTTATATTTGTTTAGTGTTTGTTTTAGTTTTTTCTGCAATATCGGATACCTGTCAGGGGCGACACCCAAAAGGGCCCTTCACTGTTCCTTTCATTTATTCAATTTTGATGATTGTACACAACTTAAGACCAAAAAAAACCCAGTGTGTGACGTCTTCTCCAGTCAAATCAGGATATTTTACTCTCTCCAGGTTTTGGCCTACATGTCAGTCATTATGCTGCTGTCAAAGACCAAAACTAAGGAGACTTTATCTTTAATTTAGTTTACTTTTGGTCAGTTTTGTCCACACAGAATTTAGTTTTAGTTCTGTTTTTTAAGCTTAGCTTTTATTTAGTTTCATTTAACTTAAATGACTTTTATAGTTCAGTTTTGAATTTAGTTAGTTTTTGTTAACTATAATAACCTTGACAATGCTCAACCCTAGTGTTAAGTGATGTATGTGGTGCAAACTATGAGGGTCGACCAATATTGTTTTTTTGTGACCAATACAGACTACCGATATTTAGTCGCTCACAAAACTGTTAACCAATATTTGAAACCATTTATTTATCTATTTATTCACTGCAAAAATGAAAATCTTTTAGTGAAAATTAAACATTTGAATTGGTATAGTTGAATTAGTACAACAGCAGTAAAGGTGAGTTTTATATCTGAAGACTCTATACCAGGGCTGTCCAATTTGGGGCCCTATTATTTTTGGCCCACTGCCCATGTTCAATTTTTTTTTTCCAATTATTATTCATTTCCCACTGCCAGCAGTCTAAATATTTCTTTCAATATTTATTTATTGTTGCACTATTTATTTATTGCTGATGAATGCTTAACTAGACTTTTATTTAATAATTTAACTAGCGAGGTAAATATTAACTAAGCCATCTAAATCAATAATTTGAATAAAAAGCAGTATTCCCCTCTTAAATATGTAGGAGTAAATAAGCATTACTGTAAGGTCTATTACAGTCATTTCTAAGGATGCACACTATTATTGGCTTGATATCAGTATCTGCAGATATTAGCTTAAAAAGTGAAATATCAGTATTGGCAGATATGAAAATTTCTGTGAATATTTTTCTGTAAAAATCGGCCTATATCAGCTGTAAACATATACATACAGTATACTGGCCTCACAAACAGATAAGCTAGAGAAGTCTAAGGCTGGACCAACAGACCTACTTTAACTGATGTCTTTTTCTTCATTCATCATCATCGTTTACACTTTCAAGCATGTTTCAAAGACTGAAAGTTGTTAATTTTTTCATCCTCAAGCTTTAAATTGTGTTTTTAAGGACTGAAGTTTAAGGTCTGAACGACATCTAAATATCAGTATCAATATCAGCTAAAATTATGTGGTAAATGTCGGTATAGCCGATATTGGTAAAAATCCAATATAGTGCATCCCTAGTCATTTCCCTCATCTCTACAACATCAGGACATTTCAGCTCTGATTCTATCAAAAGGAAAGCCTAACATGTTTAGTGCAGAAAATAACACCACAGTCTAACAATGTTTAGTCATCTGGTTAAAGGATGAACCCGCTAAAGATGCTTGCTAACACATCCAACACATTACAGGATTGACATTATTGTACACTTATGTTACGTTTTATAACATTAAAAACACAATCTCAAACTTACTGATGTTACATCTGCAGTAAGGGAAACTCTGGTAAGTCCTCGTTTCACTGGCACCAGTTAACTTTAAAAATAAACCTGAGCTGAGGATCAATACTTTGCAGGCTAGCATTAGCGGGTTAGGGCAGGGTTAGGGTTTCACTTTTCGGGCATTTTCTGAGGTTTAACTGTGAAACTGGAGAGACTTGTCGCTGTAGACACTGAATCCAGGATTCTGGTGTTTCAGGAACTTCAGTGAAGAGGAAAATGAAAGATGGAAAATGATTTTAAGATTTGTGTTGCTGTCCGTATATTTACAGACGTGGTTGGCTCTGGCCTTGATGGAAAACTGAATGTCTGTAAAAAGAAATGGCAGTAGTTTATGGCAGTCCCTTGGGCAGTGTTCAAGGGATTTCTTTCAAAACTACAAACTTTAGCCACTGGATAGCACTAGAAGAATATTCTGTTGACTGAAAACTCAGTTGAATGAACCTCTGTGCCTTGATGTTGTGCACAAAATTTCAAGGCAATCCATCCAGTAATCAATAGGGCCGTTTGTGGCTCAGGAGGTATAGTGGGTCGCTCATGTTCAGTTGTTTCTCTTTAATCTATTCTTTCCTTTGTCAGATAGTGAGACCAAACATTCTCCCATTGGTTAGGCCAATAAAAGCTTACCTCCATATGTGAAAGGCACAGGTTTTTTCTACAAAAGCACTATTTACCATTTGGTTTAAACATCTTATTCTCCACCAACATGGTGGACTGAACAACCACCACATATATCTATAGAGCCATTGCACCCACATGGCTAAAAAGACAATTTTGACAAGATAAAAGCAGAACACTGCATGAGAAGACCAAAGAAAACGTGAGCTTTGCCAAAGGATGACCTGTGTCACCTTGTGCCTTTGTTTGAATTTGTTCAGTTCCTCTCGGACGTACACCCTGAATAGTTTGGACAGAATTGGGAAAGCCTATTCATGTGCTTGTGATAAAAAGTATTTGGTCCTTGGGCGGAGGCAAATTTGTATGACATGGAACACAAAGGCAGGATTCAAGGGATGTCATATGAAGATATTTCCTGAAAGCCATTTTTTTCCAAACAGTTAAAATTTGAAAAAGAAGTGAAATAAAAACCATTCTTTGCCCACAAAATATCCATTATTGGAGTGGATCTGGGCTTTATATTGATGTCACCACAGAATAAAAACCTCGCTTGTCAGATTTTAACTGTATCAAAGGTAGTAAAGCCGAAAAATAGAAATTGATTTTTGCCAAACATTGTTCTCAAACAGTTCAATATTTCTAAGATACTGAATTTCAGAGTGATATTGTTCAAGGCTAGAGTAAATTCATCTGCTGTCAGCCGAATCAAACAACAAAAACCTCAGTGGAGTATTTCGATTTCTCACTCCTGTCTTTTACTTTCAAAGTAAGGAAAGTCCTTTATGTCCACGTGAAGTATTTACTGTTATAGGGGCATGTCGTATATCAGACTCTGAAGTTAACTTTTAGGCTCGATGGCCAAATTGATGAGGAGGTTAAATGATCCACCAGCTGAACATATTTGTTAACCAGCCAAAATGAAATTGTGTTTTTATGTCACATCTGCTTCCAGTCAGGTTCGATAAAACGACAAGGTATCATGTTTGCTCAGATCAGATCACAGATGTAAGACATGGATTGGATCATTTTTCACATCGGGAAAATATAAAAAAATACGAACACATCTTTGTTTCATGTTCTTGATTTGGATTTTTTCAATTTTTGAGTTTAAGTTGTGTTTCTGTATAAATTTTCATGTGTGCTTTTTATATTCTTAATTCAGCCTTTCCTGTTGTTTTCATTTTGTAGTTTACCAATTTGTGTTCATTGTGTTTCTGTGTTGTCTTATCCTATTTAGTTCAAGTGTTTACTGTTGTACTGTCAATTTACCTCCTGTGTCCCCTTACTCCTTATGTTTTTCTAAAAATACACTAAATGGACACAAATATTCAGCTGCCTGACATTACATTGTAATGTCACCATATCCAAATACATCTACTTTAATTTGGAGTTGCCCCCTTGTTGCAGCTGTGGCAGCAACCACTCTTTCTTCTTAAAGAAGAGGGAATTTGTGTGCATTCATTCTTTCATGAAGTCAGGCACTGATGTTAGACGGGAAGGCCTGGCTCACAATCTCTGTTCCAGTTCATCTCAAAGGTGCTTGATGGGGTTGAGGTCAGGGCTCTCCAGTCATGATCTTCCACATCAAACTCATCAAATCATTAACCTGACATGCCAGATGGATGTGTTTCACACATCCATCTGGGAAAGCTTCAATAGGAAATGTTTGAGAAAAGGCAGAGGCTTTGAAAAAAACTTGCAGTGTGATTGGGTGAACATTCTGTCTGTCACATCTCTATGGGCCATTTAGAGCAACAAAACATGTGACGTAGCCACTATCGAGCTGCGGGTGTGCAGCTATGGGGAATAACACGAAACATGACGACTATAGACATGTCAGTACTCAACTTTTGTCATTTTTGAAAAGAAAACAACTCACTGCTGTTCTTTGTTCTTCTTTTAACGAAGAATTGTCGTCAAGTTCTGATAAAACTGGTGCTTTAGCAGCATCCACGCTAATCTCTTCCTCCATAACTGCAAAAGCTCTTGCTGCTGCTTGTTTACGTCACGACCCTGCTGCACCTGAAAGTACTGCCCCTCGTCGCTGACTGGTCCTATCACTTTCTAACCGGGCCCAAACAGTTCAGATGGGAGCTTTGCAAGATGAAAAACATTCGCCAATGAAGAACAAGGAAACAGGCGTATCCATCTGCTTTGCAAGGTTATCAAATCATGGCTTTATAGTCCTTGCTTTGTGCGCTGTTGCACAGTCACGTTAGTATAGAGCAGTGGTCCTTAACTAGTCGAGCCACAGAACCCACCATCAACTTCCCAGTGAAAAACTGAGACCCAAATTTCTGATCATGTTTGACCAATCTGGTTTACCTAATGAAAAATATCCCAGCTTGAACCCTGAAAATGCAAAACATGCCACAAATCAAAGATGAGAGGCAATAAAAGCTTGTTTTGAAAGAGTTTTGTTGACATTTTTGGTGCAATTTTATTTCCAGGAACACATTTGCAACCCACTGAAAGGGGCTCCACAACCCACTTTTTGGTCCCGACCCTCCAGTTGAGAATCACTGGTATAGAGAAGGTAACTGATGCCACAATGTTGGAAGCAAAGCATTGTCCAAAATGTCTTGGTATGCTGAAGAATTAAGATTACCATTTACTGGAGATGAGGGGCTTAGCCCAAACCTTGAAAAACTGCCCCATACTCCACCAAACTTCACAGCTGGCACAATGCAATCAGGCAGGTAATGTGACTGAGTTGCTGTTGTTCCTAAATGCTTCCAATTTCCAATAATATTTCTTAAACTTGACTGTGGAATATCTACCATTTGACAAAGCGTCTTATTGCAAAGGCGGCACCTATCACAGTACCACACTTGAAGTCACTGAACTCTTCAGAACAACCCATGTTTGTGAGGCTGCATAGGTGTTTGATTTTATTCACTTGTGGCAACAGGTCTGATTGACACACCTCAACTCAATAATTAACAAGTGTGAGGAGAATCACCCTCATTTTGCTTTAGTTGGTTTCAGTCGGTTAGTACCTTACATTTTTAAAGGGAATAATTAAAAAAAAACTTTTTAGTATATTTGCATATATTTGGGTAACTGGAAAGTCTACTGGCCAATAAAATGTGACATAAGCCATCCCAGTCCTTTGTTCATGGTCCATCTTTGTCTGAGAACATGAAATCTGATGGCTTGTTCAAAATCTGAGTTCATTGTGACATAATTGCACATCCCCCTCACACGGTGTCTTCCACCCACAGCATGGAAGGACATATCTCATGTTGCCACAGTCCTGGAAACAGAGAGCCAGGCTGAGAAGGAGTATATTTGCATTTAAAGAGACACACACCATGGAAAAAAGTCTGTCTAAAGCTGGTTTATACAGGGTCAAAAACTTTCTCTGGTGATTTATCCATATTTTGACTAAAGCACAACACAGATGTTTCAATTAGGCCACAGGGGACTGTGTTCAAAGGTGAAAAAGGGCTATGGTATGCCACCCTTAAGCAGCTATACATCACTTTATGATCGGCAAGTGAAGGTAGTAAAATGCATATTTCTAAAGAATTGTGGAGGGAAGAACAGCAGAGTTCTGGAAAGGTGAAATGACTTTCATAATGAATGGTGAAGCAGTTTTCAGAGGACACAAATGTTGAACATCAACAAGAGGATGCAGAGGAGGAGTTTTGTAAGAGTCAACAAGTTTCAAATTATTCTAAAATTACAGAATTTACTGGTATTTTTAGAGGTTACAAAGGATAAAAGCAGGGTGGCATCAATAGGTTACAAAGTGCAGACAAGGTTTTAGAGGGTGACGAGCTTCTAAAGGCTGAGCTTTAAAAGACGGATTTTAAAAATGCCGCATTTTATGTTGTTGAAGCATTACTGTGAGTACACCCACATAGTCACATCAGGGCCCAAGCTTTGGAGTGTTGTGTTTTGTGTCAAATAGTCATTAGCTTTTTTCACTTTTGTGTTGGAGATCAAGGTTCCTTATTCCAAAAAAATATGAGCCAATTAGTCTCACAGAACCTTTGATCAAATGCAGAAACTAAATATGAGATGGTCTTCAATGGCAAGAAGGCAGGTGCTTAATATTCTTTCTTGTCGTTATATGAAATGTACTCCAAAAAGAAAAAATAAAATGCTGTATGGATTCTGCAAAGAGATTTCTCAACTTTGTTCAGGCTGGATTACAATCTCGCTTTCATCACAGTTCTTTCTCATACTGATTTTTAAGACTTATTACTGACCACAACAATCATACTCATTTACCCATAATATTTTCAAAATATACAAATATATGTTAACAAGTCAAGTCTATTTAAACTCTTTATTCCATTGTTTTCAGCATCAAGCTGTTAGTTAATTTAAACATTTGCTATTTCATAGTTGGCACCATCAGATAGGGGATCTGGAGGTCTTCTCTCAGAGTATATAAGCACCAAACATTTAAAGTAAGATTTCTGACAGCTGCAGCTTCATGTTAGTAGCCTGTTCTAATGGGTTTAGGTCCTGTGCTTTGATTTTAGCCTGGTCACACACATCTCTAAATTCTTACAGACGCAGACGTGCCAGACGTCAAGATGGCTGATTCTGAAGAACTTTTAGTTTCAGAGGTCAGAAAATATCAACATCTGCATAATTCTTCAGCCAGATGATTGAAATATCACATAGAAAAAGAAGAAGAATGGTGCACGTCCTCATCCATCTAGCCCAGTAAGAATTCCTCCTGAGAACTAAATCTTAAAAGAGTTTACGTGTAGAACAACAGACAGAAGGCACACAAGAACCAATGCAATGATTTATCAGCTTTGGCACATCATCAGCACATTCTATTTCTTCACCATCTATGACCGTCCTATCACACACCCCTAAATGTGAGATGAAATACTGAATAAAAAAAGGGGGCTAATATTAAAGGCCTAACTGGGGTATAGAGATCCCTACACTGAATGCTACTTTTAAAAACAATCATTTATTGACATCTTAACTCATGTGACTTGAAACAATTTTATTTACCAGAACTGATAATTTGAAAAATAATGCACAATCAACAAACTTCCATGGCACCTTCACAACTCCTCACTGTGGCACTTTTCACATGAATGATAGCTGCGTGAAAGATATTTCCTAATTTCCTCCTTGCTGTATTAAAGACAGACTACTGCTTCCTCTGATGTTTGCACTGGATATAAAAAAAAGCTAAATGATTTCAACCAAACATGTCAGGAGATTTGGGGCTGGTAAATATGGTCTTGTAAATATTTACAACAAACTATACTAGAAAAAGCAGACAAAAACAGGCATTTATCATTCTTTTGTGTTCTAGCTTAAAGCAAAAAGGATTCTATTTTATGCTCTGCTGTTTTTCATTCTTTTTTGCAGGGAGTTGTTTATTTCTGAACACCCCAGTAAACAGAAAAGGATTGCTTGATGTATTTGTGTGAATCCACCAGTTGTTGTTTCTTTGACACTACAGATTGTATCTTTAAAGATACCGTATATGAAGTGCTCTTTGTGCCGATAATCGGTCTTCAATCTAAATGTCCTTTTCCCTCCAGGTTTACCAGTCACGCTTAGATTCCTCCAAGTCAATATCGCTTCTCTTTTTCCTCAAGTGAATCCTGGCATCTTTTACTTTATGGTGGATCAGAGTCTGATATGTGAGCCAGTGATGGAGGCCTTCCCTGGACAATGTACTATAATAGCATGCTCCAAACAGTCTTCTTAAAAACTTGTGTTGGTGGTCCACATTTCTTTGGCATTACCAAGAGGTGCACAATGTAGACAAAAGTATTTGGCTACAGCTGTTAATTACTGAATTCAGGTGTTCAATCAGACCTGTTGTCACAGGTGTATAAAATCAAACACCTAGCCATGCAGTCTACATTTGCAAACATTTGTGACTGAAAATGGGTTGTTCTGAAGAGCTCAGTGACTTCAAGCATGGTACAGTGATGGATGCCGCCTTTGCAATAAGACGGTGAAATTTTTTTCCTGCTGGATATTCCACGTCATTAGAAAGTGGAAGCATTTAGGAACAACAGCAACTCGTCCATGAAGCAGAAGAAAACGTAAAATCACAGAGCGGGGTCCATGACTGCTCAGGAGCATGGTGCATTAAAGTTGCCAACATTGCTGATTCCAAAGCTGAAGATTTCTGAACTTCCACTGGCACTAATGTAAAGACAGAGGGAGCATCATGGAATGGATTTCTATGGGGAGCAGCTGCATGCAAACAAACCCCCCATCATCAAGTCCTATGCCAAGCGTCCGATGAAGTGGGGTAAAGCACATCGACACTGGACTGTGGAACTGTGGACGCATGCTCTGTGGAGTCGAGCACCTTTTGGATGAACTAGATCAGACACTGCGTGCCAGCCCTTCTTGGTCAGTGCCTGACCATATAAATGCTCTCCAGAATGAATGGGGACAAATTCCCACAGAAATACTCTTGATAAAAGCCTTCCAAGATGAGTGGAGGCTGCAGCAAAATGGAGGGTAACTCCTTATTAAAGTTCATGTATTTGAATATGTCATTACAGACACTATTAGTGTAGTGGTCAGGCAGCCGAATACTTTTGTCCATATACTGTATCTTCTGATAGTGAGAAATGAAGCCGGTGCAGAAGTGTTTAAAAAAGGCAGAAAACTGCATGACATCTGTTCATTAGGGCCTGTGTGCACGCTGTGGACATTTTTTCTGCCGGCAGTGCCCATAACCTCAGTTTTGTATAGAAAATGCGTGCTGCAGGTAGAAAAAAAAAGTGTTGCTGTGGACACCAGCTGTTCAGCTAAGAAATTTTCTAAGGACAGTTTTTTTTATCATGCTTTTACTTTTTAATCTTTTAAATCTTAAAAGTAAAGTTGCTTCCCACTCAAATGGAAACATGCCTTTATTTTGAAAGAAAATATCAAACTTCTGGCAGAATATATTCACAACATTAGCTTAACCACTGAAAAAAGAACCTGCTATGGATAGAAGTCAATTAAATTAGCAAAAGTGATTTATTAAAAGATGAAGAAATGTTTGCTATCACAATGTGCCAGTTATGCTTGACTTTTCTACTGTTATCTGGGATGCTACCATAAGCTACTATGGTAGCTTAACTGTTACTGCTTAACTACAATGTGCTTCAAAAGACAGAATACCATATGAGCTATGGTGTGGAAATTGGCAAGTCAATTAAGGACCTCAAGTGCATCATGATTAACCCATTTATGTTGGCACTCCTAATAAATAGGTATCCAGTATTTCCTGTTTACTCAGGTTTTGTAATATTTGTTCAGTTCAAACAGTACAAAGTTGGATAAAAAGTGAGTTAGTTTTCACTTTTTTGCCTTAATAATTCCAGCGTGTTGGTGTTTTTTTTTTCCCTCACCAGGTCCCGGACTAAGCACTGATCCTCAGTTATTCCACATCTCTCTGAACTCTGCCGTCCTGCGGTGGAGCAGCCGTTTTGCTGGTTTGATCGACTTCAGGGGGTCTGAAGGTCGGAGCACAATGCAATTCTGAGGTGGAAATCCCAGGTCTTATCAGCGTGACCTTCAGGACTGCTGATACTACTGATTCCACAAACACTACAATCCTTTACTTTCAAACTGTGCCACTGTGGCTCATTGTTCACAAATTCTATAAAGAAAAGGGAGAACACTAATGACAGATACACTGATCTTTTTTGTTTCGTCAGTTTTATATTTATTTTTATCACATGAATGATCAAGTTTGATTCACAATCATCAATGTGACACATCTGACTGTCACAGCTGCTGATGTTATACAGGGAAAGATTCCTTTTAATATCAATCTAATATGATTTAAATAATGGCAAAATGTGTACTATGTTAATTAATTGCATTACTAAATATCGCAACAGTATGAACTGAGGGAAACATTTTACTTAAACTTGATGGTGACTTTTTCACATTTTTAACACTTTTAAACAGGGCTGGACTATATCAGAAAACACTTTTTTTTCTACATTGCATACTGCTGTATTTACTTCTATAACATATTGCTTGTTATTCTGCTACTGTTACATTATTCATAATGATGCTCAAAGTTTAGTCTACATGATCATCACTGTTGGTATAGCCTCTAATTAAATGAAAGCTTGTCTAGTTGAGTTGCCTGTAACTCTCACACATAGTTCACAACTGCAACTGTACAATCAATGGCACATCCATGCCATCATTAATGGTCCGTTTACATGGCGACAACCTTACCAAGCACCAGGATGAGTGGCTGCTGATGGTCTTAATGGGACTTAGGATATTATATCTCATTTGAATATACTTGTCAAAACACCATGTACAACAGTAGACCTAATAATTACTGTGAAGGTATTTAACAAGAGTTAGCTTAAAGCTAATTTAAACAGTTTATTCAACAAAGAACTCACTTCTGTGCAATGGATCCCATTCCAATAAAATAAGAGTATTTTGCAAAAGCCTTCGAAAAAGTCCTGAAAAAAATCAAGCAGTGTCTCATTCTGTTACAATGACAGCAGTCATGGCTCTAGACTCTCATTTTCAAGTAATATTGTCATCTAAGACTCAAGGTCTCTTCTTTTCAAAAGAAAAGGAGTGCAATCATAGTAACACACCACACTGTCACTGCTGTGATTGCAGCAGTTTCATTTTGATCCAAATGGCTTTGTCAAATGTAAGCGAAGAATTGCTGACACCAGTGTCTATCAACTCTGACTGCACTTGACTTAAGTGAAAACTAAACATGAAATATACATTTTAAAGGAATTTAGAACAACCCTGATGGGGCAAGGAAACACTTCCTAAGTCTGCAACTTAGACTGGCACACACTAGAGGATTTTTAATTCTTCACCAATCTGAAAAACATGGGAGACCACAAACATAACAGCGCCAAAAACATTTTTAACTCTGTAATCCTCCAAATGTACACACTAGACCAGCCTTTCTCAACCAGGGTGCTATAGCACATTAGGGTGCCCTTGAGTTGTATTTTCTTAACACAAGAATTATTGTAAATATGCAGCTCATTAGCTATCCTGGTGTAAATAATCAGAATTGTCCCGTATGCCCTTTTCCTGAAATCACAGCATCAGTGATTGTGTCAGCAATTGAACAGACTTACATCATTAAACACTCCAGAAGAAGAATGCAATGGACTTTTTTGCTTTATTTTGTCTTGTTTTTTTAAGTTAGTTCAGCAGGGAAGAAACAGGGGCTCCATGTTTACCCCATCTGCATCATCTGAGACTCAGATTCCCCTTTAATAGGACATTACAGTCATGAGTTCTTATGTGGGCCTGACTCTGTCCAGTAACAGTCCCTTTTGTATGTAACTTGGCAGTCATATGCAGAATGTTTTTCTTTTTATTCATACATTTTGACCTGAGTGACTTGGCATTTTTTTAAGGATGCCCTCACAGAAAAAAAGGTTAAGAAATGCTAAAATAGACAATTCAGGCAGTCTGCTAGACACACAACTGTCTTCTGTTGTAATGATTTCACAATGACGACTCCACAGGAATGAGATCTCACAGAAACTTGCATGATCACATGTGACTTCAGAAGAACAAATGGAGGAAATGCTAAACATTTGTTCAGCACTTGAGTTTGTTGATATGATGTTTGAGATGTTTGATTTCTACGATTTAATATTGGTGAAGCTCTGACTTGATCAGGAGCAGTAATATAATCATACTGACACACTTGGGGGGTTAAGGCACCCACCCATCCCCCTGGGGGTGCACCAAAGTTCTTGGGGGTCACAAGGCCCTGTCTGCTCTGATGATGTCAAAATTAGATGTACATATATAAATCAAACTTTTTGGGAAAAAAAGACACAATTCAGAGTTTAAAAAATCTGAAATTTACCCCCCCCCCCCCCCAAACAAAAAAAAACTTTAAATTTCCAAGTTTAAAAAGTTGTAATTTTGACGCTACATACTTAAAAATTTTAAGATTTTAATATTGTCAATTTACAGCAGTGTAAAATGACTGTTATACACAACCACTGTTATACACAAATGATTGGTAGCAACAAGCCTTAGAGCGAGCCACGTTCCTGATCACTGGGCCCCATCACTAACCAGCCCCTAAACAGTCTAGTATGTGGCACCAGTAAATAACACCGTGTCGCTTCAACAGGTGGCTGTACAGATCTGTGGTCTTCCAGGAATATATGCCGGCATGTGTGGCCGAACAACGCAAAAAAAAAAAATACTTTTCTTAACCTGATTTGAAAGCAGCTATAGTTTAGAGGTAAGCTCCAGGGACACCATGAAATCAGATAGATCGTCTCTTTACAACACAGCATCAGAGGAATTAGGACTCAATAAACAGATCAATATGCTGTAATTAAAGAAATATTTTGTAAAAGTTGTTATACATGTGATTCATAGCATTTATGATTCTTTTTTATGAACCAACAGAGACGAAAAATACAGATTAATGTGAGTCCATAGGTGATCGATTGGTGCAATTAATGAGTCATTACATAGAGCTTTGTAGACTATTTCTTGATTTTAATAAATACATCTTGCTTTAACGCTAAATTAATCTTCCAAACTAAGAAACGACACCTATCTAGATGTATGTACTTTCTTTTAATGTGAAACATAAATGTGCTGAGGGACTACAAAGTCAGACACGTTTACATTATACTACTGTGATTAATGGTCATCGCCCCCAAATCAATCAACAAAGTAAACTTAAGTGAAGGATATTTATCTCTTCTGTAAACCATGCATTCTCTTAATTAAACACAGTTTAACATTTTGGACATGAGTTAAAATTACCAAGCAAGGGTTAAATATCATTCAGCACACAGCAAATGTGTTCCATGCATGGCTGCATTCATTCTGCTTTTTTTAATCCACTATCCTGAATTGTTGCAGCGATAATGTCCTTTTCTCTATTTTCCTCACTGGTAACCTTTGTGTCGGTGTAATTCATTTGAGAACATTTGATATTTCAAAGGTCAGTCCAGGATTCAAACTGTTAACACCACTTTCAATGGCAAATGAGAGCACACCAAAACCTAATAAATCACCTTAATATATGCAAAATATGGAAATACTTGATAAAAATTACACAAAGTGTAAGAGTTTGTAAAGAAACTTCCATAAAACATGATTTGCATAGCATTAATGTCTCATGCACAAGAATTACATACAACAAACAGGCTTGTATGTAATTCTTGAGGCTTGGTCGCCTTAAACTTGGTGGTAAAAGTTGCTAAATAAACTCATCAGGACTGAAAACTTGATCAGCCTGTGTTTGAATTTTAAAAAGAATTCACATTGTTCCTGTTGCTTCAAAATTCCAAAGAGCAAATTGATGAGCCCCTTAAAAAGTAATTAGGGTGGTCATGGTGTTGAGTGTAGCTGTGGACGGGCTTTGATGGCTGCAGCAGAGTCCTAATCCGGGGCAGCAGCTGAGCTGTTGATTTGCAGACTGGGGGCCTTGCATTGTGAGGGCTTTATGGTCCCTTTATGGTACGCCAAGAGACACCTGGATGGGCGATATGTTGCCTGGGACATTTTTCTCCCGCGCACTCTGTGACTCCTTTGCTTTTGTATCATTAGCGGAGCAAGGGAGCCGTGAATCACTCGTCTCAGCCCCTTGTCCCCCCCATCTTTTTCAACCCTCCCACCCCTCCCTGCTTCTAGGGTGCTAAACGGCTTGACAGAAGGGTGCCCAGACCGTTGGCAGTAGCCATCGACTGGAAGGGAGAAGCTGCCAGGAGTCCTTGATGGATAGGCTCATTTTCCAGCCGGCAGCAAGTCTCGGCGAAGCATCCGTGTCATTTGTAATGTCAGCCAACAAAATGTAATCAAACATTCCAGCGGTTTAATCACAGAGGGCTGCTCGAGAGATGATTGTAGTGTCAATATAATGCTATTTCATTATCTGTTTGTATTTTATATTGACAGTGTCAGATAAACAGTGTGGAAAATTAAGATTAAAAATATGGTAATTTCATTTCAATCACCCCGGCTACAGTTGCTGGCCCATTATGCGATTGATTACTTCTGAATTAAATTTGGGGCTGAATGTAAAGTTTAATCTTCTTTCTTCTCTGCAATTCAGCTCCCCAAAGGCCTCTTAGTAAGTAAGTACCCATTTCATTTGATCTTTAATGAAAAGTAATGGCCCAAATGAATTGTATAAATCAGCTGTCGTGTGTACCTAGTTGACATTCTGTTTCTTCTCCCCCTTTCATTTTTAATCCAGCTCTAACACGTACAGTATTATGACCCAAAACTAAGCACCACACGCCTCTTTGGGTATTTATTTTTTCAGAAAAGTATCAGGAATGTTTTATTTACCTTTATACTATGATCCTCATTACACTAGTTTTGTTCAAAGCGTCAAAAACTCTGCTCTTTTTTCCCTAATCCTGTGAAGTGAGATTTAATTTCTTTGAATACAGAAAATAAGGTCAAAAACAAGTACTCTGCAAGGTGCTTAGTGAGGAAATTAAGAGGAATGTTTCATAGCCTAGAGTGCCACTTTAAGGAGAAAATGCAACCTCTAAACCAGCCGAGGGGTGATAGACATTTTAATTACATGGTAAATTTTGATATTTTTCTCCGCGCTTGGGCAGAACTCTTAAGCGCTGTCGTTGTACTCAAGATTTGGCATCAAATTCCCCCCATTTCTGCAGCTATATTTGAAGTGACACAACTGTTAACGAGAGCTCAGCAGAAAAGGAGGAGGTTGAAAAAAGGAGCTCCTCTTTGTGAGTCCCATTCAGCGCGATTTGTCCCCCTTTGTAGTCCTAATTATGTGCCAAAGTAGGATAACAGAAGTTCTCAACTCGGCCATTATGCCAGCACAAAAAAAGAGACGCATACAAGAAGCTGATCACTTTGGAATTAGCAAACATGATACTATACGAGGAGAAAAAAAATCATTAATACCGTCAGGGATTAGAGGTTCTGATTAAAGGGTAGCTTCTACCGTATGCAAATTAGTGATAGGCATTTATCAGCGCCTGGGCAAGCTGTCTTAGCTGCAAAGCCACATATGTTTTTTAGCTGATTAAAAAACTGCTTGAAGTTGCAGGCTTTTTAATGGCGGGGAGAGCGAGGGAGAAAGAGAGAGGGGAGATGGAGAGAGAGAGGGAGGGAGCATGAGAGAGAAGGATAGAGAGGTTGTGAGGCAACTCATTTCCTTTTGGCCAAATTCCCGCGATTGCTCAGAGCATTTGCCTTAATTCCCTCCTTTATTAGCTACATTCTTTTGTATATAATTAAAACATTTCTCAAGTGAGCTTGTGCATGCTTGTTCTATTTTTTCCCTGCGATATTTTTCATCAGCAAACATATTGTATTCCACACAGCCCTTTTCTCTTTTTTTTTTGCGCTGTATCACCATAGCCTTGATGCTTCTCTCTGAAAGAGTTTAGAACGGTTGAATATAAGGGCAGAATTAGGTGAGAATTTGTCAGCAGTCTGCCATTGTGCGAGGGTCTGTGTGTTATTATATTTCCTTTCATATGGAGGTGACCCCCTTTGTGTTAACAAAGAACATGAGGATGAAACTGAGCTCTGTGTGCTGCTCACCCGGCGCTGATAATGCCTCGGTAACCCAGCACCCCCTCTTCTCCTTGAGGGAGCGCTTTAATTTATGCTTTTTCATCTCCCTGGGCGCAGGACTGTTAACCTGCTCTGTGCACCGCTGATTTAGGGAAGGGAAACCTCTTATGCACACCAGACTGCTGCGTCAAGTCTGCCCTCTCGCTTCACATTAGAAAAGTTAGTTCTTGAAGCATCCAAACCAAGCATCTGCAACCAAAATTAGCAAGTATGGGATTATAGGAGTCATGGATGTTGTTACAATAACATGCCATTACAAATGTCACACATTAACAACCATTATGTCCAATAGCAGGGATGGCACTTGTGTGTCCTGTCTTCATTGCAATGTCCTTCTATACCCCGTGTTTTTTAAAGTAGCAGATATCTTGACCAGAGAATCACAGCTTAGGTCATTTTCAACATTTACTTGATGGAGGCCTCTAATCACTACAACTCAAGGACAAATGAATATTGAACCTAAATGTTGTCCAGGCTGAAAAATATGAAACTGTTTACATTTTTAACAAACTGTGGATTTGAATCCTAACTCAAGTGTTTAAGTTTTATCTGTCACAGTTAGGTATGAGATTTGCCATTGTAATCTTGCTCTACCATAATAAATGGTGTATACGCTGCACTTTTTCATCTAGAATGCTGTCTGTAACTAATACACCAGTGCGACTAATATCCTTAAATAAAGTGTAGAAACATCAGAATAGCGAGTGCAACCACCACCACCACATTTTCTACACCACCTGACACCTTTGAAAATTTGTCCAATTCATTGTGTACTGCAAGCGACTGCTTCAGGGCTAGAGCTATTTTTTGCCATCTTTTCTCCCCAATTAGTTCACAACCCTGCATTTAAAGAAAACAGGAGTATACTGATAAGTAAATAAACCTTGTGGAGTGCTGGTTCGATTGAAAAGAGTCTTTATTCAAGACAAGTGAACAGCTGAGGTGAGCACAACAATCAAGCGCTCAACTACCATATTAAAGCTAGCTGAGGTGCAAACTCTGGATGGTGAATACAGATGGGCTAAAGAAGCAACACAGTTGCATAGAAACAACATGTTACTGAATTAAGTAGAAACTAGGGGTGTAACAGTGTTTGTATTCATCCCAGAGGTCATATAATGTGCACATAGTCATAGGACGAATATGTCCGAACCCTTAGAAAAATTTAAAAAACAAACAAATGTGATAGTATTACCTGCCAATCTTGGTGGCAGTAATGCTGGTAAGTGTTTGCTAACCGCTGTTAAACCACCAACGAAGAAGACAAGTAGCCAGCATATCAAAGCACATGAAGAAGAAAAGCTGGTTCCCGCTGCAAGAGAGGCAGAGCAGCAAGACCCGCTGCCCTTTTCTCCCTTTCCTCATCTCCACACTGTTTTCAAAAAGCCTCTGTGAGAGCAGAGAGGGTTGAGGATTTTACCGCTGCTAATACATTTTTAAACAATACATACAGACCTGTAGAGGTGGAGAATACCAGCGACAAGCATGTATTTGAGCTCTCTGCTTAGTCTCTGTTGTAACGTCCCATCCAGTGTTTACGTGAGCTAGTCTGTGATCTTTCACAGACAAACATTAACCAGGATTTAGCACTAGTAGCCACTGCAACGGCTTCTTTTACCATTACAACGATGTTGCAGCACACTTCATAAATCATGGATATGATACATTGCTCTCAAAAGCATGTATTTTAACTTACATATTTGTTGTATACATTTTTAATTTTTCAGATCAGGAGATGTTAGGCTGTTTTCTGTCTTGCATTTCATTTTGCTTTTTTTCTTTGTTTTCCTCTTTTGTATCTCATGTTTAAACATCACAGGCTGTACCAACTATCACTGATAGCTCTAAATAAAACTAGACGGAACAAAATATGTATTTATTGATCGATTAAAGCTAGTAAAAGGGAAAATAATAATAATTCTAAGTGAAGGACAACCTGGGCCTTTTCCATTTTTTTAAATCAATGAACTGAAGCTGTACCTAACCGACACTAAAACCGAGGTACGAGCCGTGACCTCTGTTAATCGTTACACCCCTAGTAGAAACCTTAATGCAGGGAGACAATTTTAACCAATTTTTCCTGTGTTAGTCCCTAAAAGAGACTGCAGTTTACTGATGGACCTATAATCTGGATTTTACAGTAATTAACAGTTCCTCTAAACTGTAGTATTTGGAGTTTAGCTGGAGCTATACATGCACAACCTGAGAAAAGTACATACAGTCGACTATGATTCACTATTATAGATTTACCTACCAAAAAGTATTTATAATGTTCAATGACTGTTACTGGCAACAATGGTTGCAGAATTCTCACTCAATAACAACAGTCAAGTAGTTAAAGTAAAGTAAATAACAAGTAAAAAGAACATTTTAACTTCTGTGCAGGAAGGCTGAATGATTAACAACATGTCCATTATGATAATATGAAATATGTACAGAACTGCTCACAGAGGACTAGGGGTGTAAGGGTTCACAGAGTTCTCTAGACTTGATTACTGTAACTCTCTCCTCTCCGGAATCACTCAGAAATCCCTCTCCCACCTTCAGTTAGTTCAGAATTCAGCAGCTAGGCTTCTAACTGGATTTAACAGACGGCATCACATCACCCCTATTTTAGCATCCTTACACTGGCTCCCTGTAAGTTTTAGAACTGATTTTAAAATTTTACTTATCACTTTTAAAGCACTGAAGGGCCTGACTCCAAGCTATTTAACAGAACTTTTAACCCCTTACAAGCCAGGCCGCAGCCTTAGATCCTCGGGCGGGGGCCTCCTGGTCGTTCCAAGGTCGAGGCTCAAAACTAAAGGTGACAGGGCCTTCTCTGCCAGGGCACCTCGACTTTGGAACGACCTGCCCGAGGAGATAAGGCATGCTGAATCAGTGACATCTTTTAAATCACTTCTTAAAACTCATTTTTATAGACTTGCTTTTATGTGATGCCGTCTAATGTCTAATGTCTTCTAACGTCTTTTAATGTCTTTTACTGTCTTCTGTCTTTTTATCATTTCTCTCTCTAGGTCTTCTACTTTACTGTCAAATTTAACCTTAAAACCTCTATATCTGCTCTTCGCGTCTTTGTATTTTATGCTTATTGATTCTTATGCAATATCTCCACCTCTCTTACTTGCTTTTTAGAGCCCCCCTGCTTTAATTGTGTCCCCTTCTTCTTGCTGCTATGTCAGTTTTACCTGACTATTATCATTATCATGATTATCATTATATCTTTTACTGTCTAGAATTTTAATTTTCTTGTGCTGACTTATTAATCTCTACACATTTTAATTGTTTTTATTCTCATTCTTACCATTTTTATTTATATTCCTTTCCATCTCTTCCTAATATTTTAAATGCTTTTACATTTCTGGTCCTTAGGTCTCTTTTATGCAGTCGGTTCCTGTGTTGCCTGGATTGGGATTGGTCTAGGTCATTCTGGGTTTTTATTTTATTTTTATTTTTATTCGCGGTCTTCCTTTTTATTACAGAATCCTTTCATATCTGGGTTTTTATGATATAAGCTGACACCATTTTGTCTTTAAAATGTTCTGCCAGTTTTTATGATGTTGGCGTTACATTGCTGGCTGAGTTTTTCATGGGTTCTTCTGTTGTTGGGGTTTTCTCCTTCTTGTGATGTTTTTGTTGTTTGTGTTTTGCTTTGTAATGGTTATTCTGCTTGTTGTCAAAGCACTTTGTAAACCTCTGTTTTTAAAGGTGCTATACAAATAAAGTTTATTATTATTATTATATACAGAGGTCACGGTTCAGTTTGTACCTCAGTACGGTACAGGTTTGGTTCATCGATAAAAAAGGAACATTTAATCCCAGATTTATAATTCTAGATCTCCCTCCCTCACTTACTATTATCATCATTTTTAAACTAATATCTCTTGGTATGTTGAAGCATTCAGAGTCCCTTTCACTGGAACTAAGGGGCCAAGCCCAGCTCCTGAGAAACAACCTCACACCATAATCCCCCCTCCACCAAACTTTGCTCTTGGTACAATGCAGTCAGACAAGTACCATTCTCCTGGCAACCGCCAAACCCAGACTCATCTGTCAGATTGCAAGATGGAAGGCGCAATTCGTCACTCCAGAAACGCATCTCCACTGCTCCAGAGTCGAGTGGTGGCATGCTTTACACCACTACATCTGATGCTTTGCATTGCACTTGGTGATGTATGGCTTGGATGCAGCTGCTCGGCCGTGGAAACCCATTCCATGAAGCTCTCTGCACACTGTTCTTGAGCTAATCTGAAGGCCACATGAAGTTTGGAGGTCTCGATTGACTCTGCAGTAAGTTGGCGACCTCTGCGCACTATGCGCCTCAGCATCCACTTCATGGCTGAGTTGCTGTCGTTCTCAATCACTTCCACTTTGTTATAATACCACTGACAGCTGACTGTGGAATATTTAGGAGCGAGGAAATTTCACCACTGGACTGTTGCACAGGTGGCATCCTATCATAGTACCATGCTGGAATTCACTGAGCTCCTGAGAGCGACCATTCTTTCACAAATGTTTGTAGAAACAGTCTGCATGCCCAGGTGCTTGATTTTATACACCTGTGGCCATGGAGGTGATTGGAACACCTGATTTCAATTATTTGGATGGGTGAGTGAATACTTTTGGCAATATAGTGTATATTGGCAGGTAAATGCTTGTCACATTTACTTTTTCTACTGGTTTTGCATTCATGGTGTGACTATGTGCACCGAACAGTGCGAACGGTTCGGTACAAATAAAAAACCATTGCACTCCTACAAAGGACACCTGAAAGGCAATGAATGAATGAAATAACTGAAATCAATGAATGAAAAAGCACACATTTAATATAAACAAGCCATGCACTCTGTCATCATATCCAATCAGAGGGAGCCCTGGTTACACAGACCAATCAGATGAATCTCCAGCTAATAAACATGCTCCCTGAGTGACCGAGTGCATCTTGATTCTGACAGAGACGTTGGCTAGCTTGATGGACGAGACAGAAGAGACAGTGAGGAAATGTGGAGTACAAAGACTTTGTAGTGAGAAACAACAGCGCCTCTGCCATCTAGAAAAGTTTGTAGTTACAAGTTTTACAAGTTCAACTCCTTGTTAAAAAAAAACATTTAGCTGGCCCTACAGAGAAGTAACAGAGGCCATCTCTCTTTTTCTTATCTGAAGACATAATGCCTCTAAACACAATGACTGAGGTTTGTAAGTTGAATCTGAATCTGGATCGGTTAACCAATCGTAAAGGTTCGAGTGCATTGGCCCTGGATCATAAATGTAGCATGAATTGGTCTTTGGACCTGTTCTAACATTAGAGATCAGTCCACTGAGGTTCTGCCGCTTGTTACCATTGCTCGCTCCCCCTTGCCTTGGTTCAGCATGTTTAATCTAGCGTGTCCTGCGGTGACCTTTTACCTTTACACGAGAGCCATAGGGGCTTGCTAGGTAGCTGGATGTGTTTCACCGGTCATTGTCTGAACGTCTCAGTTCTCCACCTCAGAAATCAAGTCACATAGACTAAATTGAAGGAAGGATATCTTTTCAATGTCTGCCTGTTGATATGCTTTGGAGAAAAGCATTTTAAAAAAACAACAGCAGTACATAAATCTCAGCTGTTGAGATGGCAGAGGTAAAGTTTAGCTAAGACGCTAACACTTTCTCACAGTGGCGTCCTGAAAAAACCTTATTTCAACCTCCGTCTTAAACGCTTCGTTTTCGCTGCTGTCTTTTTAACCCCCCCCCCAACCAGACCTGCTTTCCTCCGATTGGCTGATTTTCTGGAGGCTGGCCGGCATCAGGACTCAATGTTTTGTGCCTGCCCCCTCCAATATGGCTAATTTGCTATGCTACTATTTGTACTAGTTGGACCCGTAGTCTGACGCTGATAGTTTGGAGAGAGAGGGGGAAGAAAACCAGCAGCAGCAGTGAAGGATAGAGCAGGACGTATCTGTTTGTTAAGTGTTACTGTGTTACTAAATGGCTAAATGGCTAAAAGGCTTGTGGGGGCGGTCTGTTGCGAGATCATATTGTGATTACCTCATCTGTTTGCTCCATCGAAATCTCATCTCGGGAAGATCTCTGAGAGATTCCTAACGAACCATTTTCATAACTTTACAATCTAATTCCAAGATTGCTGCCACATATGTTTATCTTGTCTTATGTTCATCTGAAAATTTGCATACGTTAAGTATGGACACCCAACATCGACTTTATATTTATGTTTTAAAAATCGAAAAAGTATAATACCCCCTCTTTAATGAATCGTCAGTGAACTGAATCATAGCCTATGAATCAAGATTTGAATCAAACTGTCTTGAGAAGGAGATTCACACCCAGAGTATTAACTAAACCCATTCATAAGCATCCATTCACTGTTTCACACCAGGGACACAGCAGTGGGAGCCATTTGGGCCTAAGTGTCTTGCCCAAGAACATACTGACATACGAGCTTGGGGTCAAACCCCTAACCCTTCTGCTGAGAGACGACTGACCCTACCTACTGAACCACAGTCCCCCCAAGTCCTCATCCTAATCAAACGAAAACTTTAACTTTACTCATTTCATTATGTCGATGTAGTGATCGTGTACAATGCTTTAAAACTATTTTTTAAAGAGGTAAAAAGAAAATTATTCAGCTTACTTTTGACTGACACCAACACCCCATATGTTTTAAAAAACAACACTGAAATAGGTCCTGTTAGTCTTTCTAGCACATGAAGAGAAATCATTAATTCCAGTCTGTTTCATAACAAGTTAAAAAATTCCTTATGTGGGCTTTTGAATTCTCATTTTTTCTATTTTAGAGGTTTATTGCTATATAACTATGATTAAGGTACATAGTGATACTGTACCTCAATTCTTTTAACCAGCAGTGAAGATGCAGAAAGGAAATAGGGGAGACAGATATGCAATGTTACACTGCGACAAAAGGCCTCTAGCTCAGATCAAACATGTGATGTTTAGGGCACCATGTGGCCAAGCGGTATCCACCTTAGCTTGTTGGCTACAAAAGAACCATTAGACCTAATAACCACCGAAAGAATCCATGATTAGACTACACTCCTGTCATAAGTGGGCCGTGTCCTGTACAGACCTGAGAGGTGGCTTTTGTGGTCTGCAAAAGCTATTACGTATCCACAGAGGACTACTAATACTGATTCAATAAACTGCATTGCAGGAAAAGAGACTATGATTGAAATATCTAGATAAGGATAACGGTGAGTCTAAATGATATAAAATAAAGACAAAAAAAAATGCTCGGTCCAAAGATGGGCCAGTGGTTGCCTTGAACAGTCTGGGAGGGGAGGCCTGAATAGCATAGCCATAGAAAAATGATGAAAAGATCTATTGTTGCTTAGGAAGGCGGCCCCTATCTCTCAAGGACATCTAATTAACAGACAACAGCTGAGTCCATTTCAGATGGTAATATTTTTTCTCTTAAATGCATCATTTTCAATGCCCTATTCCGTACTTCAAGACATTAGTAGGGCTTTTTTCTGCAGAGAGCGTTTCTAAGCTTTATTTACTGCACTCTATATATTGTTGGTACTTGTGCAGGCATTTTACTCTGACCTCTTCAGTATATAATAGTGAATTGGCAGCTAATGAAAGGTAAGCATTTCATTAGCTTTTCTTCTATAGCCTCATGATAGTATTTTCAATTAACTCCTTTTTGTGCAGTTTCACTGATGTCCTCTAAGTCCAAAAATCATTTTGATTTAAATCTAATAAATTGCTTTGGCTAGTAAAAACTGGATTCATTTATATTAATAAAAACAAGCTCTACAATGATGCTTTCATGGAGGAGAGAAATCATTCTGACAAGTGCCTTCCTTCTTTACTCCAAATACTCTTATGATGTGGCCTTTCCTAAACCTCCATAAAGTAAGCATGCCACAACACATGCATCCCATGTTTACACCTGGTATTAACACGAGTCCTGACAGCTATCCTATCAAGCAGGGACAGTCTGTACAGGTGCACAGAAGAAGATCACTAAAACCACTTCCTGTGGTGGTCTGTGACGTGCAAATCCACAAGTCTGTCAGCTTGGTTTAGAGTCAAACATGAAACTCTTATTCTCCTCACTTTTTGTGTGAGGGTTTTATAATGTTTCAAAAGAGGATAAAAATGGTGTAGGACATATTTTTGGAAACAGTGTCTCTGGGTAAGTATTTCATAAAGTAGTGACTGACGGACCATTGAGAGCTCTGCCAGAGGATACTATACCAGATACACTGAAGACAAGGCAAGGGGCTTCCTAACTCTGCCCATATACACTATACTGCCAAAAGTATTCACTCACCCATCCAAATAATTGAAATCAGGTGTTCCAATCCCTTCCATGGCCACAGGTGTATAAAATCAAGCACTTAGGCATGTAGACTGTTTCTACAAACATTTGTGAAAGAATGGGTCATACTCAGGAGCTCAGTAAATTCCAACGTGGTACTGTGATAGGATGCCAACTGTGCAACAAGTCCAGTGGTGAAATTTCCTCGCTCCTAAATATTCCACAGTCAACTGTCAACTGTCTTCCTTGTTTTTCCCTGGTGAATCGATCTTGCAAAGCTCCGGTCTGAACCGTTTGGGCCCAGTTAGACAGTGACAGGACCAATCAGCGAAGAGGGGCAGCCCTTTCAGGCACGGCAGTGTCGTGACGTAAACAAACAGCAGCAAGAGCTGGTGCAGTTATGGAGGAAGAGATTAGCATGGATGCTGCTAAAGCACCAGTTTTATCAGAACTTGATGGCATGTCTTCATGAAAAGAAGAACAAAGAACAGCAGTGAGTTGTTTTCTTTTCAAAAATGACAAAAGTCGTGTACCGACATGTCTATAGTCGCCATGTTTCACATTATTCCTCACTAGCTGCGCACGCGGAGCGTGATAGCAGCTAAGTCACGTGTTTTGTTGCTCTTATTGGCCCATAGAGATGTGACAGACAGAATGTTCATCCAATCACACTCTGCCTTTTCTCAAACTTTTCCTATTGAAGCCTTCCCAGATGGATGTGTGAAACAAATCCATCTGGCATGTCAGGTTAATACATCCCCAAGTGCAATGCAAAGTGTCGGATGCAGTGGTGTAAAGCACGCCGCCACTGGATTCTGGAGCAGTGGAAACGTGTTCTCTGGAGTGACGAATCCCGCTTCTCCATCTGGCAATCTGATGGACGAAACTGGGTTTGGCGGTTGCCAGGAGATCGGTACTTGTCTGACTGCATTGTGGTAAGTGTAAAGTTTGGTGGAGGGGGGATTATGGTGTGGGTTTGTTTCTCAGGAGCTGGGCTTGGCCCCTTAGTTCCAGTGAAAGGAACTCTGAATGCTTCAGCATACCAAGAGATTTGGGACAATACCATGCTCCCTAACCTGATGCGCCAGATGGATGTGTGAAACACATCCATCTGGAAAACCATTAATACTAAGTGTTTGGGGAAAAAGGCAGAGGATTTGAAAAAAAAAAAACTTAGTGTGTGATTGGATGAACATTCTGTCTGTCACATCTTCACAGGCCAATCAGAGCAACAAAACACGTGACTTAGCTGCTATCGAGCTGGGCCGCGCAGCTACCGAGGAATAAAGTGAACTATGGCAACTATAGACATGTCAGTACACAACTTTTGTCGTTTTTGAACAGAAAACAACTCACTGCTGTTCTTTGTTCTTCTTATAACGAAAAAATGTCAAGTTCTGATAAAACTGGCGCTTTAGCAGCATCCACGCTCAGCTCTTGTGCCATAATTGCGCCGGCCTCTTGTTGCTGCTGGCTTACGTCATGACTCCGCGCACCTGAGAGTACTGCCCCTCATCATTGATTGGTCCTGTCACTTTCTAACCGAGCCCAAACGGTTCAGACAGGAGCTTTGCAAGATGGATTCGCCAGGGAAAAATAAGGAAACGGGCGTATCCAACTGCTTTGCAAGGTTAGCTCCCAACTTTGTGGGAAAAATTTGGGGATGGCTCCTTCCTGTTCCAACATGACAGTGCACCAGTGCACAAAGCAAGGTCCATAAAGACATGGATGAGAGTGTTTGGTGTGGATGAACTTGACCGGCCTGCACAGAGTCCTGACCTCAACCCGATAGAACACCTTTGGGATAAATTAGAGCGGAGACTGAGAGCCAGGCCTTCCCATCTAACATCAGTGCGTGACCTCACAAATGCACTTCTGGACGAATGGTCAAAAATTCCCATAAACACACTCCTAAAGCTTGTGGAAAGCCTTCCCAGAACAGTTGAAGCTGATATAGCTGCAAAGGGTGGACTGATGTCATATTAAATCCTGTGGATTAAGAATGAGATGTCATGTAAGTTCATTTGTGGGTCAAGGCAGGTGAGCGAATACTTTTGGCAGTATAGTGTTGTATCAGCCACTGCTGGGACCCCTCCTCTTAGAGAATCTCATAATTCCTTGAACATTGTGATGGCAGTCAAACATTTCATTAAAAGTCTCAATAATAAGAGGAACAATTAACATCTATTGCTATTTTTTCTTTTTATTCATTTATCTCTTGTCTTGTTTTAAATATAAAGCTTGAAAAAACTGTTGAAAGTTCACTTTTAGCTACTGACTGAAGTGCACGTGTTTTTGACAAGACATCAGAAAATGATTCTCTTGGGCAACACAACTTGGGGGAACACTGCATGTCATGTTCACATGTGTTTTAATGGAATAACAGATTTTGTAAAGGAAGAGAGGATGTCTGTACATCAAAAACTCCTGAAAAACATTCAACAAATTGAACAAATCTTTCAAAATGATAGACAGCTCAATATAAGAATGACAGCAGACATGGTCTCCAATGATAAAGGGGAGTTTGGCAAATTTTGCATGAGTAGTTGAGCAAACTGTGTGCAAAAGTTATCCCAAACCTTCTGAATCCTGATTAGAAGGAAAAATGCAATCAAATTTGTGGAGACATTTTGAAACAAATTGAGGGAAACACATTTTTTTTTTTTAGGAGTGATGACATGCAGTGAAACTTGAACTAAAACAACAGTCAGAAAGCACGACATATTTAGTCCAAATTCAAAGCCATGCTGATTGTTTTCTTTGACATTAAGGGTTTCATTTTGGAGGCGTTGGTTTCAGCGGTGAATCAACACTCTTACAAGCATGTTCTCGAAAGACTGAGAAAGTCTGAAAAAAGAGACCACAATTGTAGAAAAATGATTTCATTCTATAGCAAGACAACCTGCTAGCTTACACTGTGCTCCTGGTAAAGCAGTCTGACCCAAAAATAAATCCCAGTGCTTGATCAACCTCCCTATTCACCTGATCTGGCATCTGACTTTTTATTTTCTCTTAGAATCTGTGCACATGTTTTAAGTTTGTGTCAGAAGTTAAGAAAAAAATGTCAGAGGTTCTGAGACAACTGTATGAAGACGACCTGAGTGCAGCTATGTGTGGATTCAGAAGGGGAGAAGTCTGAAGGACAAAGACATTGAAAAGTGTTTATGTTCAGTAAAATGTATTACAGCATTAGTCTCGTTTTTTATACCCATATCTTATATTGCAGTAAATCATTTCACAACACACCAAATGTGCTCACTGGTAAAAGGATTATAACATTTCATGTGCTGATTTCTTTTAAAATGTATACATTTAATTTAAACGAAATTTTCTAAATAAGATACAAAATGATGATTAAACATCTTTAAAATTCCTTAAGATTTACACTGGGACATTTGAGGAATCAAAATTTTAATTTCAAAATATTTCCACACCTTTAAGAAAACACAAGGGTGCTTGGAGCCCTAAAAAACAAAGCTTGACCTTTGTTCTTTTGGTAACACCAATTAATTTCAAATAAGTAGGCAGGATTAACACATATTTCTTATTATATTTTATCTGATCTTTATGTACATTTAGAGCTATAAAATGGAGATGCCTATATAGCTCCAACAGTGATTATGAGCAGTTAATTTTCTCAAAATCTATGCACACATCACTTGCCTTTGGCATTTGGCGGCTCCCAAATTTTCAGTCGGGAGATTGAACACAGAAGAGGATGGCGTATGACGGAAGATTCAATGCAATTTACTCACTGTTAGCATGAGTTACCCAGGCTGGCTGTCAGTGAAGAGTTAAATTTAGCTGAAGATGTACATTGCAGCACACAGCAATGATATCCAGAAGTGCTATTAACTGTTTTAGAAACAAAATTTTAGCCCGTTTGGATGCCATTATGACAAACAGTAAACACAAACAATCAACACAAAAAACAACAAAAAAACTTATAAACAAAGGTGTAGATTCCGTTTCGGCTAAGCATGTATCATTGGGCGGACGTTGTAAAGCGGCCTTATATCCCACTGGAAATACGTCACACCCTGCTGGGCATAGAGCCCATAGATTAGAATTTATTCCTCTTAGAGGAACCTCTCCTTCTCAAAGGAATTTGATTGGAATATCGATTCAATGACCATTAATTAAGTACGATACAATTCAGTTTGGTTCAATTCGATTCATATTAATTGTGGAATCCAAATAACTTTTTGTTTTATAAAACTAAAACAAGGGGAAAAGATCATTTTAAAATAGTCTAGGTGTCTTTGAGTTTATTTGGAAGAGACAAAATCCCAGGCCCCCTGTAAACATCCTGTCATTGTGCCAGTTTCATTGACGTCTTCATCACACACACCTGACACTTTGACAGTTAGTTAGAGGCAAAACATTAAAATAGTTCTGGCTGGTGTTGTAATCTCTGCCCATCCATACTTGTAACTTCCCTGGCTTTTTGTGGTCCTGCCAGTAGAAGACTATTGGAGCAACAATGAGGTATGCAAATGGAGACAGACAGACAGACACACCACCAATTATAGTGGTAAGTATGCTTATCTTTAAGTTTGTTGATAATTTAGAAAAATAATTTGCTGCAATCAAAACATGTAATGAATTATTCATCACATAGTGCATGTTCCTGACTGATTAAGGATGACTTTTGTGCTCCTGAAAGCATTTTATGGTGCCACCTTTTGCAGGTCCAAATACACTACAAAGCTAAGCAGACAGACCAACATCTAAACCAGCTGCTATAATGAAACATGTATGAGCAGTATTGCCCAATCTCACGCATAAATGATTGAAATCAGTGGCCGTTAAAAAAAGGAAAATTATGGCAATCCTGTTTCCCATCCATGCAAATATTGTAGAAAATAAAAATGCAGTAGGCTGAAATTTGCAGTCTTCCAAATATTCCCACACAATCAAGAACATAAACATAGGATGTGCTATATTTTCAAATAAATAAATAAATGAAGATTTAATGTGTCTGTTTGGGATTCTGATTACGACTAAATACACAAAATATATAATTTCCCTTGCACCTGATGGATTCAGTCTGTTTTTTAACACCTCTCCCACACACACACACATACAGAGAATGAGGTGCTTACTACTCACACGGCACAGCTGACATTTTGTCTCTCCCATGGGGAGAATCTGAATCGATTGCAGCTATGTTAAAGATGTAGCTCGCCATCTGACCTGTCCTCCCCTCGTCTTCATCACAGCCTTTCTGCCTTTCTCTCTCTCTCACTGCCCTTCACCCCTCCCTCCTCACCCCCGTAAATGATGTGCCCACATGCTCTTAACGAGGCGCAAATTGTTTAAGACAGTCGGTCTAGGTGAAGTGAGTCCCCTGTCCTCACGTGGACTTGAGATTATGTGCAGAGGTAGAGCAGGTCAGAGTTCAGACAAAGACTTGATCCGGCCCCTTTAGTGACTGAGGAGGGGACTCAAGTGTGCTTAAACGCCCTGGGAGTCGTTTGCCTCTCGATTTTGGAATCAATGAAGGGGCCGAAGAGGGAGGATGGAGGGTTTCTGTAGCAGAAAATGGCATTAGAGTTAATGACCAAGTTTGTCCCAGAGGGGTAGTCCATATTAAAGCTATTTCAGCAGTGACAGCTCTCACCACATGACCTGACTGATTAATAACAAAACGGTGCTCAAATAGGAATAACAATACATGTCAGTCACCGTGAAAGGACAACTGTTATTCAGCTGTATTTGTAGTCTTATTGTTGCTTCATAAATGCCTTTTGTAACATATTACTGAAATTATGTGACCAAATCTTTCCACAAGAAATGCCTTCAATTTCAACACATTTCCAGATTAGTATATATTCTTGTAGAAATATATTCAGGCACAATATGATGGTTATTTTGATCAAAAGTTTGCCTGTTAATATATCTGACTAACTCATCAACACTCAGTCTAAATAAGTGATGGGAAACTTCGGTTACCAAGGGTTTGGTTACATTATTGTAGGATACTGTTAACTGGACAATTATTATTTTTTTATTTAGTAAAAGGAACATGTATACACCGTGTTCCAAATTATTATGCAATTGGATTTTAGTGTCAAAAACACCCAATTTTTAGTTTTTCAATTAAACTCATGGAAAGTGTTGTGTCTCAGGGCTCTTTGGATCACTGAAATCAATCTCAGACACCTGTGATAATTAGTTTGCCAGGTGACCCCAATTAAAGGAAAATTAGTTAAGAAGGACGTTCCACATTATTAAGCAGACCACAGGTTTCAGCCATATGGCAGCATCAGATAGTGCAATGCCTTGGACAAGGAATGAAAACATTACATAATTTATGAAAATTTAAGCGTGATCATTGTACTATTAAGAAATTTGTGGCTGATTCAGAGTACAGATGGGTTCATATAGATAAAGGCTTAATGAGGAAGGTTTCTGGCAGATGAATTCATCAGATTAATAGAGCAGTTGCTAAAATGCCATTACAAAGCAGCAAACAGGTATTTGAAGCTGCTGGTGCCTCTGGAGTCCCAAGAACCCCAAGGTGTAGGATCCTCCAGAGGCTTGCAGTCGTGTATAAACCTACTATTCAGCCATCCCTAACCAGTGCTCACAAGCAGAAACGGTTGCAGTGGTCCCAGAAATACATGAAAATTCATTTTCAAACAGTCTTGTTTACTGATGATTGCCGTGCAACCCTGGAAGGTCCAGATGGAGGAGTAGTGGATGGTTGGTGGATGGCCACCATGTCCCAACAAGGCTGCGACGTCAGCAAGGAGGTGGAGAAGTCATTTTTGTGGGGAGAGAGCTGGTAGGCCCCTTTAGGATCCCTGAAGGTGTGAAAATGACCTCAGCAAAGTATATAGAGTTTCTGACTGACCACTTTCTTCCATGGTACAAAAAGAAGAACCGTGCTGTCCAAAGAAAAAATTATCTTCATCTATGACAGAGCACCATCTCATGCTGCAAAGAATACCTCTGTCATTGGCTGCCATGGGCATAAAAGGAGAGAATCTCATGGTGTGGCGCTCAAATTCACCTGACCTCAACCCTACTGAGAACCTTTGGATTATCCTCAAGCAAGTGATCTATGAGGTTGTGAGGCAGTTCACATCAAAACTCTGGGAGGCTATTCTAACATCTAACAAAGAAATTCCAGCAGAAACTCTGCAAAAACTCACAAGTTCAATGGATGCAAGAATTGTGAAGGTGATATCAAAGAAGGGCTCCTATGTTAACATGTAACTTGGCCTGTTAAGATGTTTTTGATTGAATGGCGTTTGATTTTAGTAAATATGACCTCCTAATGCTGCAAATTCAACAAATGACCATTTCAGTTCTTTAGAACCAAAAAATGTTCTTAAACTCTGCTGTGCATAATAATGTGGAACAGTATATTTTGAGTTTTTTTCATTTTTGAAAAAATAATAGTTATCATTGGGAGGTTTGTTTAAAAAAATTTTGAATAATGCTCTAATGGTTAATGACTTGAAAATTATACTGACTATCATTTGCACTGAATATTTAGGAAAATAAGATGAAAATATCATTTTCATAATAATTTGGAATGCAGTGTATATACAAGTAAATAGATTCTGTTTTTGTGTGTCATAGATAAATACAGTTCATTGAGTATAAATGGTTCATTAAAATTAATTTAATATGATTGTTTGAGCTTTTAATTTCAAAAACTTGCATATTCCTTGTCCACTTGTATTGCATTACGTAGGGGACCTGCCTCTTGGCAACATGGCGGCAACGTCAACGTCCAGTCAGCCAGCCAGCCAATCTGCCGTTGCATATTATGTCTGTGCTCAGTGGTATGCAAATTTGAATCATAAATCAATTCATTAAAATTGATTTAATGTAATCACCGTTGTTTTTAGTCAGAAAATTTTTCATCTTCTTGCCTTGTGTGGCGGACCTGCCTCTATTAATAAGGCAGCATCGACAAAGAAAACAACAAAGAACACGTTCAGTTCAAGTGACTTTTGGTATTAGAAGATGAGACATTGCCACACTTGTCCAACTTCTGGTATGAAGTTGAGGCCTGGTACTCTTGGAGCAATCAGTTCCGCCTCTGACTTCTCTACCATAATTTGTTGAGGGGCAGAGCTTACTTCCTCACCCTGATTTGTCGAGTACTTTGTCACACTGTGCACACAGGAGAGGCAGTAAAGGACAGAGGCTGCCACTGACTGACAGCGATTAACTCATGGAAAAGAGACAAGATTCCAGTTCCCAAACAGCTACCAGCATACCAGTAACAACACAATAAGAACACGTTTGGAGGGAGGACTGTGCAAGAAATAATACAAGGGTATACATCGGCACAGAATATGACCAGGGGATGACGCTTCATCAATAATTTTTTAATTGTGAAAGTATGCATACAGAATACATATTCGTCTGCCATAATTTTGTGCCATCTCTACGAGATTTATTGGGACTGTAGGCCTCCCATGTCCACATCCAGACATGGCCAAGCCTTTAACGAGGCTCAGCAGCCTAGGTCACTTCTCCACCAGCTCTGCAGCCTAGGTAGGGCCTGCATGGCTCTTGTAGGGCCTGCTCCGCCTTGCCTCACCCATCCAGCTGGATGGACCTGGCTATTACCTACCGCTGGAGTCGGCCCTTTCTTCTTGTACATTCTGAAAACAAAAGTTGGTTTCACTATTCAGAGCTCGGTTGTATTTGTAAACCTATACTGCGTTGTTAGCTTCGGTAATGCTAACTACCCAACTAACTGCATCGTCTAAATATAACCAATGGTTGAGGCTGTGTTGATGTTCAAAATGACTCCCCAGAGTGATGTTTACCAACTGCAGCTTTACATGTAAGGCGCTTGTATATTCATAAGATGACATGGATGACATCAAACCAAGCCTATCTCTGAGGGAGTTCAGAGCAACTGGAAAGTAAGCAGGGACATCTCTACCCGAACACTCTTAAAAAACAGAATTTTAATCTCAGTAAAGTTTCCTGGTTAAATATAATCAGCCATATGATATGATTTTGAGTTAGTCATCACTGCAAGTCATAAAGAAGCTGAAACAAAGAAAACACTTCCATTACCCTTGGAAATGAGCAAAATCTAAATAGTGCAATAAAATACTGGTTATGGAAACACCTGAATTTTGAAAAACCTTTCAAATATCGCAAAAAAAGTTTTTACGCTCTCATGAGGTGGTTTTTCAGATGTTTGGATATAGAAGTATATTGCAAAAGTGTAATGAAAACACTTTTTTCACACTTACAAGTCACAGGACGTGATGTACAGTGTCACATGAACAGTCATTCTGAGACAACATGCCGCAGTACGTGTGGACAGAAGAGGAGAAGAGACTGTTCTTAACATCACACTTATACCATTATACGTGGCTTTTGCCATATAGTATATGAACTTTGCTTCTGAACTATCATCCGTTGCCTCCATCTTTGTTTAAAATTATCAAGGCAACCGCCGTAGATGTAACCAAAATTTACCAACACGCAACAGGTTTTGAGCATCCAGCTTCCCTGCAGTGGATTCACGTGAGATGAGACTTTACAAGAATTGCAAGGCTCATTCCCAAAACTCCCTTCAATGGAAAACCATTCAAAACACAATTGTACTTAGTCAAAATTTAAGAAATATCACTTTTATTTTGTGAAAAACTGTAATGGAAACCCAGCTAATGACCCTAAGCACATAGCCAAGACAACACAGGAGTGGCAACTCTGAGTGTTGTAGGCCGGCCACACACAGACGATTTTTTAATCTGAAACGATTTTAAAACCATTAGAGACCACAGATTTAAGGACAATTTCCAAAGATTTTTCATCTTTAATCCTCTGAACACACACACTAGATAACTCAGCCAGACTGTCAGATCACTAGAGACCACACACCTGCCGACCTGCCTGTGACCTTGCGTGATCACGGGACTTCGGAAAAACAAAACAAAACGTGGATGTCTGTCGATACCATCTTGCTGTCTCTCCACAACAGGCTGTCCTTGCATGCATTACAGGTGCAGCAAAAATCATAAACAAGGGAAAGACTCAAGATGAAATCATGGCTGAAATTAAGGTACAGTTGTGTTGATGGCTGTGAGCGGTGAAAGTATGTATGATCTAGCTGTGACATTACCCAGTCTGCTTGCTCTCATCGGTTGTCGTGGGTACTCCGTCAGCGGCACTACGACTTAGAATCGTAAATATAAAACATTTTTGATATTTACGATTCAGGATTTTGGAGGCTATAACGCGATTTGGAGCAGTAAAACAATCATGTTGACACCACACACATGCAAACTACTCAGACAAACAGTCATTTGTGATGAGGCTCCTCTCGGGATACGCCCCAACGATCGTCAGGGGAGGCAAATCTTGCCCCAAATCGGGTTTAAAATCCTGTAGTGTGTGGCCCGCCTTAGAGTGGCCACGCCAGAGCCCTTACTTGAACCCTAACAAACATCTCTGGAGAGATCTGAAAATGACTGTCCATCAACAGTCCCCATCCAGCCGGACTGAACTTGAGATGATTTGAAGAGAAGAATGGCATTCTAGGTGTGCAAAGCTTGTTAATATTTATAAAGACTCGAGGTTGTAATTTCTGCCAAAGGTGCTTCAACTAAGTACTGAGTAAAGGGTCTGAATACTTTTATCAGAGTGAAATTTCTCTTTTTTTTTTTTCTTTTTTTTTTTTATACATTTGCAAAAAAGTCTAAAATTGTGTTTTCTTTGTGATGCTGGGGTACTGAGTGTAGATTAATAAGAGAAAAAAATGAATTAACAGATTGTAGCATCATAAAAAAGTTGGAAAAGTGGAAAGGGGTCTGACAACTCTCTAAATGCACTGTTTATTATTCAGTCTATATTTTAATACAATAATTGATTAGTAGTTTGGCTAATTTTTTGTTTGCTTCAGCTGTGCTGTCTTGTATCTGGACATCATCATAAATAAGGAACAGGTCATTTTCAAGGCTTCAATAAAGGTAAATGATAAAATGCCTGACAAAAGCTTATGGAAAAAAACAATGCATTCTCAATTGCTAAAATTATTGATAATATCCCTAGGTACTGTAGCTTCAAAAAAATCCTCTGGTTGATAAGAAAGTTGTGTTTGAGAAACAAGAATCCATCAAATGTTGAGACATAGAAAAGGAGCTGAAACAGAGCTAAAAAAAAAAAAAAAAAGGTTTAATTCATCAAAATAATTTTGGTTTAGACAGTGTGCATGAGTTTGTTGGCAGTTAAAACAAGTTCTTATCCTTTTCTTCAAGTGACTTCTTGTTTTGTTGCCTTGGTATTGAATCAAGTATTGAGATAATGTGATTTTAAGTAGTATAATATCCAAGTTTAAATTCTAGTGTTGAACATGTTGGTTTCTACTGTGAAAAGGAGTGTCTATGAGGATTTTATATTTCGAATTGGTCATGTCTCGGTCAGAGTGATCATTCAGCTCACTGTCTGGCTGTAACCACCAGTTGAAAAACTCCCATTATGCTGTACATTGTTCTGAATGCTGATTGTATCGTTCGTGTGCGGACACAGGGGCCCCATCTGATATTTACCACCACGATTCTGCTGGGGGTGACGAGGGGGCAAGGCCAAGTCCCACGTGTCCGGCTGCAGAGCAGATTAAAGTGCTGTGAAAAGCCTTACACTGCTGCCTGCAATGAGAAAAATAATAATGTGGACATGGCCTTCCCTTTATGACAGTAACAACACATTCTCCAGAGACCAATCTTTTTTTATCAATTCCAAAGAGTGACAAACAGCCGAACCCAAAGCCAGAATTGTACAAGACGATGTATGGAGTATTTATGATGCTTGTGTGTCCTGCAGGCGCTGATGACAAAAGCAGTCAAACAAACTTTTATGGCTCTCTGCTGTTTTTCATCCAAACAGGTGCACTGTTGCCCGTTATCACTTTCAAAATGAGTGAGGGACCAGGTGAACCCAACAGGAGGACGAATCCTTGATCAAATGTGACTGTGGAAAAATTTGCATGAGCCACATATGAGGAATTATGTAACATGGTGTTATGTGCAGACATCATATATAAAAAAAGACTGAAGTGCATTAAATTTTAATTTATTATTATTTATTTGTTTATTTTTCAAAAACAAAAAAATGGAATATCAAGGTTTTTGAAGCACTTTTCAGGCAGGAAACAGCACTGGCCAAATACACTGACCAAAAACCCCACAAGTTCAGGTTGTACACACTTAAATCAATGATACTCACTATTCTTTCCATCAACTGATCAGTGTCAATGACTGATAAGAAGAGGCTCAACAGAGGGCAGCTCTTAAGTGAGTGTATTCCTGCTGTCAGCATCACCTCATCCAAGTGTATGGCGGCATAATACTGTCAACATTCGAGAGCATATATGAGATCCGAGCGAGCAAACATGAGATCCACGTGCACGGCTGCAGAGGAGCCACACGCGCGAGCCAAACATTTAGGCAAGCAAATTACTTTTGTAATCGTTTCATACCTTGGTTTTTGGGGTCCCGGTTTGGCTCGTGTTCAGTTCAATGAGCGAAAGAAAAACATGAAGTGCTGGGTAGAGCTGCCGCCTCACAGCCAGAAGGTTACTGGTTTGGATCGCTATCAGGGAGTCTCTTTGTAGAGACTGCATGTTCTCTAGTGCAGTGGTTCTCAACTGGTCTAGCCTCAGGACACACCAGTCTCTCTTACAACAAATCACAACCCAAAATTCCCCCCAAAATTCTACAACACATGCTCAGTTAATTGAATATGTTGCAGTTTGGAGCATGATGGACAAAAATACATGATATGAAAACACTTAGATCTTGAGAAATTTTTCATTAGCATGGGAAAAGTAGCTTTATTCATTGCAAGAAAAGGAGAAAAATCAGCAGAAATACTGACCAAACATTTAAATGTAACCAATTTCACAGTAAAACAAGGTAAAATAAAAAGTATCGATGCATGTCGCTTAAGGACTTCAGGACCTTTTTCCACCAATTTTTTACAGACGCCTATCTGCAACCCCCTGAAAACAGCTCCATGACCCACTTTTGGGTCTCGACCCACCAGTTGAGAACCACTGCTCTAGTGCACATGTTGGTACTTCTCAGGCAGATGCTTTTTAGGCCGACTGGCCACTCTAAACTGTCCGTTGGTTGACCTGTCCAGAGTGTGACCCCCTCTCCCCCAGTGACAGCTGGGATCAGCTTCAGCACCCCCACATCCCTGATCAAGTTTAGTGGTACAGATAACAGATTTATGAACAAGTTAAAGTTCAACCAAGCACAATCAAAAATAAAGAGCATTCTGCTTGTATCCCGTCAGGTGATGTGACTGCATATTTATGAAATATTTAAACTTTAATGTTTGTGTCTCTGTCATTCTTTATCACTGTGATAAGACCAAACTACATTTTGTATCATAATACTGTGTTGACAGCTGTGTGATCTCTATTTTCATCAGTGGTTTGCATCCTTCACAAAAGTGTGTGTGTGTTTTCCTTGCTGCAGTGTGTTCAGTCGTCAGATAAAGAGCCTGAAATGTGACTTGTAATCTGGTTTGGTAGGAATACTTGATTTAAATGTTCCATGGTGGTGTGAAGTGTGTTGAAATCAAACTAATGTGACAGTCTGAAGATTATATGATCAAGCTTTGTATTAAAATGAAAGTTCTTAGGAAGATCACTTTATGGGCCCACACGCCTTACTGACTCTAGAGGGAGCAGAGCAGACGGACAGAGGAAGGAGACTGAACTTAAAGTGTGTTTGGGTTGAAATAGTGAATCTTTTATGATTTATACTTCTAGTCCTGCAATAATTTCAATGACGACTGTGGGCTTGTTTTGTGCTACATCTTCCCCAGTCTGGGGTGGAGTCGTGAGGCTGCCGCTCTCAGTTCACTTCAATGTCCAGGTTTGATCTGCCTTTGTGTCTTGACTGAGATACGTAGAAGTAGACGCATCATTGGCTGTGATTGCCAGCTGCCGTGATACGTCAACGTGTCCGCCATATTGCCAGAGGCAAGGCTGTCTCACAAGCTTATACAAGTATATGAGGGAACTTGAGATGTTCTGAACAAAAAGCACTTGTGTTCACATAAAACAGATTTTGATGAATCATTTTTGTACTCAGTGGTCTGTATTCATGTATGCAGTGATGTTGGCACTCACTGCAACCAAAAAATGAACGAGGTCTGTAAAATAAAAACATACCAACTGGCAGTAAGCAGTGAATATTCAGAATTATACCAACAGATTAAAAATGTGTGCTTTGATTATGTTCTTCTTAATGTCAAGTTAATGTGTTAATTTTGTTTTAAAATTTTGAGAATGTCGGCAGCATTTGTAAAAAAGCCCATCAGTGTTTATGCATGTCTGCATGTGAAGTGATAAGCGAAGTCTACGAGTGTTGCTGACAGTACAGAGAGGGAAAATTTAGTCAATTTTGTTTATCTGTCAAATGCTACAGCAGTATAATATACTGTATGTTAATTAAAGCCGAATAAAGGTGAAAAACATCTTTTAAACAAATATCTATCTATCTATCTATCTATCTATGAGCCATTACAACTCACAATATAGCTATATTTTTTAAATCAAAGAGAATAACTGTAATTTTATTGCGAAAATAGAAGAAAGTAGATTCTGCTTCTGTCCTTTGCTTATCAAATCTCGTTCATTTGTTGTCTAAGTGGTTTTTATTATCTGTCCTTACATGAATAAAGATCACTGAGTGTAAAACTATAAATTTAAATCAATTTAATGTGATCATTTGGGCTTTTTACTCTGTTATCTCACATACTCCTCATCTACTTGTATTGCCTGATGTAACGGACTTGCCTCTCTCAATATGGCAGCGATGTCGATGTACAGCCAGCCAGTCTAACCTCACCCCTCACCTCTCACCCCCCAACACCAGCTTGACTTCTGACATCTGAGATAAGTAGAATGCAACAGAAGTCTGAAGACTGGGTGCAACATTTTGGTAACCTGACACGCCAGATGGATGGAAAACCTTCAATACTAAACATTTGGGAAAGGGAAGAGGATTTGAAAAAAACTCAGAGTGTGATTGGATGGACATTCTATTTGTCACATCTTTATGGGCCAATCAGAGCAACAGAACACGTGACGTAGCCATGACCGAGGTGGGTGTGCGCAGCTACCGAGGAATTATGGCGACTGTAGACATGTCAGTACATGACTTTTGTCATTTTTGAAAAGAAAACAACTCACTGTTGTTCTTTGTTCTTCTTTTAATGAAGAAATGTGGTCAAGTTCTGATAAAACTGGTGCTTTAGCAGCACCTAATGTCTTCCACCATAATTGCACCGGCCCCTTGTTGCTGCTTGCTTATGTCATCACTCCGCCATGCCTGAAAGTACTGCCCCTTGTTGCTGATTGGTCCTGTCACTTTCTAACCAGGCCCAAACTGTTTAGATGGGAGCTTTGCAAGATGGATTCATCAGTGAGGAAAAAAATGAAATAGGCGTATCCATCTGCTTTGCAAGATTAACATTTTGGAGTTTTAGAGACAATCTGTAAATATTGATTTTTTTTCATGGTTCCAGTTTCGAACAAGTACACCCAAGAAGTCTTCTAAGTAATCAAGGACAATTTGAGCACTGCTGTGGCACGCAAAACAAGATATATTCAATTATCGTAATAAGATAAATTGAACTTATTTCAACTGTAGCATCAGGCTGCAACATAACTAAAACTGAAAAAAGTGAAAGGGGTCTGAATACTTTCTGAATGCACTGTATATCATACATGCCCATCCAGCCATAATAATAATAATAATAATAATATAAGATAACTGGTTCAGAACACCCAACCATAGTTGGAAATAGTCTTTTCGAATGGAGACACAAGACCTATTTCAAACAGCATTGATCTTTGATCATTTTACTGTGTTATGGTGTATATTCATGTTTTGATGTTAGTTTTATCAATGATTTATTTCTTAAATGCACAAGATGTAAAATCACTAATGCTGCATAAAAATATCAGATAAAAAAAGCATGTGTGCATTTTCCAAAGAGAAAGTATGAAACTTGTATTCTTTAATGTTGCATTTTGACAAATTTTCCACCATGTTAACAACAACGAACTTCATTCAGATTTAATCACACCTATCAAGAAGATAAATTACATAAACTGAAGTGAAAGTAAATAGCACCACTGTGGTAAAAAGGGAGTTCATGCAAGTTAATGGCCTACAAATTAAACATTTATATCAAAATAGTCACTAAATATAGTACATACTCAGATAGATGTTAGCAGCTCTATATATTGAATATTAAAAGTGCCCAGACTCATACATACTTCAACACAATAAATGCAAATTCAAGACAAAAGCAATAAATCTCTGCAAGATCTCCACACAAAATAAACACAATAGCGCCTGTTTCTTTTCTCATCTCTCATTTTATAGAACACAGCAAAGTAAATAGCCACCACATTGAAGGAGTAAAAAGGAGGTATAAATAGATGTTGTTATTCTAAACCATCTAATGTGAAACAACATAATTTTCCTGACAATGCTTCCCAGCTTCTTTTAAACCAAACAGAGCGCTTTAATACAGGCTTTTGTTTCGCCTGTCTCTCTGTTCTATTATTGCGGAGAATTGTTGCTCTAAATCTACAGAGGAACTCACATGCTCGAGATTAAACTGGTCACCATAATCAGGCTGCAGAATTTAATTGTAAGAGCTTCTGTTGGCACTGTTTTCTCCCTTTTTCTGTCCTCCTTGACAAAAATCTGACAGTGGCTTTGCATGGCAAACCTGTTTAATGAATGACTAATCCAGGAAGAGCGCATTATGGCAAACTGTCACACACACATTGTACCAATATTAACTTGAATTTACATTATCATCCTCTGGTAATGCTGGAATATTTGGATTTCCATTAATGCATGGCCTTTCTGTGTGAAAAGCAAACAGCAGTGAACTAAATCTGTCCCCCCCCCACCCCCCCTCCTCTTTTGATTGGATGCTGGTGTTAACGCCAAGCAGAGGAGCTTTCTTTATTGGGATGACAGCTCCAAGGCTTCCCCACTCCTTGCAATCAAGCTCACAAACAAAAGACCCCGCTTGCATTACTCAAAACCTCTTCTCAAGCAGCAAAGCCAAACTCCTATTACACCATTGTACTGTTGCTGTAAATCAACTAGAACAATGAGCAGAGGCACAATCACACAGGCCCGCACCATCATCCATATAAAACATGAACCCACAGAACAATGAGTCAGACACTCGTGTGAAAAAGTATTTTTCCTCCTCCACTTATTTATTGTGATTCATCTTCTAGCTCTCTATTCAGTGTTTATAGTTTTATTATCCTATTTCTGACACACCAGACTCAATGGCAGATTAAATACACATGGCACACCTTTCATTTCTCAAGGCTGGTACACAACATGACCAAAACGTGAAGCAGCTTGTAACAGGATGCACCGATGCATTGGTCTAACATCAGTATCAGCCAATATCAGCTTTATTCACAAACATCAGCCATCATGGCATGAACCAATGCCAGTTAAAGATTTTTTTCTGTGTCCAATTAATTAAATGCTGGCATCAAAACACCTTACTGCTGAATCAAAGTTTTTTTTGACTTGTCAAAAGAAGTCACCTGTTAGACAAACTGGTTTGTTTTTTATAGTCAAACATGGGAGTCAATGTTGGGATTGTGGGAGTTTGGTATCAATAAAAAAAATATATATATATATATATTAGTACTGGCATCAGCTAAGTTCTTATTTTGACCACTGTAATAGTGTCTGCCCTGACTTTCACAATCAGTGCATTTCTAGTCTGCAGCTAAAACAGATCAACAATCAAACATCGACATATTTTAATATTGCATGGTATCGAGAATTTTGTTTTTGGTGGCCTGTTTAGGGATAAAGCCCAAAACATCCTCACCATCTCACGTGCATCCAAACGATCACCCCCATTATTTTCTATGTACAAACCCACCTCGGTGGCACCAGATGCATCTGGACACGGTACGGCACGGCAATTTACACCACTGCTCTACTCCAGCGCTGCCACATGGAGCAGGCAAAAGAGAGAGCTGTTTTGTAAATCTTGGGTACCAAGTAGCAGCTCTGTTTGAAAGCACCAAAGAAAATCAGCGCCATTCTCTGTTCAATGTAGAATATGTGGGAGGCCTTGGCCATGGTATCAAGTGCCTGGCCCAGCAGTGGCTGGTGGGAAGTTTGACCATTGAAGCTCTGCTGCTGAAGGTCTAGGAGCGGCAAATGAGGTGCGTCATATGATGCAACGTGATGCTGCAGCGCTGGTGTGTTCCTGGCTTAAGCGCCTGTGTCAAAAGCAGCATTTTTAGCAATGACAGTGCACACAACCTCAGTTTCAGTGTTTCCTGTTGCCAGGGTAAGGGAGTTGACTTCTGCTTTCCTAAGTAGTATCTGTGACGTTGATTTCAACTAGCTCAATAGTCTTAGTATTAAGGATGCATGAAATCGAGTTTTGCTGATATCCAACATGCCAATGTTTACAAATGCATTTAAGCCAACACCAATATCACAACCAATATATAAATGTAGTTTGATCTATAACTTCAGTTTTTAAAATAGACTTTAAAGTTCAAGGAGAATGAAAAAGAAAAAGACTTTAGCTGATGTAGGTCTGTCAGTCCTGACAAAAACTCCTCAAACATATTCATACTTATAGCTGATATTTACTGCTGATATTTCAGTTGTAAATATCCACAGAAATGTTCAAATCTGTGGGTCAGGAAGTCAGGGACAGCCATTAAGAATGAATAGGAACCAAGGAAAGTTAGTTCTTAACAGTTACAAATGGATCTTTACCCTCCAATGTCATCAGAAAATGTCTACATACATTGAGTGTGATCCCTACACTTTAAAAAACGGTTTTACTGATGTACCTGGCATAGAGGTTGACAATATGACAAATACTCAGTCCTGCAGGCCTCCTAGCATCTAAAGCATTGTCTACTCAGACGAAGGGAGACGATTTATGAGGAATTTTGTACCGAATTAAGAGGCTAGCTGAGGCCCTTTCACAAAATTTTTAATTTTGAAACAGTTATGTGCTATCAACTGAAAATCCTTGTGATGATGAGCTATCACAAACAAGCCTGTGCTATGAAACAGCTCTTTTGTGTTAGCCACGGTGGCTAACTCCAAATTTTGAATGCCAGTTTCCATTCCTCCACCCTTTATCGTTACTTAATACACATTAAAAAAGGCAAACTAGTACCAGACGAAGAGCTGGGGACAATCAGCTCTACTGAGCTTAGCCAAAAAATATGGCTCTCTAAAAAGAGGTAGATATATCATCACAACAAGCAAGGCTGGAGGTTGGTGAGATGGATATCAGCTGAGAAAACAGATTAGAGTTTAAAGTGCTAAACCGTGACAAAACTACACTAAACACAACCAGATGGCTTTGTGGAAATTTACATACATGGTTGTTCTGTGAAACTGTTCAGGCTTTAGATGAAGGCTTTTTAAATTCCTGCCTGCTGCTGTTGCCTGAATATTTCACTAGTTTCAGGACACAGATGTAGCTTAAGAATCAAGAATGTTTATATATTTGCACTTTGAATGCTTGGCATAGTCACAAACAGCTCAAATGTGGCCTTTTTTGTAGTCTTTCCCTATGCAGAAATCACCTCTTGCCCCCCAAGGAGTGTTCTTCGCTGCTGCATGGTGTCATCTGCAAAGAATTTATACTGAAGCTACAATCAGCTGATGCCAATATCATGCTGAAAATATTATGTATCCCCACTTCACCCTTACTTTTATATTTCAAAATCAAAATAGCACCAAGAAAACAGAAGAAACAGCATAAGGGATCCAAAAAGACAAGTCATTTCATCCTCTGCCACTGCTATTGACAAGGCTGGTTTATGTCCCACCCCTTCTTGATTTTTATTGGTCAGTGAGGGAGAGGTGACACTGACGAGTGTGGCCTTGCGCTGTGACAAAAGCAGGTGACCCAAAGAAGTCCTAGCAAAAATAATGTTTTTATTTTATCGTTTAGTTTACATGAAACAACTTAAGAAATTTCAGCACCATGTAATCATCCACATTGATATAATTAAGTAGTTTCCATCTAAAATGTAATGATTATTTGCCGTATGAAGCACAGTGTCTGATGCTGTCATTAGCAGTTTTCTTCTCTGCTTCAGGCTGCATGTTTCAGAGCTGTTTTAATTCTATGCAGTCCAGTGTGGAGTTTCTGTGTGAATGTAAGGTGTATATATATCATAACTGGACGTTAGCCAGTGCCTGTTTCTTGTATTAATACACGTCACCATCAATCTGCTCTACTTAGTTAATAATGCTTACACTGAGTTTAGTATGGCAGCAGCTTTTCAGCAGCCACACATAATGAGAAAAGAGGAGGTGTAGAGAGGACATCCATAAGCCCGAGACAGGCTGAGCGGAGCCGGGGAGACGGAAGAGCAAAGCAGCAAGTTTTGAATATTACTGACCCAGCACTTGGAAAAGGCAATGCACAACAAGACGAAAAATGAATGCTTTTTAGTCTGAAAATCCTTTCACCCTCTCACATTCAGCAGATCAGATTAAGAGAGAGGTTTAAGAAGATTTTGACACGCACAAAAAAACTTCTGAGCTGAGAGAGGGGGGTGAGTCGGGGAAGGTGGTAGGGAGCAGTTTGTAATTCAGTGGCTTCAGGCAATTCATCACAGAAATTGAGTTTCTAATGCAGCATCTTGTGAATCCCTTTTGCCCTGTCAACGTTTTAATACATTACATTGAGAATGTAAATCATGTTTGAAATTTGGCACAAACTGCACAGCCCCAGCTGCTCTCGCTCTCACTGTATCGCACATGCTAGACTCCACATTATACGCACATGTAGTCTGCACAGGGTAGCGTGCACACATGCATGTCTCATAAGAACACGCATACTGTATCCAGGGCTCTGCAGGCAGAACATACCTCTGCTTATGTTGTTATATACAAAAAAAACCTCTAGCTTTCTGATCATTAAATACAAACCCAGTATCAATGTCATGTTTACATCACACCTTGCGGGGGGGGGGGGGGTCTATATTGACATAACAATGTAATTATATTCAGAAATATGGCCATGTACTGCTGTGAGATTACAAAGGTAAAGTGAGGCAGTCACTCATTTGGACCTCTAACACCACACAGGTGAGATTTATATTTTCACATAAGGCACAATTGTTTTATACTATGCCTGAGCATCTCCCTCTAGCCTGCATTCACATTTTTAACATTGCTCCATATCCAAGCATACTTGTACACAACTTGATACAGTGGTTGGCTGTATTTACAGAGATGGTTTGCGAATCCACCAAGAAGAGAGAAGAAGAGGCAACCACTCATGTCAGCATTTGTTTATGCTTGTCCATCCTGCAGGCTTCAGGGATTTCATGTCTGGGATGCCAGCAACAGTCCTATTCCTACTATATCTACTGTGCAGCTCAGAGGATGAAAAGGAAGGGATGCATCTAGAACTGCCTTTACAACTCCTCATGCTAACTACTACCCTGTACTCACGCACAGTTGTATTCGTATGTTCTGCAGACCATGCTTCTATACACGAGTCCTGCTCAAGACCACTGCATTAAGTGTTATGTTTGCATTCTTACCGATCAAATGAACCAGACTTTGGGGTCAAGTGTACTTGGATCATGTCCCATATCTCTGATGTGATTTTTCAGCACTATCAAAACAGATACTAATTTAACTTATGTATGCTCAATTAAAGTCACCTTTAATGAATGAAACACCTTTGGTTTTCAAAAGTACTCTTTGCTATTCTTTGGAGGTTTTCTGCACATCTGGAGGCTGGAAGCTTAAATTGATAAGAACATTGTATTGGTTTATACATATAAACATTTTGCCTCTGCCTGTTCAGTCACTACTTGATACATGACTTTAGGGCTGCACGATATACTGTAGGTATGATATCGGCAGACTTGAGCTTTAAAAGTGAATTATTGGTATCTGCATATATAAAAATTTCTACTGATATTCCAGCTATAAACATTTCCCTACTTTTGTTGTAAATATTATTTTTCTTCATTCATTATCATACCTTACACTTTAAAGTGTCCTTTAAGGACTGATTTTTGTTCATTTGGGTTCTTTTTGCCTTTATAGGAGAGATCAGACAGTGAGTAGAGCTGAAAAACAGGGATAAGAGAGTGAAGAATGACATGCGGTGAAGGAACCACAGGCCAGACTTGAACCTGGGCTGACTGCATACATGGGATGCGACCTAACCATTAGGCCATCTGTGCCCTCTGAGATCATCATTGTCATATACGACAAGAAGAGGCGTTTTATTCAAAGTTAAATCACTTTTGAAACGTAAATCGTAGCTGCTTATTTGTTCCTCTTACTTGTTCCTCTGAAAGCCCTCCATTGTGCAATTCTAATGACACTGTCTACACCTTTGTAGGTCTTACAGAAGGCTTTCTAGCGAGCCTGGAAATGGGTGACTTTCTGGGGTCTTTAAAGATTAAATCCACACAAGCAACTCCAAAATTGAACTTTTTTATCTTTTTTATCTGTTTATAATCCATTTTTCATAGTTGCTAAACCATAGACTGTAGAAAGAATTGGACAAACCCCGTGTGACGTCAGTTGTCTGCTTACAATAGGCGGACTCAAACGGCTCTTGAAGCCAAACTGTGGAGGCTTCCATATTGAAATCGCAGTCTCAACTGAACTTTGGATCAACCTAACAGCCCGCCCACTAAGCGCAACTTCCTGTCAGCCTGCTAGCTAGCATTCTGGTTGACAGAAATGGAGCCTCTGCCTGCCGAGCTATCTGTCAATCAAATGAGACGCATCAATCAGCTTTCATCCTAAATATAATCCAAACGATTGTGGTACAAAAAAAATCACCCCCTGTACAGAGGGAGCACAATAAGACACTAGCTAATGAGACACGTTTGGTGTTTTGAACCAGGCCGTAAACCAGTTTATTTCTAGTGTCAAAACTGGCTGTTTAACATGTGTCCAGATGGGACTTCTGGTGTTCCTACAGCCAACCTCAAGTGGACACTTGTGGTATAGCAATTTTTTGCACTTCCTCATTGGCTTCATTTTTCAGGACCAGAGGTTGCTGCTTGGGCTAAACCTGCTGTTTGTATCCCAGAATGCATTGTGACTGGGCTGTGACAACCAATGGCAGGCGGTTCTGTTGTCACTTCATGCTTTAACAGTGCATGTGCACGGACTTATAAACTGGAGAAGAGAGCCCGAATGACTCATGATAAAGAGAAACAGACACAGAGAGGCTGTGATGTGGCCCTCAATGTCACTGCAGACAGTAACTGCTCTAAATAATGACCCAAATTCCCAAAATAACTTTTCAGTAGAAAAAGAATATTCTGAAGACTTTTTGTCACAGACAGATTTTTTTTTTTTTACTTTATGGTCCCAAATACATAAACAAGTTTGTGCAAAAAAAAAAGCCTTAGTCATTTATGTTTATCTTTTATATATATATATATATATTACTTATATAGCACATTCAAAACAACCAGGTTGACCAAAGTGCTTCACAGTATAAAAGCTAAACAATACAAGAATACATCACTATTAAACAGTAAAATTAATCAAAATAGAACTTTACAAAATAATGGTTAAAGTAAAATCTTAAATGTGTTGGAATAAAAATAATCTCATCTTGAATTGAAAGCCAAAGAGAGGATATGAGTTTTTTGTAATGATTTAAATCCTACGTTGTCCTGAACAAAATGATGTTTAGAGGTTGACTGTAAAGCACATGGTTAATGATTTACAAGCTTGTAAAGACAAAATGTCCAGGTGAGACACAATGGTTAAAAAAACAGCATCAGGCTCAGAGAGTAGGGACCAAAATTTGTAAAGATCTGCATATTGTGTATGGGCAAAAAATCCTATATTGTGCATCCCTACAGGACTGCTGAGTTAATTTAAACTGTCTGCAGTTTGTAAAATTTTTGTGAGATGACTGACTTAAATACTTCTTCTACTACTTTATAAAGACTCTAGCCAAACAGTAAAAGAAAACATCTTTTGTGTTGGTCTTCTTTAACTTTTTAGAATTTGTCATTTCCCAAAAATTGCGAATGAGTAATCATATAATTGTTATTAATAACATAGTCATAACTTTTCAGTTAGGACCGTGATTGCGGTAAAGACAAGAAGAATTTTACTGAATTAAAGCAAAAGGCGGAGCAACAAAGGTGCACTGCAGCATAAAAACAAGAAAAGCTCATCCCATTAGCTGTTGTTCACCTCTGAAGTTCAGAACTACAGATGAACAGTGGTGTGTATTAAAGAGCAAAAATTGTTATAAGCAAGTTCATTGATTGGTGAAAGAAAGGAAAAAAGACTGGATGATATAGGCTTAAAATATGTTCTGCTGATATCAGAGAGTGAGAAAAGCAAAGACATTAGATATATTTTCTGTCTTCCTTCTGTGCGCTGCATATAACAGTTCAAATTCCTGAATAGAAACGTTATTAAAATTGTCTGATTAGCCGAATGTCACCCCTGTCCAGCTCTGTGTACAAAGCAGTCTGAGTAAGAATACCAGGGTTGTTCTTGTAAGCTGGCTAACATCTAGCAAGAGGAGCCATATTAAATAGAAATTCCTTCTCATGTTTGTATGCACAAGGTATGACCAGATAAGGAACATGTCTGAAAACATTTAAGACTAAAGGAATGTGTGGGGGAAAAATAAAATGCAATCGACCTAATTTTATTTTCATGTTAAATTCCGTGAACTGACAAACTCTGACTGCTTGAACAGGAAAGAAATAGTCTTAAAAGGCAGTTATGCATTAATGTTAGCAAGTTGTGCATGAAAATACACAGCCTGAAAAAATATTCAAATTAAATGGTGGTTATGATTTTAGAGACGATCAAATACATGTTTTAGTGCATCTTTCATTTAGGCTTTTCCTAGGCATTTTTGTACATTTCAGAGTGTTTTTTTTTTTTGTTTGTTTGTTTTTTTTTTAAATCTGCCGCATCTACGTACTCGCAGAGAAAATCTATGAAACTGGATATGTAGCAACAGCGTACCCAGTTTCATACATTTGCACTTGGAAGCTTCCCATAACACTGCTCTGTTAATTAGCATTGAGCTAATCCAGTAGAGCAGCTGGGTTAAGCGAGAGGTTAAGGAAAACATGAAGGTACTGTAGGGCAATATTAAGAGAGCAGAAAGCATTACATATTTACTTTCCTACCCACATTTTTCCGCTCTGGTGATTCTGGTCCAAAGCCTGCTTTGCTAACCTTTAGGCTACTGCAGCCCCAATTAAACTGAAGTACGACAACAGCTCCTCAGACAGAGGATTTCTCAAGTCAGTCATTCTTCATGAAGCTTTTTTTTTTTTTTATAACAATCATTTGTGGAAATACAGCACTGCAAGCATGTCTTCTTTGGTGGAGTGTGCCACTCATGCTGCTCCGCAAGGTAAAGTGCACAATGAGCACATTTGCTTCAAATACAGAACTATCATTTTCAGAGTGGGGGATCATAGTATTCAAATCCGTATTTAACCTTTCAAGGCAGGAGGATTATGCAGCAAAGTCTCCATTCCGAGCGGTTTCCTCGCCCCCTACTCCCCTGCCATAATAACGATCATTATCATCATTGTGTGAAAAGAGGATTATCATATCGTTATATAAACCCAGGAACACCCCTACTATTATGAAGTAATTTCACTCTCATCAGTGGACCGGTGCTGTGTATGACAGTCAGCTGAGCTGTCACAGGTGACCATGGCACTCTTCCATCATTCTCTGAGCTATGAAGGAGGATAGGGGCAGGAGCTTGAACCACAAAATGAAAAAGATTAGGGAGTAGAAATTATTGTCTGAATCGCAGCACCTACAGGAAGTGCTGTAATTTCTCATAGAACTTTCTGTATGATAACATGAACATTATCTCTGTAAGCCAACTTTTAGTTTTATTTGAATTCATTTATTTAAAATCATTTTTGGGCCTTCTTGTAAAAAATGTCATGCAAAAACCAAGCCACAATGTCACATGCTCAGCTACTGGTGCACCCCTTGTCTTAATGATTAATGCTCCATTAATCAATCCATTAGTCAGGTGTTAATATCTTAAATAAATGCAAAGCTGGATAATATTAGAACTAAAGGCTAATGCTGCTACTGCAAAGGCCCTTACCTGTAGATATTTTTCATTACTGCAACCTCCCAGCAACAACTTGAGACTTGCAAACTTAGCAAACAGTCTCTATTTTAGATTTGATCATGTATCAGAAATTTTAGTTATCAGAACTGAATTGTCACATATTACTTGGGACTAGGGTTGGTCCTGGACAACTCATTTAAAATCCTGTTAAACTTGATTTTTATTGCACCTACCTGACAAGTCTAAAGTTACAAAAACATTCAGTAAATCTAAATTAAAAACCAATTAGTTACCATGCGATCACAGTATCAGCTTTATGTAAAATTAGTTTCCCAAGTGCAGTTAACGATAGCAGTGCTAGCACCACCAGCCTTTATTCCGCATTGCAGGTTAATGTCCTTTTCTGTGCTGAATTTGTTTACAAATTGCTCTGGATAAGTGGTGACATACCAGTTTAACATGACAGCCTCAATAAAGCTTAATGCATGTTCTAGATCAAAACACTGCCAAACCAAAGATGCCCAAATGTCCAGGTCAACATCCAGAGCAAAACAGCCGCATGGCATTAGCAGTTAACCAGAGTGCCAGTGGCTACTAGTGGCAGGTTGTGGCATTACAGTTTAGACTGAGAATTTGACCAGGACTGTGGGCCAGAATTAAAAAAGAATATCAGTGGGGCGCAGAGGGCCTGGTGGTTGGGCCACGCCCGTGTGCATGAGCAGCTCGTGTTTGGGTCGAGCCTACAGCGTCTTTCCTGTGTGTCTCTCCCCTGCTTTCTTGTCCCTGTTTCCAATTCTAATTCCAACTCCGCCTCTATATATGGAGGCATAAAATACAGCCCAAAAGAAAATCTTAAAAAAAAAAGAAGAGAAGCAATAATAAGTTTCAGTGACTAGTAATTCACTATGACTGCAGCCAACCAAAGAAAAGCTTTTTCAACTGAAATCGCACCTATGCACTAAACAATAGTTTGGTCTTTGTTAAAAAAAATAAAAAAAGAAAGAAAACTGTAGATCAACCAAACCAGTGACAGCATACTCACTGGACTCTCCTTGTAGACTCAATGAACTTCAACATAAACATGAAAAGCTTTTGCAGTGTTAAAGATTATTTCAATGTCATTATGTTACATTTATGCAAAATCTCTAATTTGATTCAGCAGATATGTAGATATGCTTCTTCTTCTTGCCACATCATCTGGCCATGTTTGTACACAGGGCTGCTATCAGCTGATACCAATGTTAACCCTCATGCATCAGTGCACCCCTAGTTTTACCAAAATAACAACTGACTCAAAGCGACCACCATGCACCTGCCTTTATTCATGGGATATTTGTGATCACAGCATAAAAGCTTACATGCAAAATAAGTTCAGACAGGACTAACTGTTTTTGTCCTAACAATTAACAAGAATAACCTTTTCCAGCCCTTTCTGTGTAATTTACAAACATAAACATCAGCCAGCATGCAACACAGTTTGTTTACTGAGGTGAGCTGACAGAAGTCCACAGGTTGGGGCATAAAGGAAAAACTTTTAGGGACAAGGAGACATCGCTGTCTCACTCCTCTGCTCTCGATCTTTGAGTAACAGACAGTAATGTTAACGTGTGAACTCTAATGAGATGATAAAGGTACTTGATAATGTAAAAAAGGCAGTGGAGGTCAAGGCTAAGGCAGTGTGTGGAGCAGAGATAGTGTCACCTAAATACAAACAAACTCCTGCACAGTTTTGTCAAATCGTGAATGAAAGTTCTTCAGAGTGCAGCCACAGATATAATATAATGTTATTACTCTGCATAACTGCTTTGACCTAGATGGCAGACTGCTGCATGCCCCCTTCTCTGCCCTTGTACACTGCCGTCTCTCTATCATTGTCCAACTAATGACATTTGGTACAACTCATCTACAAACCAACTGAAGGGTGTACGGCCTGATGCCAACTACCAGGGGATCCAATATGAATCATTCAGCCTGCTAATTGCACTCACATGGAGCTAGAATTTTAAGCCTTTGATAAAACCTAAAACTGTCAAGGTAGCCAAATTTAGCTACCAATGCTTATGCAACTGCTAGCTTTAGCATAACACAAACAATGGCCAAAACGTTTAAGTCAAGCTTGAATAAACCAGTACTTCTATTACTCACCACAGAATCATTAGACATCGAGAGCAGGGAAGCAGCTGGCTCTTAAAAAGAAAACAGATACAAGGAAATAACAGCACATTAGCAGACGATGAACTTAAACACAATTACTTTACATCCTATTCTATATTTTGTGTTTTCACTGGTGAATGTTACTACCCAGCATATCACAGAAGTATGTGATATGTCTGGTAAACATGATCAACAGTAAACTGGTCTGGGGTTTTCAGCTTCACATGACATATTTGATGTGAAGATCTGCAAGTCCAAATAAAAGAAGAGCAATTTTCCAACTAATTTCGTATTACTTAATGGCAAAAAGACACTGATTCGATATGATCTCTGAGCATTCATAGTAATTACACACAGTTTTTATACAACTTAGAGGAAGTGTTGACTTTCTAGAGGATAAATAATGAGCTTATTCACAACTAATCTGGCTTAAATAAAATGATCATAACAGTTTAAAGGTGCTCTAATATTCTTAATGTGTTTTGATTGCATATGGAAGCAGTGTCTTTTGTGAAAGGGACACTAGCACCATATTGTGGATAAAGGCAGCACTACTGGACCTTGATTACAAAATCTGCCAAAAACATGACAAACACACAGCAGCCTTACTCAAAGGTGCTTTTCTTTCATTTCCAGCGCCTAATTATTTACACTGTACCGCACGCTGTCATTTTAGACCTCAATAGCGAGGTCACCTCTGTCATTCCCATGAACCCCAATGTTTCTGCGCCTCCGTAGGTACAATCTTAAACATATGGACTCTTTTAATTAAATCATACCTTGACTCAGTCCTTCTCAGTCTTACTGACAGCAAGGTCATTAAACTATTAAAGGGAGTCACAGGCAAAATTGTTGTGAGCAGATTGAGGCAGGAGAGGTTAATTAAATGGCCATTGCGTCTCCTTACCTCAAGCAAATCAGCATTCTTCTTTCCCAGACAGAGTAACGTGAGAGAATGTGGCTTTTTTTTCCACGCTGTACAAGATGTGTAAGCGCACAGCCTTTTTTTTTTCCAGTGCTAAGGGTAAAAAATGGTTTATCTTCTTTTTTTCCCCTCCCACAATGCTGATACAAAACTGTGGCCTCTTCCTGTGAACCCAGCAACACAGTAAAGTAAAGAAACAAAGGCAGTGAGATGGCACCTCTGGGTCTGCATGGTTAAGGACAAACTGTTTTTATGTGGTTCTGATCATTCTGTGCATGGATGTCTTTTTATTACTGTTTGTAAAAAGGGTTGAGACCCTCCATTTTGAACCATTTTCAAGTAATTAGTTTTAAATACTGGGAACTCAGTCTCATTTTCACTTTGGTTTGTCCTTGCATAATTGCAAAAACATTGCAAATTGTAAACATGCCCCTACAGCCCTGCTTGATGAATGTCTCTGCATATGCTGCAAACACTAGCATGATTTCTGGACTGACTTCTGTGAGAAGAGTCAATTTTAGGGATAGAGTACAAGTAAAGTATTTGCACAATTGTGGACAAGTACTTGACTCCATGCAAATTCTGATTATCATGATAAACATGGCAATGGCCCTCTATGTTTTCTGTGTTGTGCTGCTCATAGATCAAAATACTGCCAAATCACAAGATTCCTACAGATGTCCATGTTGTAACTGAGGGGTTTTAACCTCATAAATATACAGGAAAAACCAACACAGAGCTCTATAGTATGAACGTGACAGTCCAAACTTTATCCATCCATCACCATCAACTCCTTTACGGACAAACACATGCTACCCTGAGACAACCTAGCTAAACGTCACATACTTTGACTTCATGGAGGGATCTGTTCACAAGTCTGTAGTAACAGTAGCTTTATTAACACGCTGCTCTTTCCTCATGTAGCTTTCTCACTCTTGTAGCTGCTGTTAACCGTGATGGTGACTTATACGCTGTCTGTCTGACCACCAGCTTCCAGATACCTTCTCCTTCCACTAAACTTGATGTGATCATTTCTCCAGGAACAAGTTTTGCGTAGCAGCTAATCTTCTCCCATCTGGTTATAAAGGTTAACTTACCAGTGCTAATAGGGCTAACGATTTTTTGCCTTTTGTATCATGTTCTTTGGAAGTTACAATAGCTGTTGTAACAGTTTTTGCTGAAATCTGGCCAGAGCCTTGACTCAAGAGGTTAGACTGCTGTGTACAGTTTATTATTCTTATTCCTTAACAAGTATATTCAATGAGACTAACCCACAAAGTTTGAGAGCATTTGTAATGTTAAATAATTAGGCTTGAAGAGTGACTAACAAAACATCACTTGATCTTTTAAAAATTTGATTTCTTTGAAAGTCATGCAACACACATAAAGGACTTGGTGAAGCTTTTGCAAAAGAAAAAGCTATATGACAAAATATGATTTAAGTATGTTAATATACGGTATTGTACTGCAAGGAATTCTGTGTCAAACTCATCTTTGCCCATCCAGACCTATGAGGGTATAAAACAATGTCTGACAGTAAAACTTGTGTATTCAAAAATCTCACTCAAAACATGTTCAACCAAGCCATTTTAGTGCCTATCACTGACTTATTCAGCTGTATTTATTTATAATACAGAAATGCTGACCTTCTAGAAAATTATGTTCATTTATACACTCAGTATTTGGTTGGAGCTAATTTTGCAAAAATTACTACATCTCTGTGGCATGGCTTGGAGCCAATCAGTCCATGGCACTGCTGGGTCATTATGAAGCCCAGGTTGCTCTGATAGCAGCTTCAGCCCGCCAGTATTGTTGAGTCTGGTGTCTCTCATTTTCCTCTTGACATTTCCCCAGAGATTCTATGTGGGGTTCAGGTCAGGCCAACCAAACACCATAATACCGTTGTCAGTAAATCAGTTTCAGGTAGTTTTGGCTTCACTGTGGGCAGGTGCCAAGTCCTGCTGGAAATCAAAATTGGAATTTCCATAAAGCTTCTCAGCAGATGTACTCAAAAATCTCCTGGTAGATTGTTGACAGCTTTGACTCTGGACTTGATAAAACACAGCGGCCAACAGCTGCAGATGACATGGCACCTCAAACTATCATTAGCCGTGGATTTTAAGCACCTTGGATTCTGTGCCTCTTGGATTCTGGGACCTTGATTTCCAAATGAAATGCTAGATTTACTTCCATCTGGAAACAGGACTAAGCCCAAGTGAGAAGCAGATGACATCTGTGGTTCAGGAGTGGCGCGGCTTTAGGAACACAACACTTAAAGCCCATTTCCTGGACCTGTCTGTGTGTAGTGGCTCTGGATCCACTGACTCCAGCCTCAGTCAACTCCTTGTGAAGCTCCCCTAAATTCTTGAATCTGCTTTGTTTGGCAATCCTCTAAAGGCTGAGCTCATCCCGTTGATGTGCACCTTTTCTTTCCACACAATTCTCTTCCAGTCAACTTTCCAAAAATATGCATCAGCAATGACCTTCTGTGACTTACCCCCCTTGTAGAGGTTGTCATTATTGTCTTAGACATTTGTTGAGGCAGCAGTCTTCCCCATGATCGCAGTTGTGTGAACCAGAGTGAGAAAATAAAGGCTCAGGAAACCTTTGCAAATTGGACATTTCTACAGTACTGTAATATTTTGAGACAGTGGATTTTTGATTTTTATGAGGTGTAAGCCATAAATGTATGAGAGGAATCTAGAGCATATTGAAGTTTAAGTTTCAGAAGTAAATCACAGGAAAGTGTCAAGTGTCAGGTGACACAGTTGCAAAACACAGACTGTAGAGAAGCTTACTAACTAAAGTGGCATCTCCTAATGTAAAAAAAAAAAATTTTCACTAACACTGTCGATTAACTTATCCATTTTACCTAACATTGTGGAGTAACCGTGTTATCTAATGTAAATTTGTAAGAAAAATAATGACAATTTCCATTAAGCGTTAGCATCAAGGCAAGAAATGAAGACATGCATTTCACTTATTCAAATTTCCTTTCATTAATTGCAAATGACTTTTTAAAAAGTACCTTTGTGAGCACCAGTTTAGCTGAGCTGGTAAAGCAGACACTCATATTCAGAGGCCACAGTCCTTGGCGCACTGGTCACAGATTTGAATCTCGATCCTGGCGCTGTTTGGTGCATGTCTTCCTCCATTTTCTCTCCCAATAAAAACAGCTAATACGCCTCAGAATGGTACAGTCCACAGTGGAACTGACTCTTGTAATGATTTGATGCAGCTGCATTTATGAAAAGTCCTGTATTGTTAGTTTCCTTTACATTTTCTCTCCCCCTTCTCCTCTTCTATGTTAATCTAAACGAAAATGCTGCAAGGCGTCTAGTTTGTCATCAGAACTGTCAATTATGGCATTGTGTTCTTTTTGTTCTCAAATAACTAATTTAAAGAAAATCAATCAGGAAAAAAGAAACAATGAGCTATCACAACAGTTTCTATATTTCTGTCAGTCTTTCCTTTTATGCCTTTTGGCCAGGCTGCCATATCTAAGCAGATGGGGGTGAGAGAGTTGGCCCTTTAGTCCTTTGGTGTGCAGTGGGCCGGACAGATTTCAGTTCACCACGGAGTTATCAACACCTCAGCTGCTTATGAACTGGAAAGCTCTTCTACTTTGCCACCATCGCTTTAAGATATTCCCACTATGGTGAGACATTAAGATATTCATTTCTTTTCAAAGAAGCCAATCACTGAAAAAATGTAATCTCAACATTCTTCTCCACCCTGCAGCTTCACCTTCCTGGTAGTGTTAAGATTCTGCGGTAGATTACAGACAAGATGGAATCTGTATTGTGGCTACAATCACAGCCCGCTATTATAACCCCTTTGCATCAGACAATACAGCGTTTTAACTGTAGACAGCTCTGATGGATTCAACAACAGCTGGAAGTGATACTTTACAGATCTGGAGAATTTTATCTTCTCTGCTGAAATTCCACAACAACCTCCCTGTGTTTTGTCTGAGAGTTATCTTCAAAAGCTGCTCTAGTCTTTGTGATTATCAGGACTTACAGGAAATACAATAAACACCAAAACTAGAGTTGTTACATTATCTGAGAAAAAGCTTTATAAAGTTTGTGTGCTGTACAAATTTAAAGTTTAAGAAAATGTTTAGAGAGATGTACAATATAACCAACATATCAGTATTGGCAGATCATAGCCCAAAGAGTTAATCATCAATACAAGCAGATATGAAAATTTCTGCTGACAAGTAAGGCCAACAGATCACCTGCACATTAGGGATGTGTGCAATCAAAAGACTGTATTTGTTTATCAAATTAGTGCAAGACATAAGAGTCAGTCAAACTAATTACCTATCCTTTTTTGAAACACAGCCTCCAAATCCCAGTCTGTAATGCTCTTTTAAACTGTGAACCTCCCGGCCGCTTAAAGGCCGCTGCCTTTCTGTCTGAGCTTTCCCCAGAACTTGCCTAGACATAATATGAGAAGCTTAGCAGTCAGCTGGTAGTAGGAACACGGTATGACAGTTTTTTATGTAGTAAATGAAAATGAAGTGGTATGTAGGCTGTCGAGGGTTGAACTCACGTATAACTACTCAACCGAAGTGAAGAGAACCTTCTAGGCAGTCTGGGGGGCATGGCTCCACCTGGAGAAAAATTGTGAAGTTAAATTCACCAATCTTGTGCATTTTCAGAAAAAATTAAGAGGCTAAATTTTGTTCTTTTAAAACAATTTCCTCTTGTAGTAATCAAAGATGGACTGATCATGACTTCTTTTCCCGATTACAGTTTACAGTTTTTCCCTTGTCTGACGCGATGATACACCCAGCCTTTATTTTCTGTAGTCTTGTTTACTTATATCCATTAATTCATGTTTGGGTTGATATTTATATTTGTTAGCCTTAGTACAATGATACGTGAATTAAATTTTTGTGTCGACTTTACATCTTAGAGAGAAATAATTGTTTGTTATTAACATTCTGTTCGTCCTCCCTTGTCCATGTAACTCAAGAATTAATAAAATCACAAAAACAAAGAAGCAGCTGTATTTTAACTCCTGAGGGAAGAATGAATTATTTGATGAATGACTAAAATCAATGACAGTTTCACTCAGCTAGAACTGAAAATCTTTAACCGGACAGACCCTTACCCTATCTCTGCCTTATTTGTGGGAGCAACAAGTTTTTGACATGTTTTTTACCAGCTATAAATATTTTGATCATTTCGTGTTATGTCTCACTGAAGTCAAGTCTTCTCAAGCATACGCTCACACTTCAGGGTTTTAGATGAGAGTGCGGATACGCAGATCCTGCGTGGAGAGTAAGTACAGAGGAACATCTGTTTTAGCTGAAATGTTTCAAGGCTTAGTCTCCTGTAGTTTGAGTGTCTGAAGCTCAGTCGTAGCTCATGTGTACACACAGGTTCACTGCTGAGCAGGCCAACATTGGCTTTATAAAAATGTAACATTGGAAAAATATACAATGGCAATAAAAATTAGATTATGGTGGAGCAACATGGTCTATGAAACTGATGCAAAACCCTGTATAAATGATCAGTATTAGCAGATATTGACAAGAATGTACAAACATGTTTGTGTAATTTTGAGTAGAACCAACATACCTACTCCAGCCAAAGATTTTTTCATGTTCTTATAATCTGTCCTTAGTTTAGGCCTGAACTTATTAAAAAACAAATACCCAAAATAAGAGGAAAGTTTAGTTCCAGGGCTGAATGATTTGGGAAAATAATCTAATCACAACTGTTTTTTTATCCCAACATTGCAGTTGCAATTATTTGCCCTAATAACTACAGCTGAAGAAGTTTGAAAAAATATCCAGTTATGATTATCTTGAGTCATATTTAAAAGTCAATATGAATTGTTGTACTGAAGGAGGTGATCACTTTGGTCATTCTCATTTTGATTGAGATAAATACACTATATTGCCAAAAGTATTCGTTCACCTTCCTTGACTCACAAATGAACTTAAGTGACATCCCATTCTTAATCCATAGGGTTTAATATGACGTCAGTCCACCATAGCAGCTTCAACTCTTCTGAGAAGGCTTTCCACAAGGTTTAGGAGTGTGTTTATGGAAATTTTTGACCATTCGTCCAGAAGCACATTTGTGAGGTTACACACTGATGTTAGACGAGAAGGCCTGGCTCTGAGTCTCCACTCTAATTCATCCAAAAGTTGTACTATCGGGTTGAGGTCAGGACTCTGTGCAGGCCAGTCAAGTTCATCCACACCAAACTCTCTCGTCCATGTCTTTATGGACCTTGCTTTGTGCACTGGTGCACAGTCATGTTGGAACAGGAAGGAGCCATCCCCAAACTGTTCCCACAAAGTTGGGAGCATGGAACTGTCCCAAATCTCTTGGTAAGCTTTCAGAATTCCTTTCCTGGAATTCCTGGAACTAAGGGGCCAAGCCCAGCTCCTGAAAAACAACCCCACACCATAATCCCCCCTCCGCCAAACTTTACACTTGGCACAATGCAGTCAGACAAGTACCGATCTCCTGGCAACTGCCAAATCCAGTCTCATCCATCAGATTGCCAGATGGAGAAATGTGATTTGTCACTCCAGAGAATGCGTCTCCACTGCATTTCCTGACTGGACTTGTTGCACAGGTGGCATCTTATCACAGTACCATGCTGAAATTCACTGAGCTCCTGAGAGCGACCCATTCTTTCACAAATGTTTGTAGAAACACTCTGCATGCCTAGGTGCTTGATTTTATACACCTGTGGCCATGGAAGTGACATGAAAACCTGATTTCAATTATTTGGAAGGACGAGTAAATACTTTTGGCAATGTAGTGTATCCACAAAAAAAATAAGGTATGATATTTTTTGTAAACTATTCCAATAGAAATTAAACTTGAGTGATTGCATGATGTGTACAACATAACACCTCTGCTGCAAAAAAAACCCTTCAAACTGGTATTTTGAAACACATTCCAGGTAAAAGAAGTATTACAACTTCTGGAATTTGAAAATTGTATGCTATGTACGTATTTGTATCGAAATCTGTGTAAGTTTGGGAATGCTGACTTACTGGATATTGGCAAAAAATCCAAGATCATTCATCCCTACTGTGCAGCCATATATTTTTGTGTTGAATTGTGGGAAATCTGCACTTAAAAGTTCTATAACCGTATAAAAACACAACAGCATATCCTAAATCCTTCTACACTGATAATTAACATGAAAGACTGGATGTTGAACATGAGAGAAATTTATGTCATGACCTGAAAAGAAGCTTCTGGATTGGATGGATTCATAACTCCATGAGTGCAAGTAAGTATTTTCAATATACCCCCAAAAACTTCAAATTTTTGTGAGGTGATTGGCTTTTTTTCTCATTTCACAGCTGATGTTTGAATAAAGGAAGAAATGAATCCAGGTTTTATACTATCCCGCTATCAAAAACAAAAATTACAGCTCCACTGTAGGGAGAGTTGGTTCACTGACAACACAGAGTTTCATCTAAAGATGGTGTCTTAAATGTAGCCGTATCTATTCAGGAAAATTATACTAAACTATTTACTGGCAGCTTCTGTGTGATGTTCTGCAGTGGCTGATTAAATAAAGTGTGAGCTTTCAGTGATTAAACACACCAACAATGAGCATATCATCATTCTGTTGGCTCAGAGAGGCCTTGAAGCTACATAAAGACAACAGTAAAGACAGAGTAAAGAGTCCCAGGTGAGCTGTTACAACTTGTGCCTGTGTAATTAAAAAGGATGAAAGTGCTGGACTCAATTATGAGATAGAGCACATTGTCTAAGGCACAATGTGCTACAGTGACTATACTGAGAACATGATGTTAGCAAGGCCTCATTTTTTGTGTTCACATGGGATGTAAGACTGGTCTAAGACTTACTCTGCAAGGTGAACAAGAGCTGCAACACGCAGGAAGAGTCTGAGCTCACAGCTGCTCCGGCTTTGTATGGTAGTGTTTTCTCTTTCTATTTGGTTACTTGTGCTGTAGAATTCTGATTTGACAGTTCAATATGAAGCTTCAACAATCTGGTTACTCTTTCAGCCTCATACCAGTGAGCAAATATGTCAAATATCAAATGTTATACAAGTTAGAAAAGCAAACAAGTTTTCCAATAAGCACTTACTGTAAGCAATATAAGGCTTTTATCCCACCACTTCTTAATTTTCCAATCCACTAAAGCTAAAGCTGTTTTATCTTGCAATTGGCTCGTTTACATTTAGCTCCTTCTCCCTCACCACCTCCCTTTCTAGTTCCTAAGGCAGCGGTGATTCATGGCTGCAAATGAAACTGAACCTTAAGACTTAGGGCGTACTCACACTAGGCCATCCGCACCGTGCCTGGGCCCGTTTCAGCCTAAAGTCCAGTATGTTTGGCCAGTGTGAGCGCAATTGTTCCGTGCTTCGGCGCGGCATGCTTTGCGGCCCCGGCACGGATGGACAAGGTGGGCCTAGGCACGGCACGAATGCAAATGAAGGAGCACAAGCGTGGGAATGTGACATGGCGTGAAGTAACAACAAAAGGACCCGCCCCAGAGCAGAGGTAGCAGCTGCACACTAGAGACAGCAGGATTTTTAAAGAGAGAGAGAGAGATTTTGTCTCATTGTATTTCAACAAGTTACAAAGATTTTATAAGAGCTGAAGAATTTAACTTCGCACAGCTCTACGATCTCGTTCTATTGGATCACAGTCCAGTCCACATTTCTGACCAGTTTCTAGCAAAGTCAGGCTTTAACGACTGTAAGAGGTTTTTTTGGTTTGTGAAATAAAGCTTCTTCCCTTGATTGAGCCACAAACAGCAAATCACAGGATAACAAACACCTTTTATCCTCCATGCGTAAAGGAGAGTGCCAATTACGCAGACAAGTGTGTGTCGGGGGTTAATCACATAGCTGATTTAACCTCTCTTATTCCAAAATTATAATGCCAAACTATCATCCACTGAATTGACTTACCTCTAATTCTATTTCATGTTATCAGGAAATGAAATTGTGATCTTGATCGCTGACGTTTGAACGGAGCATCGTTTATTAATCCTGTGGCGTTTTCACTTCCAGCTCTCATCAGATGGTTAAAATTGCTTGTGTCACCGTTAAAAGAATCTTTTAACTGAACATTTAATCCTGCTCTGGACACAGGCTGTCCTGTGACATGAGAGCTTGTTTGGTGCAGCACTGAACGGCATCCAAACGCAGAGAGATGCACAGTTCATGATGCATAAAATAATTCCAGGGGGATTCAGGTAGTATACAGACAAGCAGAGGAATGACTGTAGGGGCTCATACGAGTTAAAAAAAGTTGGGGTTTTATTAAGCAGAAGTGCTTGGAACTCTGATCAGGCCCTTGATTATATGCTGTGAGCGATAATTCTCCACTATGAACCGCTTTCTCTCTCCCTCTCTCTCCTCACTGCATAGTTAATGTAGCTACTGATCCCAGGTCAGGTCAAATACTCCGGTGTCAGATCAGAGATGGTATAAATCTGCTGCTATTTTACTGTCTAAACAACAACACTCATGTATACTGAGTCATCGACACGTATAAATTCATCAACAGTGGATACTTTGTGTGATGACGCCGGTGCGTGACGTATCCGTGCCCTGGCCTGGATGCGTTGCGCAGTGTGAGTGCGGGCCAAAGGGGGGACAGGGAAATGGGCTTCAGCATGGTTAGAATACGGCACGGTACGGATGGCCTAGTGTGAGTACACCCTTAGAGCTGTTTGGCTTTTCTAAACCACCACAGTGCAAAAAAACTTTATTTGCTCAATCTGCACAAAATTTCTAAACTTTTTTGATGAGCTCAAAAAAGACATTATCCTTTACGGTCTAATGAGTTTCAAAGAGGGAAGAGATCCACACCATGGTCAGTGGAGGAAAGATACTGTTGTTTTAACTGTTACAGCTGACACTGTTTTGCTTTCCATTGTTTTTAGAGTTATTTACAAACCGTTGTACCTGACAGGTAAACGTCAGGATAACGAGATCAAAAGAGAAATTTTATATCAGTATTTTTTTTACAACCATATAATCTTTGATTTGCATTTCTTGAGCATACATGCATGCTGCTGTGTGATCTCATCCTACATCTCCCTCCTCTCTCCTCTGTTGTGAGCAGCAGGAAGATACGAGTGTGACATGTGGCACTGATCATCACAGCATGATTCACTGCTGTGAATTAGTGTTGTCCTGACCCCTTTATCAATAAAATTAAAGATTACTTTAAAATAACACACATTCACTACTTTACTGCATAACCACTTGTCTCCAAAATTATTCACATTGGGATGCAGGCCTAGTGGTTTAAGGCACGGCCCATGTGCATGGTCAGCCCGGGCTTGAATCCAGGCTGTAAATGAAATAAGGTGTCAAAATGTGCCTGATAAACACTTAATAAATTTAAAAGCACAAAAGAGGACACACAAATAATAATTTCAAAGTCATGCAGAAAATGCAGATATTGGTTCCAGGAAAAATAGATCTTATTGCAGGAAAATAAATGTTTAGTCCTTAAATATTCAGGGAGAATTGTTGCAGGATAAAATGAGAAAAAGCCTGACTTTTGAACACAGTATTTGTGCATTTGTAAAAATGTATAGAGAAAAATTAGTTTTTTTGTGGTAATTAACTTACAATTTGTCTAAAAATGGAATGAAAAAATTAAGATTGTGATCTGGCCATAAAAAAAAAAAACTGTGATATGATATTTTTTCCATATTTCCCACCCATACCTGTTGCCTTTACCTTTGGCCTATGACCTCAAATCTGATCAGTTCATCCTTTATTTAGGACTGACATTTGTGCAATGTTTGAAGGAGACCCCTCAAAGCTTTCTTGGGAAATTCACAAGAATGGCCCACATGGACGCAGCAGTGGGCGAAGGGTGAAGCAGCGCGTGCAGCGGAGGATATACTCTAGACCACAGGTGTCAAACTCAAGGCCCGGGGGGCCAAATCTGGCCCGTGGAACAGTTAAATCCAGCCCTTGAGATGATCTCATATTTCTGTTAAAACTGGCCCATCAGTATGAGGTCTGCAGATTGCATTTCAACTCACAATTTTCACTTCTCATAAAATATTTGGAGCTTTATATTTTATTACCGGTGAAACAAAGTTGACAGTTTCTAGTTAAAAAGGTGACGCTGTTAGGCCCTCAGGTTAGTCCTGAATCCAGAATCCGGCCCCTGCTCTAGACTTATTCAGTTTTTGGGGGGTATACTCTCCATTTATAAGTGGGTTTACTCTATGGTTCTAAAAATTAAGTGTATACCTGCTTATACCCTGCACTACACCACATTTGATATTCCGTGCACCAAAAATAATTTGCTGAGAGCCTTTCTGTCAGCTGCAATGCAGCTGTGATGTGATCACCACTGTTAGTTTGTTGTAGAGAGGAGCAGACCAAAGAGGATAATTAAATAAGGCCGTGAAGTTAGACGTGAAGTTGGAGGCTCTTTCAGAACCTTTTTTTGAAACGTTTGCCAGCCATTCTGATGCAGCTGCATTTCTTTGTGTGCTATGATTCAGCCATAAACAGGTGCAAAAATTCTAAAGACAGATTTAAAGTTGGCATCCCAGTCTTTTAAAGGAAGATTTGACACATGGACTCCGATTTCAGCATAACTAATTTAAAGACGAGGCTTTCACAACAGACCATAGAATTTGAGTAGATCTTGTTTGTTGAGTGTTTGTTTTAGAGGTTTAAACAACTAGAAAAAAAATCAGCTTTTTAAATTTGCAAGAAACTTGAGCAAACGTACAGAGCTTTGTTTTCCTCCATGTTGTTGTGATTATCTCAAATGTTGTTTCTCTATGGCTTATTTCCCAACTTCTCCTTGACATTGAAAAGACTGCAGAGATGGCAGATCAGCTTTCTGTAAGAATCTTCTCTATTGTTTCATGACTGGGCCAAAGTACGTCAGATACATTTTAATTAGGGAACTCTTTATACAGCTAATCTTGGAGTATATGCTGTCAGGGAGCTGCTTTCACCAGGTCTGATCATCTTCGCTGTATGGAGGATATCTGCAGTGCTCAGTTCATTCAGTGAAACAATAAGAAGCGCTTATCTCATCGCTCAACAGATATGTGCCATTCTCAGTGCTTTGGCAATGTCAAACCAAACTGGGTTAAAAATTGTGGCATTTAAATATGGCCTTGAGTGACCAGAAATGTGCATTATTATGCAATGTATTCAACTCTCCTTTGGTAATGGGGGAAGAGGGAATTTTTTAGTGTTATGCTTTTGTTTTGAGAAGTTTCCACTTTTAGAGGACCGATCTGACTTTGTGCATGTCATATTTCAAATATAATATCAAATACAAAACAAACGAGTCAGATCAGTGTCTCCTCCACCATAACTGTTGACAAAGCTTGCATCATACAGCAAGCCCCGCCCCTTCTTGTGTTTCAAATAAGTATTCACCGTTGATGTTTTGACCTTTTGTTGATTTATAAATCAACCATGGTCAATATAATTTGGCTTTTTTGACAGACAACCACAAAAAAAATCTCTTTAATGTTAAAGTGAAAAAATAATTTCTACTAAGTAATGTCAATTAAATGAAAATATGTAATTTAAAATAAGTGACTGTGTGAACATTTACCCCCTTCAAGTCAGTATTTGGTAGATGCACATTTGGCTGCAATCACAGCACTGAGTCTGTGTGGATAGATCTAAATCAGGCTTGCAAATCTGGACTTTGTAATTTTACTTCATTCTTCTTTGCAAAACTGCTCAAGCTGTCAGGTTGCACAGGGATCAGGTGTGAACAACCCTTTTTAAGTTCAGCCACAAATTCTCTGTTGGATTGAGGTCTGGGCTTTGACTCAGCCACTTCAGAACATTCCCCTTGTTGTTTTAGACCTCATTATCTTGCTGGAAAATAAATCTTCTCCCAAGTTCACTTGCAGAGTGAATACAATTATGCTCCACAATTTTCCTATATTTTCATTTTACTCTCTACCTTAATACTTCCAGGGCTGGCTGCCAAGGAGCATCCCCACAGCATGATACTGCCCCCACTGTGCTTTACAGTGGGGATGGTGTGTTTGCAGTGATGTGTAGTGTTTGGTGTCTGCCAAACATAGCATCTTGTCTGATGGCCAAAAAGCATCATTTTGGTTTCATCTGATCAAAGAACCTTCTTCCTCTTGACCATGAAGTCCCCTAGGTCCCTTGATTTAATAAGTTTCTTTAACAGTGGCTTTCTCTTTGCCACTCTCCCATAAGTCTTTGACTCGTGAACAACCCAGGCAACAGTTGTTGTATGCAGAGTCTCTCCCATCTCAGCTGCTGAAGCTTGTTACTCGTTCAAAGTAGTCATAGGTGTCTTGGTGGCCTCTCTCACTCGTCTCCTTTTCACACAGTCACTCAGTTTGTGAGGACGGCCTGATCTAGGCAGATTTGCATGTGTCTTATTCCTTCCATTTCTTGATGATGGATTTAACTGAACTGTGAGAAATGTTCAGTGCGTTTGATTTTTTGTATCCATCCCCTTACTTATACTTTTCAATAACCTTTCTCTGAGTTGCTTGTTCTTTTGTCTTTATGGTGTAGCACCAATTGGCCCGGCCTCTGTTGAATTACGTCAGTCACTTTAAAGGGGGGTAATATTTATGCAATTACTTATTTTACATTACAAGTTTTATTCATATTTTAATTCTATATTGACCGAGGCTGATTTATAAAATCGATAAAAGGGTAGAACAGCCAAAGGGGTGAATACTGATTATAGGCACTGTAGGAGCAAAACCAGCTGATATGGAGGGTGTTTTTGTACTCAGGATGATGAGCAGTGAAAGCAACTAAGAAATGTTCCTCTATGAGATCAACTTTAGAGTTTCATAAGTTGTCTTCCATCAGTTGGAAGACAACTTACTAACCAGTAAATGTGAATTTACTGGTTAGTAAATTCACATTTTACTAACAGAAGCTCTTATGAATGTTAACTGTTGACTGCTGCTCTAAAATCTTGATCATTCTGCCAATATTGACACAAAAGAAAAACATGTGTAATTGCTGCCTCAGTACTCTTAAGTTTTGAATGTTTATGATGCCAGTTTATGTCAGATGGTACAGCAGATGCCCACATTTAGAAGCTTCAGTCCTCATCGCTGGCTGCAGGATTGAATCTCCAACCTGGCACTGTTTGGTGCATGTTGTCCCTCACTCTCTCTCCACATACTGCCTGCCTCAGAGACCAAAAAACAATCTTTAAAAAGTTTGGGGTGTTAAAAAAGCAAACAAAGCTCAGGGTCAAACTGGCAGCTGAAGCATGAAGAGTCCTGTAGTTGGCTGTATTTGTAATTATACAACACAAAAAACTGCCATCCATCCCTTTCTGTGACAGAGGACAGTGGTCAGAGGGAGTCGAGTTAAATGTGAGGAAGCAAAAATTGCCTTCAATGCTGCCCTGGCATTACCTATGCAGATCTTTATCAGAAAGGCCAGTGACTCTATTGTGGCTGTTTTGCTGGCCTTACAATGGCTTTCTGTGCACCCATGCTACCAGGAGATTGGCTGAAATTATATTCTTTTCATGCTTGGCTAGGCTGCAGCTTAGAAACAAGCTGCTTATGGAAGCCAGGGGAAGATTGCTGATAATAGGAGCTTCACATCCAGTTGACCTTTTTCCTTCTCCCTTTTCCTCCTCCGCAATAGCTCAATTGCAGTGACAGGAGAAAAGGAAACAATCTGTCCCATGGAGGACACACGACGAACACCATCTAAGCCAAGGCCTTGGCACTGAATGGCAAGGTCCTGGCTCCTTGCAACCAAGACTGTGATTTCCACTGAGCCTAAAAGGGATTGCCCAGGCTTGCTCATTATTTATGTCTGTCAATTTCCAACATCTCCTTGCATCTTGTTGCCTATAGCTGGGATTCCAGACCATCAGCTCTGGGACCTGCAGTTGGCTATAGGCTGTTTGCCACAAGGAAGCAAAACATCTGAAAATCCTCAATTTATCTGCTCTTTGTATGACATATAAATACAACTTTATAGGAAGAGTAGGGAAATATTGCAAAGACTACGTGAGGTTGTTCATTAATATTACAAACATCATTGTAATGGCATTTTCCCAAAATATGTTTTGGGGCGAAACAATCATAAAAAGTTACTGAATGCACCAGTTGAACTCAACTGCCTATGTTTTCTTTGGGGATGCCCTGCTTGATCAGCCACTGGTCAGTTTTCATTAAGATAAATGATAGATCAGAATAAATGCTTCTGATCACCAAAACTGACCACCTAACACTCTGGTATCTGCAGGTGAGAGAAGCACTGTGTGTGTTGTGTTGGCAAATGATACAATTGAATTGCTCATCTATAAGTGGGCACATCAGCAATGTTAATCAAATTAAATGCTTTACCTTCAACTGTCTGCTTCAAAAAATGCTACATTCGGGGTTATAGCAATTTAGAGGGTTAAAAACCAAGATTATTCATTTGAAAATGACCTCTTTGTATTTCTATGTTATTCAGCATCCAAGATATGTGCGTGTGTGCACGTTTTTGCGCACAAGACAGATGTGGTCTGTATAATCAACAGTTCTCATGGCATTTTCTTTGATTTGTATTTTTGGAGTGAAAAGATCAAAGGTGATTAAAAATCCCCTTTCATCAACATGACCTTCGCAACCCTGTTTGCATCGTTAATAAAAGTTTTGAAAACCAAGAAGCAGCCAATCCCTGCAGAGCAGAGTGTAAACAATACAGCCATGTGTGTCCAGTTGTGTACGTAGGTGCACTGCGCTATATTCTTCTTTAAAGTCACACTGTTAAACGTGAACCACTGACTGTACTGTGATCAAAGACAATGAGAGTTTGATAGTTTTTTTTTGGTAATGCTCGCTGAGTCCTGAAGCAGTAGCAATGCCAGGCAATTAGAACCACTGAAGGTTTGTAAAAACATCCAAGCTCATTTTCACCCCTTTAATGTAAAATAGATGAAATTAATTGATGCTTTTTGGTTATTTTAGGCACTAAAGTAGTCTGTAACTTTTATAAAAGTCCTATAAAGTGAATGTGCGGTAGGACAGAGCTCAGCATTGTTGCACTACACACAGAAATATTTATAATATTTAAGGCAAATCTTTATCTGTTTAAAAACACACTGAACTTTAGTTAACATTTCTAGATCAAGGTTATCATAGTTAACTAAAATTAACTAAATAACTAAAACTAAAATTCAAAAATCATTTTAGTTAACTGAAACTAAATAAAAACTAAGCCTTACCAAAAAACAGAAAAACAAACTGAAACTGTATAGTGGGCTTACAAAACTAACTGAAATAAAATAGAAATAGAGACAAAATATCCTTAGTTTTAGTCTTTGACACAACCATACTGACTGGCAACTACACCCAAGTCTGGGGAGTGTATTGCCTGAAATTGATTGGTTAAGACTTCACACAGTGGTAGTTTTATGTCTGGAGTTGTATCCAAGCACCATCTTTAAATAAATAAAATGTTAAGAGAAGAGAAACCTCTTTTAATATGTTTTTTAAAATGTGTGATGTTCACTCAGCCCTAACATCTATCTGAAAAAACTAAAACACTAAAACAAATAAAAACTAAATTAAAACGAAGCATTAAAAACTAAACTAACCTAACAAACCAGCAGTCAAAACTAAATAAAACTAAACTGAAATTCAACACAGAAAGTAAAAACAAAATAAAAAGGCATCTGTTGGCATCTGTTTAGCTGGGTGGGTAAAGCAGGGACTCACATACGGAGGATGTAGTACTCAGCACACTGGTCCCTAAAACAATTCCCAGTCTCACCGCTATTTGGTGCATTTCTTCCTCTCTCTCTCTCTCTCTCCCTGTGTTTCCTGTCCCTCTTCAGCTTTTCTGTCTTAAGTCTATAAAGTTCAAAAAATAATCTAAAAAAAGGTCATTGTAGGCAACTGCTGATATAAAAAATCTGCCAATATTTACAACTGAGATATCAGCTGTAAAGACCGGCTGTAAGTTTGTGGAGTTATTAAGACAGAACCCACAGCTCTATGTCTGCAGAAGTCTTTTTCTTGATTTATCCTTAGTGTGTTTTAAGGACTGAAGTTTTAGGCACTAACTACAATATACATCAGTGCTGATCAGTTTTGGTCAAAATGAATTTCTCAATATCAGCATATCAGATATCAGAAAAAATGAGATATTATCAGCCTGATATCCATAGCAGCAGATATTAGCTAAAAAAATAGCCAAATGTCGGTACTGGCAGATAAGAAAATTTCTGCCGATATTTACATCCGATATTTTGGCTGTGAATATCAGCATATATCAACAGTAAAATTTGGCCCAACATAATAATAAATTAGTGGAGTTTTTGGGTGGCCACCTGTCATATTTGTCTCAAAGACCATCCAGCATCATGAAGTGTTTTAATGCGGACTCTTTCATTTTCAGTCAGCTCTCCATGTTTTACCATTTTGAACAGGAATGAGGGATTTCAAACTAAATTTACCCAAATTTGAGCCGGCTCACTGGGCTTCTCTGAGAAGTCTGAAATGAATCAAGCATAACTCATTTTTCTGTTCAGGAATGCAAGTAAATAACTATAATTTGACATATTAATGAAGAAATATTAATGTGCTTGACGATTTTTCAGTTTTTTTGTAAATCAGTAAATTTGAAAATTCATGGATGACAATAATAATAATAATATTTTAGCATCAAAAATATCATTTGGGTTAAAGATCTTCTAAATATTGGTGTATTAACCATTGCAGAAACATAAAAAATGATTTGGTAAGTACCAATGCTGTTAATTTAGGGCAGCTGTGGCATAAACCTTACTTTGGTTAGGGTTAGGGTGGTCTAATAAATTTGTTAAGCACTGTATGTCAGTTGAGTTTTTTTTTCTTTTTTCATCCTCATTCTTTAAAGTGTGTTCAAAGGACTGAATTTTTGGTTATGTAAATCAAATTTAAATATCATATCAGCTAAAATGAATCTGTAAATATCAGTGTATCTGATATCAGCAAGAATCAAACATCCCTAGAAAAAATACAATATCCTGCATCCGTAGAGTAACGTATTATTTTATTCTGTTAATAACTGTGTTCATTTCACATAAATTGACACATAATGACTCATCGGATTGTGCAATTTAAGTGTGTTTACTGTTTTATGTCAATCATAGCTGTTACTGCTTATTTTTCACAAATTGCTACCATCATCAATAAAGTTAAAGAAATTTTATACAAAATTGGAGATATGTTTTTGGTCACAAGCGCCATATATTTGTCTTTCGTTAGTTGTTTTGTTGTTTCTCTTGTCCCTGTCCTCTTCCTGCTTTTCTTCCACCCCTACCCCTCCCTCCCTCTGGTCTGCTCGACACCCCTGCCCTTTAAAAGGAAGGTTTTTGTCACCACTGAAACAGGACTAAATGTTGCATGTGCTGTGCTCATTGTGATTAATACTGGTTTTTATTATAACAGGCTTGGTTATGGTTATTTGGTTATGAATTGGCGCTTTGCAAAACAAAAATTGAAAATTGATTAATTGATACTGTAGGATACTTGTTGCATTGCACCTTGGGAAGTGTTTTCTGCTTTGTTGAACAGTAAATAAAACCATTTTGTTGGCTTAAAAAGGATGACTTTTGTGCTCGTTTTATCACGTTACTCTTCCACCTGCAGAGGGTATCTGCACTCTACAATGCTAAGTACTCCAATCAACTAAACAAACTGCTATAAAAAGCACTACATATGGTTGGTATCAGTAATAGTAACAGCAGCTCTCATTTATAACTTATGGGCATAAGCAGCAAAAACTGTGATCTGGGCATCCTTAGTCCAAAGTTTGACAAATTTGCTCAAACATTTACAGATGGCAGAAATAAAGTCCTCTTACCAGCCTTTATCTTGCATGGCCTTTGTTGCAGAATGTCTTCACAGAAGCTGGAAATATCCTGTATTCAAACTTTGACTGAACAACTTTACAGTGAGAAAGTCATAAAGAAAATGTAACTTCACCAATAGTGGCCTCAGTGGAGCAGAACTTAAAGCGAGACGTGTTTTGATCCTTTTTGTCACTGTTCACAACACTGCTGGCCTGGAGAAGGACTGAAAGTAGTGCCATGTTCTTCTTCCAATGCAGAGTACACACACACTTTTTTAACTGACCCTGCATTGCACAGGGAGGTTATAAGGTCCCAAAATATTTGGTCTAAAATTGAACGTCTCTACATAAAGGGTTGCAAACGCCAGTGCCTTTTCCATTATCAGGAGTGAGTCCTTCTTAACCAGAACATGAAGTTTGCTTATGCTCCAAGTCTTGTAAAACATTTATAACAGACTGTAAATATATGGATTTTTTACAGCTGATACTTGTCACGGATAACTGCGACTAATATCCCACAGCGACAAGGTAAATGAAAAGACACATTTAAAAAGGCGTTCATAATTTAAAATGTGAAGATATCTGAGGATAAGCAGGGCTAGGATGTAGTTAGCAATGACAGATGATGAATTTGGAGGTTGAGTCAGTTGTTTTTAGCAATGATTATTAACTGCATCAGGCGCATACTGATAATCTGAGACTTACAAGCCTTTATTTATTAGAATATTTGTACTGTTCAGCCTAAGCAAAACCGGACAGGAGTTATAGGGGGCATGTAGTTTGTTCAGCTGTGAAAGTAATTTATAAAGCTCATAGCACTATAGGCTCACATGAAGGACAGCATGAAAGGTTTTCGGAAAAAAAAAACAAAATCTTTAAGAAAGAAGCCCTGTGAGTACCTGCAGTATGTGCACGTGTACTTTCATTCAAAGTCAATATAGTCCAGCATACTGCTAATCCATGTCGTGTTTTATTCAATTATTCAACTGAAACTGGTCTAAAAACCTGATCTATTAAGTTCTTATCCACAGAAACATCCAAAGCACTGTCAAAGAACTGTGAATTTGATATGAAAGAGTCGAAATCATTTCAGATTTTCCGATGCTCATGTGTCTGTTTAGGTTTTCTGCGAAAATTTGCAAATTTTCCTTTTGGAAATTCTACTCGTTGCATCTTCTCCTATCTACGACAATTTCACACAAACTCTCAAAGAGTTAAACTGATGAAGCCACACATTTTCCACCCTTTCAGATAAAAAAAAGACAGGAATAAAAGTGATCCAAGAGATAGCTCTGGCCCTCATGTGGGGGCCAGTGGTTGCAGGGGATATGTATATCTGCAGATAAAGCCTTCTGTTCCGAAACAGTATTTACCAGGCCTTTTTAGATACACATCAGCTGTGAAGCCATGGGTCCAGCCTTCATTATACTGTGTGAATCTTCCCTCATTTAGCAGGGATAGCATCTCCTTTCTTCCACCTCCAAATACCCCTATCCACATTCCCATTCGCTCTGCACAGCTAACAAGCGAGATGTTGCCGTTGATGGTGGCAATATAGCTGGAAACAAATGTCTTTGTTCAGTCCTCCTACCGAGACCCCCCAGTCATTTTCGACAAACCTCGAAAAAGTCGGGGAATCAAAGGTGCTCAGACAGACGACACAAAGTCAGGTGGGAAGACGTGCAAAAGACCACCATCTGATAAGCTGGGAGATAAGTTAGAAAGACCTTTGAGAGGTAAACTGTGAAGAAGAAGACAATGTATTGTAAAAAGAGGCCCAACAAAAATCTCTGCTGAAACAAAAAGTCTCTGATTCTAAAGTGTGAAAAGCAGATATACTCTGTGATGCAGCTTATTGTTGTTACAGCTGCAGCCCTATTCACACATGCACATAAGTTTCCTGAATTTACCTGCATGAACTTTATGTGTGAATGCACACAACTGACTTTTTTCACACAGATTTCACTGAAATTTCCCTGCAGGCCCTACAGTATTTTTCCCTCCCCACCCCTCCACTGACTGAAAGGCAAACTGCCGGAAAATTTCCTGCTGTCAGTGACAAGCATGAATAAAAAAGTCAGGACATTTTCTGGGTAGGCTCAACTGGCATTTTCCAGAAAAGTTCAGGGTTGCATGTGTGGAAAGCTTTATTTTGGTCAACTGCTGATGCAAATACTGATACATGCACATGCTTTTTAGACATACATGCAAAGATCACTCTCATAGTCAGCATTTTTAAAGTATCATCTAATCAACCTGTCATTCTGCAGGATGGGTTTATTTTGGACCAATATCCTTTTATAACTTGATTTGGAGCAAAATACTTGTGTTGGTTCAAAGATGATTGTTTTATACAGTTTGTCCATCAGTGCTCTACTTCTTAGTAGGGCTGGGTATTTCCCGCAACCTCACGTGCGATATGTATCACAAAACAGAGGCCATGATGCGATACCATATGTATCACAATACACGTTGATTTGGGTTAATAAACATGTCCTACACTGAATTCACCACAGAAGCTTTTCTTGTTTGTAGAGGATAACAGAAGAGGTATATATTAAAGGTTCTTACACTTTAAAACACTTAAATTCAGATCCAGAGATCCAAGTAAATATTTGTAATCACTTAGCTATTAATAAATACAAATAAAGTAACTTTGTAAACTTGAAATTGCCGTCTCTGTTGTCTCTCTTGCTGTTGTTTTTCATACTTTTCATATAATATTCTAGTTTCACCTCACTATGAGCTATAAGTGAGGATTAAGCATTACTAACAGCCCTTTAGTAGCTGCCTGAACCAAAGCTGTTGTTATAAGCGCTGCTGTTTGGCTCGGTCTTTACAAAAAAGCATCAAGTGCTGCTGATGATCGCCTGATCGGAAGTTGAGGGAAACTTTGAATTTACAGCGTCATAAAGAGCTGGTTGGGATGACACAACAACACGCTGTTGTTGCTAACTACTAATCATCCTGGTGTCATGTCAAAGAAGATTGGTGTTACTGCAGTGTTTTACCTTCTTACAGCGTGCATCACTCATGACTAACTCCTGACTTCCTGGAGTTTGAAGAAACCTGAAATAATCCAGTATGTTTGCTTTTAGCCTACTCACTGTAGGTAAACACTATGATCCATGTTACTGGAGTGAGTAATACCTCTAACTTGTTTTGGTTGAGTGAAGCATGCGCTGCATCATTCAGTTTTACGGCCAGCCACATGCACTGCACCATGGGTGATATAAATTATATTTTAAAACTGCTATCACAGCATTCAAGGCTCTGTTGATTCAGTAAAATCTGTATTGATGCTTGTACCGGCAAGGTAACTATATATTGCTGTATATAGAAGCCTTCTCTTTAGTTTATAATTCCTTGATTAAGGGCTGCAAAAATGCAATGTTGTCATTATTTTAATAGAGTATTTGCATAAAAACATCAGGAAAGTACTCATTCCTTATATAAGAAAACAAAATCTATGGAAACAAGCAAATCATGAGTGCAGCATAGGTGCATTTACTTGTTGGCTGAAGGCCTGTGCATTTTGACCCCAACCTAATATGATATTAATGCAGTCAGCAGATAGAGGCTGATATTAACAGCCAATATTTTGGCAGAATTTTCCTATTTGACGACACTGATAATTTACTTTTTAAGCTAATATTCGTTGATACGCATATCAAGCAAATAAAACTGTATCGCGCATCCCTTATTTGTGCAAGTTTTAAAGAACCAACAGCCCAACCTCAGCTGAAGTTTATTAATTGTTTATCCTCATTACTCATAATTTAAACTGGGTTCCAAGGACAGAAGTTTTAGGGTTCGGGTTGGGTACCATTGTTCAGTTCTGTTGGCACATGTTTTGAGCATTAGCGAGCTCATCGCCAGTCTGAAGGCAGTTTCAGTTCTGTCTGTAGATTTTAATAAGGCAGATTAGGGATGGTTTTAGTGTTAATGTTAAAAATACATTTTGCATATAATTTACATATTATCTAAAGAAACTACGATATTTGAAAAAACATTTTTATTGGGGGTCAAATTGTTTTCTAATACAGCAGAGACCAAGTGTTGTTTGCAATAAAAAGGTGTGTGTATGTATTGGTATTGGTGAGCTTGGAAACACTGGCATGGTAGTATGATATGCATCCTTAGTAGAGCTAGGCAGTTAATTGAGTTCACAATTACAATACTGGCTTCCCACAATCATTAAAACAAGATAATCAAGGCTAAACAATCACTGTACCACATGCCATGATGCGCTCCTGACGTTTGTAATGTATAGTTAATGAAACACAAGCACCCTGCCTTTAAAGCAGAGCATTTGCTCCCAGTGTTGTGCCTGAATGTCCTGAATGTTCAAATTTGGGTGAACCATGAATTAAATATTTCAATTTACACATCACAAATGAAAACGTGAGAGTTGAAAACCGGCGTCTGCCAAAAAAGATTCACTGTCTGCTTCCTGTCAATGAATTCCTGCTAAAAATATCAGGCACTGTGCACTTTTTGGAATATATTTCAAAATAAAAGCGTGATCATCCATGTTTTCAAAAAATCATCTCATTCTGTTGTTGAAGTTGTTGACAGGGAAATTATTTAATTACTGAAGTGACTTTGTAAAGTTATACTGACCTGTCTTCAGGGTTCATGTCAAACTTTCTTCAGTCATAAATCAAAAAGGCCATTTGCAAGTGCTATTTTAATGATTTCACCCATCAGATTACGGGTATATTTATTGATCCAAGTGAAGCCCATGCAGTTTTTTTTTTGGCACCTTTATGTTTGTTAGGCATGTTTAGAAATATGATCATTTTCCTGAAATCTGCACAATAACTTCAACTGTAAGGTATGACAGACAGTAAAATGAAAAAATGAAAAATGATTCCTGTGTTTTACTGCAGTGCATTAATTGTAATTTAGTTGAGTACACATCTCTACAACCTTTTCTGTATAGAATTATGAAATATATCAAACCAAGAAATTATAACACCATGCTACAAAGCGGTGTATGCCTCTCAAGGCAGCTTGATTTATCTCAGCCCAGTTATTTAAAAATTCACAGATGCAAAGGTCAAATCAGTTATTAACGGTGTTAAATAATAGTAATCTCAATATCAATTAAAATCAAAGTGATCATGAATTCTGCCATAATCGAGCATCTCTAATCCTCAACATATCCACATTTTGAAATTTAAAATACAAAACTACTTCACATACTTGACATAGAGTAGCAGCTGTCTTTACAAAAGAAATAAAGTGATTGTAGCTCTATCTACAAATTCACACTTCCTCAATTCCAACAGCTCACTTCATCCAAAAGTGTTGTGTGTGAGACAGCAGTGAAGGTGAGAGGTGTGTGACGCTCTTGCTGCTGTAATCAGAGACAGTCGGTCCTGACTGTGCCGCCCTGCTTCATACAAGTGGAGAGAGAAAATCCTCTCCATTCACATGTACAGACATGTAAGCCACAAATAGTAATGTTCTTCCCTTTGCATGCATGGTTTACATAGACAGATTCGAATACCCAGACATGCACGGGAAATTACAATGGGATGTTTTATTTCCTTAATTTTAATATCTTTAAATAACACCGTCTGAGTGAGGCTTTTATGAGGCTACACACTCTTGATGCATTTGCCGTTCAGGTCAGAAGCCACCCTCTCATTGGCGAGATGCTGCCAGTGACACTCTATTGACATTTTTCCCCTGAGAACACAAGGCCCGGGAAGCATAAACATTGGCTTGCTAGGCGTGCACTTGCGCTGATGTTGAGATGGGACCATTCTCCTATCAGATTTCCGTCATATTTCTCCGGCTGACTAGACTAAGCACAAGTCAGAGGTATGAGCCGATAAAGGGTGTCTTTCACACAGCAACAACACGTACCAGTGTGCTTATCACCTCAGTGCCTAACATGCAATCACAAGAAGGACAGGGGGAAGATTGTTACATTTGGTGATTTGTTTTTTTTTTTTTTCTTCTTCTTCTTTTTTTTCTTTGCTTTTGGGGACTGATAAAGAATGTGGAATCTGAGCAGGAAAAGCCCATCTCTGCAGGCACGACATGAGCTGCTGCTGAGGCAGGCCTAGATCTGTTCCCTTATGTCTTAATGTAAATAAAATGCTTTGTTGGGTGGCAGCTGGAATAAACACAAAAGGTGAAAAACAGAGAAGATACTACACAAAGGAATGATGGAAACTAAATGCAGATTTTTAAAAAGAGAAAGGAACTACGTAGAATAGGGCTGGGCAAAATTGCCCAAAAATCATACCTGTATATTTTTAAGCTGAATGGGCATAAACAGTATGTCTACATATTTTTTCTGTGATGAAATTAATGGCTGTCACAACACCAGAATTATAAACTTTGAAAAAAATCTTGTAAAAATAATATAGAAGCCTGTTTGATACTACAACATGTACATTATGTTTGTGCATTAAAAGAGGCTGTAGTCCTCAAAGAGGGCAGCCTGGGTTCAAATCTGGCCTGTGGCTCCTCTCTCTCTCTTCTCCTAGTTTGAAATTTTATTCCAAATACGTAAAGAGGAAGCAAAATCGTAATAATAATAACAATAATATTCTCACACAAAAAGACATCACAGTGCAGTACACAAAACGTCAATGGATGTTGTTGCTATCCAGCTCCCTTTAAGATCTAAACTTCAACAACAGGTCTTTTTTAAAAATTGAGCAAATCTGTAGTCATAATCACCAGTCAAAGCCCCCAAAGAACAAGAAAAAAGTCTTAGACACCCAATATTGAACTATTTTTCATTTCTAATAACCAAACTGGCAAACTCCGACACGCCTTCTAAATCATTGGCTACCAACCTGGGGTCCGAGCACGCCTGGGGGGGTCAAAGATCTCAGGGGCGTGGGGCCCTGTCGGCTCTGACATTGTCAAAATTACATGTGCATATATAAAAATCATGCAGGATGGCCCTCAAAGATGAGAAACAAAGATAAAGAGTTCATTTTTGTGCAAAAAAAGTTGTAATTTTTTGTGGAAAATAAAGCGACTACAAAGGTGTGTATTTACAGGTAAACAAACTCTGAATTTCTGACTTTGAAAAAATATTAATTTCAATTTTTAGCACCATAATTGTGCAACAGTGTAAAGTCAAAAAAATGTACAAAAAACTGATCTGAAAACAGTGGTTGGAACTCCAACTTTTCATATCACTATCCCAAAATACCAGGATTCAGCTCATGTACATTTACAACCTTGACGTAAAAAATACTACTAGTTTTTTTTTCTTGTAAATTAACACTATTTTTTTTACTCAGGTGGCCGTGATACTTCATTGTAAAATTGAAAGTTTATACATAGATTTCTTGTCAACAGTAAGTGTACTGAGGCATATTATGTTGGGACGTTCTTAATAAAAACAATTAAAATTGATGTTAATTTTTTCTAAGTGGGTCTTATCAGGGGCTTAGTTTTTCTTCAATACAAACGGGGGGGGGGCGAAGGAAAAAGGTTGGGAACCACTGGTCTAAATCATACAAAAATATTGGCAGCATTTCTATTTACTCTTACATAACATATGTTTCTCATTAATAAAATTTCCATTATTTTCAGTGATTAGCAATATTAAAAAGTACAAAAACTATCAGGATATTCTGTCAGTTTTAACCAAAAGAGAAAGTCTAAAGCGGATGAGTGTATTGCAAAGGAAACTCTTGCTCCTTAGCAGTTTCACACACTTTTCAAACATTGTCAGTGTATTTGCACAGCACAACTAAGACAGGAGTGTCTTAGTGCAGGAGTTTGCCTGCAATTTTTGATTCTTAATAACAATAAACTGCCCAATATTGGGTGTGTAGGACTTTCTTTTTTAGCAGCCATTGTATTAAACAGGCATCAATATCATTAGATTTTTCTTGAGATTATAAATGCTCCTTAAATTTAATGAAATAAATATAATGATTAATCCTCTTTTAGACCAAACATATCAAACAGATTACCTTGTGGTCAATAAGCATATTACTGCTGGTGGTCATCACTGTGAACAGTCGCTTTACTGAGCATTAGGCCTGGCGTCAATTCTGTTTTTCTGTTGTAATATAAGCACTATAGCCTTGGCCTATATCTCACCTGAAAATTCATATAAATCTCACAATTCCATTTGTTTCTGAGCCCCAGTGTAGGGCTTTTCTAAAGTCATAGAAAGGCTTCTCATGGAGAGACATTTCAGAAGAAAGAAGAGAAAAATGCATAGACTATGACCTGTGTTTTCACTCGTAACACTAGGTATTTCATATAAAGCATAAAAAAGGTATTTTATTTTGATGAAAAACCCTCTGTGAGCTTTAAGTCTGAAAGCCACTGAGGTTCAGACTCGTCTTTATTCCTTCAGCTGTAATGGCAGCAATTAAAAAATATAAGGTAAACTTTTAAACAGCCTTTTCTCCAGCATGAAAACACTGTGTAGCAAACTGGTAATAATATATTCATCCCTAGGTAAACATCCCTGCCATGTCCTTTATAAACAACGGCGGTGAACAAAATGAAAGTGATAATTTCTCTCCCTTTGAGAATTCTCTTCTTTAATTCTGACAGTAAACTCGTGGCTGTTACGGGGTGTTAAGTAGGATTTAAAACTTGTCAGACAAGACATGTTTGAAATTGCTTTAAATAAGTGCACTGTGTTGCTGTCAACCACAGGCTTAGAGGAAAATATCCCTACAATTGAAGCACTCATCTGGGCTCAGAGAGCTTGTGCCCCAGCAACCGCAGCCAAATTCTTCCTGCTGCTCGACAGCTCTAAGCCCTGTGAGCCAGCACCCCCTGCTGGACTAAGGGCGCACTGCAGGAGTCTTCATCAGCAAGACTTTCCCCTGTTCATTTCATCTGCATAGATGGTTCATTTAGTAGTCAAACATCATTATTCTAAAAGAAGCATCAATTAAAAATGGCAACTGGTGTCAAATCATGTTAATTTATAGGACAGAAACAGACCTGGAGGGTTTGTCTTGCTTTTGGTGAAAGCAATTTAATTCAAGATAAAGTTTTCAGGTCTGACATTCACATCTTTGTTTAAAGAACCTCCAGTGGAAGTATTTATGAAATAAAGCCAGCCTCAGTCCTCTCCAATGCCATTCCCAAGCAAACTCATATTCGCATCTGTTGGCTTTGACTGTAACAGCAAACTTCTGCCTTTCAGAACAGGCATACTGGTAGTAATGTTAGTGTACATGCATTTATAGTACAGGACAGACACATCGACTTTACCTGCATGTTCCTGTAAGAGAATTTGAGCCTTCGGTTAGAAAGAAAATTCGGTTACCAAGCAAATTGGAACAGAGAGAAGACTGTTTTTTTTTTCTTTTTCTTTTTGTCAAACAGAAAAAAATTAACAATAAAATGTTATTGTTACAACTGTAAGAAGTATTCTTGATTTTACTTTGAGTCTATTGACTCCTGCAGCCTATACAGCTCTTCTGAGATCCCTTGATTCTACAGCTACAGCGCTAAAATGTCTAAAAGGGTAAATGTAACAATTCACCAACTTCAGTCAGTGTGATCACTTCTCTGAGTGATTGCTGTGAGGACTTAGTTGCTGATAAGTCAGCCTTCAGCCTCACTATGTGTTTATTGTGACTGAGAAAGAACAAGTCTTATCTGTCACATGAAAAATAGTCGATATGAAAGCTGACAAAATATTTTTGTCCTTGCTGTATTCGTGTGTGCTGTTGGAGTAACGCACAAGTAAGAGTGCATTGTCTGTTTTTTAAATAGATTTCTGGTTTTATGTTTAATTTTTCCTTTCTATTTTTAAAAAGTTTCTCATTCATAAAACCAGAAAAGTCCACATTTAATATCTGTTACTCTGTGTGAGGTTTTGCATCACTTCTATTCTGGTCATTTTTAAAACCAAATCTTCAAAAGCTCCAGCTAAACTAGATATTTTAAAACATCACCTTAGATATTTTCCAAATCTAAATGAGAAAAAAAATGTTAGATGCATTCATAGTGCATTTCAAGCTCAGACTGATCCTAAAAATGCACCTTATTCCTACAAATTAGCAAACATCGTTATTCAAATTTACCAACATGTTATATGCTAAAAGCATACAGCAGGAAGAGGCCATGAAAAGAAAGCAATGCCAAAATTTTCCACGTACAAAAAAAAAAACAAGCAGAACATGCAGCTGGAATGGGTCGAGCCAGCTGTTGTCAGGCGCATCACACAACTTCTTGTATTAGTGCAGCAAGTTTAGCTGCTGGGTCTCACATTGATAGTATTTCCCAGTGAAAAGAGGAGGGAAAGAATGAGCTGGGGTTGTGATTTGAAGGACTAAAACCTCTGCAGCACCTTGTCCTATGATCTGGCACACTCTCCTGCCAAGACGAGTCTTTATCATACAAAGGGATTAGATTGCCCAGTGTAAGTGCCTTCAAGTTATTAGCACCTTCTTATACAAAGTATAACAGCAAACCCAAAGACATTGATTGCAGGGAACAGTTCAAATATGATTTCCTTATAGCTATTAATATGTATGCCTTAAATAGAAGCACACCGCTAAGCAGCTTATGATATTATGAAAAGAATGTTCCCTCAGGGGCATAATATGCCAGCAGTGACAGTAAGGAGAGATTCGTATTTACCCAGATTGGCTGTACTTACGTCAAGCATTCTCAGAGCTTGTGGGAGGGAAGATGGGGCAGTGGCAACAGCTCGGTTTCGATAAGCACTTACCGTGAATAAAAGACAAGCATGAAAGTGAGGTTTAGCCTCTTTAAAGATTCCCGACCAAATGTAGAGGCAGATAGGGCAGGTGCCTTTGGTTCCGGACGTGATTAGCCGTCTGTGCAGCACTGTTCCCACAGAAATGAGACATAGCAGAGACATTGTCCAAGCTTGTCCAGGTGGGGGACCTGTCATCCCAAACCAGAGCTTAGCAGTGCAGCGCTTGGAGCGAAAGATTAGGACCCAGGAATTCAGATTTTCCCTTTTTTTTCCCTTCCTCAATGAATGCTTAATTCAAAACTGTTTTTTCTCCCCCTACTCCTTCTGCTTGCCTCAAATCAGCTTTCATTCTATTTTATTCATCCCTACCTCCATATTATATTGATCATTTCTACCTTGTCTTTCATGTCTCTTGATGGCTTTATATGCTTCTGTGTCATGAGGACATTTTTAGGTGCAAATGTTTCTGACAGAGCACCTAAAAATATTAGCTTATGCTCGCTTTCTGCTGCTTTGTTAAGAGATGCAAAATATTAACAGTGATCTACACAACTGTATTAATTCTGTTATGACCTGAGCTTAGATCATCTACACAAGAAAATGATCCTTTGAGGTACATGCGAGCACAGATCCTGTGAACACTGACACATCTAATTAGTGGTTCCAGGGTTTTACTCAGTAGGTTCAATTGTAATGCTTGATTAGCTTTGAGTTTGTGATTTCAGAACTTGTCCGCACAAATCCAGGGAATGGAAAAATTGGAAAAAGGAGTGCAGGGAAATGTAATGCATAACTATTTTTTATTTCTGTAGTTAAAGGTCTGCATTAAGCTGGTGGCTCAAACATGATCTTTATTATAATATGCATGAACGTAGAAAAGCCTAGCTCTTGAAGAATTTCTATCATTACTTTCATCAGTGAAATTGTAAAAATATGAAGTCTTTGTAGACTCTATATAAATATTTTAAGAATAAAAAAGGAATTATTTACTTGAAAAATGTATATCTCCAGCACTATCTCTTTTATGGGGCTTTAAGGGGCAATGAGTCAGATTTACCGCCCCACAGCTCAGGATATATCTGTGATGGATTGGTAGGATTATTGATCAATACCAATGACCCAATGACTGCTTTGCAAAAAGCCACAGATTTGTGTTTTATATGTGAGGGGGGTTGATATGAGGTCTCTCATGCCCTTCATTTACCTTCTAGGAAAGAGAATTGATGCAAAGGGTTAATACAATTATCAAGAGGAAGGAGGTTTGTAAGAAACTTTAAGAAATAAATTAAAGTCTAAGGTTTAAATAAATAAGGTTTGAGTACAATGTGTATGAGTGGGGGGGGGTTACATAAAAACTGAGTATGTGGTACATCTGAATTCACAGTTTGCAATGTGTTTATGCAGGAAGTCCATGGATGATTGGCAAGAATTTTAAAATATGATACAAAAACTCACTTGTCATTCTTAAATAGCCCTCTATGCATCTCTTCATATCTGATGGGGGAAACTTGACAGATACTCTTCAAACAAACTAATAATAAAAATAACTATTGTGATGCATTATTTAAGCCGTCAAGTAACATTCAAATATTTAGCTATGTCCTCTAAAATCAGGATTATGGTTGCATTAGAATATAAGATCCGGTCAGTTTTTGTGCCTCTCTCAAGGGGGAAAATAAGTTTAAACTGTCTTTTCCAACAGCCATTACCAAAGTATCTATTATCAAGATACACTTTGTAGAATTTCTGGACTACAAATATCTATATTGATTTAAAAAGTGACCATTCCTATGTCATATATTTTTGTTTGGGATCTTACAGTATCTCAAATATTTCCTAAAGTTTTCAAGGGCAGAAATTCTTGATTTTACCACTTGTAACAGGACGCATCTTGTCATGGTGGCAGCCCTAGGTTATGGTCGCTCAAAGTCACCTCAGTAACATAGATCCCCCCATTTCCAGCAAGTTATGGTCAGCACTGTTCAATATCGCTCTCCTCCTTCTCAAAGCTACTTGATGTTTTGAATTAAAGACACTAGGGCTGCAGCAATGAATCAACAAAGTCAATAAAAATCAAAAATTAAAAGTGTTGGCAACAAATGTGTTAATTGATTTGTTTTGTAGTGCGATAATGGCATCACTTTCCATGATACGGAGTTGTTAACGTCCCAGCCAGTCAGTTTATCAACTGTACTTTTGCTTAGTTTAGTATTTCTCTGTTGATGGAAATGGAAATAACGAGAAATATTCATCAATGCTTGACAACCAAAGGCAGAGAGAGACACTAGCGATATAAAAATTGCTCCCTATTGTGAAAACTCTGGCAGAAGTTAAGTTTTGATTCTGTTTAAAATCAGGTTAAATGCCTATTATGACAATGTAAAGTTCAATAGTGAAGAGCTACAATCACAGCAACAATGGGTAAAGGATGAGAAGTTGTCAGAATGTGGCCAACATTAGCAGTGCTAACACCACTAGCCTAAAATCATTTTTGCAGGTATACGTCCACATTTCTGAGCTGAATATCGTCACTCAGTTCTTTGGTTGTGTTACCTTACACAGGCAACATAAAACTCAAACCCCATTTTCTATAGCAAATGTGTTAAACCCAGCTGGTCCTAAGAGATGCTATTGGTGCTATCAGTTCACATTAGCTTAAAAGCATTATGGCACCATCTGCTTTGCAAGGTTAGGTCCATGTAGCATGAGATACTGCACAACCAACGGCCTGTAGCAAACATAACTGAAGTAAGAGCAGTGAGATGTTTGATGTGTGACTAAAGCCAAAGAACGTGAAGGCTAAAGAATAATTTAAAAATGAAAAACAGAAAATCAGAGAGCAGCAGCAGAAGTACTGGAAGCAGATCTGTTGGATATATTGTATATACAAAGTCGCAGACAGTACTGGGCGATCTAAAGGGGGTGAGTCAACAGACAGATATTGACTCAGTCACTGGGTATATGAAATAAAAAAACAGAAAAGTGTTTTTTTTTTGTGACACCAAGGTCACTCAGTTACAATTCCACTATAAGGTTAAATATACAGAATACTGGAATAAATAAAATCATTCAAAAACAGGAAATAAACCTAAACTTTCTTACTTCACTTCTGATAAATGTTAGAGTACAAGCTACATCCAATAAGTAATTACACTGTATCGACCGGAATTTAAAAAATAGATTTATACTCACGTTTCACTGGATATGGATCTAGCAGAACATGGAACAATAAAGTGACAGCCTGTTAGTTTACAGGTCTTTTCCATTATAAACTTGTAAAACATGGATACACTGCTATAGTTAAAAAAAAAAAAAAAAAAAAAAAAAAGCTCAGCTCCTGTTACACTCTAAAGATGCTGATGTTAACATCAAACAACTTCAGCCAAAGTTGTACTAAGTTAAAACATGTTTTTATTTCTTTTTCTACTGGCTTTTGTTCAACTTTATATTTATAAGAGCCATAAAGAAGCGCAGTGTGTGTCAGTAGGATAAAATAAATATGGATTCTCCCCTATATAACCATCTTGATTTGTGTGATACAATCATCCACATCCACTGTTTTTGTTTTTTTGTTGTTACATGACTTAACTTGTTAAAACTACTCAGTGTTAAAATGTAACAAAGTACATTTACTTGAGTATTATGTTACTCAAGAATGTTTTGCAGGTGACTTCTTCTGCCTGATTAAAAAAACCGTCTTCTTTAGATTAGCACTTACATGTTCTAGATGCCAACATTCAATTGACCAGACATAACACAAACACTGCTAAGTGTATGCTCCAGCAGTTGTTGTTCGTCAGCAGGGCTGATATCAGCAGATACCCACATGTAAATGATGCATCCCTAGTTTGTGTAATTGTGTGGTTTAGTGGTGTTGCCATACCTTCACATTTTGTGTCTCCATGGTTTAATGAAGAGCAAATGCAGTGCAGCGTCTTTAATCCACCACTGAAATTACAGGTGCATCTCAAAAAATTAAAACACCACATGAAAGTTCAGTTTCTCAATTTGTGTGACTGATCTAGAATATATGCAATTTTAAGTTTGAATTAAATTACAGAGGTAAACTGACTCTTATGAAATTCAAATTTTTCTAGATGCACCTGTTCTCAACTTTGACTTTTAGTTTTGATGTCGACTTTCTCACTCTTTACACTTTGTTCCCTAACATCCTCTTGCGTTACTCCGATCATAATTAAATAACAATTTAAGTCACTTTATCAATGCAAATTATGATGAGGTTAATGATAACACTCAACAGTTGACTAACAGTAATATCTATTAGCTTGTTGTGTCGTTATGTAAACACTCTATAACTTAAGGATCCAAGTTTTGTAAATTAAGATCACACCTTTTTAAATCGTTAAGTGTTGAGTCAGAAGTTTAACTATTGTTTATAAGAGAAGGATGTGTTGTTCTAATATTTTCTTGAACTTATCTTTAAAAAGCTGGTGAAAACTTCAAATAGATGTTTTTATTTTACTGGGCAAAAGCATATTTTTTGATATTTGACCATCACGTGAAGTTTCTGTCACATACAAATACCATGAAAATGTTACATTTGTGCATGTCACAGTCTAACTTGGCAAGATAACCATTTTTTAATCAGTATGGCTGACATGCCAACTACATTTACATGGAACAGACATCCATTGGTAAGTTTCTAGTCAATTTTTAGTGACAGCATGAGTTTGTAGATGTTTTTCAATTGTATTTAAATAAATAATTCAAACCATTTATTCACAAATTTATAAAGTAAAGTATGTATGACTACATCATTCGAGGTTTAATTGATATTACTATGTGAAACCAGGAGTGTAACAGAGCTTCATTTCTTCACTGCTCTGTTGCTCAGTGCTAGTGACCAGCAGCAAGAGCGCCAACCATTGGGGCTGATGTACATATTCATAACCAATCACATCTGTCACAGTCAAAACAGTCTCCAGGGTCAGATCAAGACACACTGATATTTCATGTGCCCCATTTCTCCCGAGCATGTCACAAATTATACAAATTTTTCATATCCTAAATGTAGTCTGGTTCAGAATTAGAGCGGTCATACTTCTTTAAATTTTCATCTCAGATATCAAAATAAATTGCACAGTGGTTGCAAGTTGCATTAGCTCTACGCAGAAAAAGCTATAGCAGGCAGGCAGTGACAGTGTGACCCTAAATGTCCTGTTAACTATTATCCACACAATCACAGTTTTGTGAAGCAACCCATCACGGGTCAATTCTCACTGTTATGGCAAATGACAAAAATATGGTAATATGCGTATTGAGATCGGACTTAGCATCTCCTGGACCAGCCGGAACAATGATCTCACCCTGACCCTAATGTTTGTCGACTCAATTATCCTTCTATCTCCACATTTGGTCCGTACACTTGGACTACTTATTTGTCCTGTGTAAAAGATGAAAGCAAGCGAAAAGTGTGAAAAGCGAGGGAAGAAATGAGGGATGCGGAGAGAGTCAAAGAGTTTCATTTATAAGAGGAGGGAGGTATTATGAGCACATTTATCCAAAATTGGAAAATAATGAAGAAAGATTAAAGCCCTCCCAGTATTTTAGATGTTCCAAATGGACAACCAGTCCTGTAGTTGACAATGGACCACAGAGAGTTCCAGACACTATTATGTGCCACAAATGAGACAGTGACAATGTGAAAGCCTCTTTGCAAGATAGAGGGGAAGAAACTTGAATAAGGTCTACTTGTGCACATCCCCTTTTATACATGTTGTGTAGAGCTGACAAGACAAGAGATAAGCGTTAACTGTCTAAATGAAGTAAAAAAGTGTAAAGAGGCTTTTACATCACCCATTTTGGCTGTAATTATGCTCCACATTTGCTGTGCAAGTGCTGCAGCTCCATCCAGGCAAGTCATGCTGACCCGTAATGCTGCGTTTCAGTGGATCCACAGGATGGTATGATGCTATGACTGGGTACTGTTTGCAAAGAAAAGAATCAAATGAAGTAAAGGAAATATTTTGTGTTTATTTTTTTACACTTATTCCAGTAATGCCTGAAGCTATTAGTCTCGCTTTTCTAGTGTTTGCAAAATATGAAGACATGTTTAAGTTATGTAATCACATTTATTGTTGTTTATGCAATACAAAACAAATACGTCATACCATCGGTATGAATTTTAAGAATATTGTAGGAATTAGAACTTCTTAAGAATAAATAAATACTGATAGGTCATCATGCACTGGGAGGTGAACAAACTCAATGAAACATTGTGAGCTTTATTCTGAGTTTTGTCCCACAAATGTATTCACCAATGTATCCCAACTTTTTAATGGGAGATTCTTTTTTTCTGATGTAATCCAAGAGCAGCCTAAGAGCCGGCTCAGACAACACAACCTTTTTGTCGCTCATGAAAGCCCCATGTTGGACTTTAAACAAAAATCTTGTCCTGTCTTGGCCGACAGCCTGGCCACACTACAAGAGTGATCATGACCGCTCACCGTACGCTGTGCGAGCTCACAGGTTGTATGAAGGGTCTAAGAGTGTCAGTCACTCTACAACAGAAGCACTCTATGTGATTGCAGCAGTCTTTAGTTCATAAAAGAAGAAAACACCAACAAACAAGAAACAGCTATGGACTGTTTTATGGATAACAATTATGGATGTATCAAGAAGACTACAATATGGACTGGCTCTCCTTCTGATAGAACTTAAAGTATGCATGTGATAATGTAAATAAGATAAAATGTACACATTAGTTCCCCAGAGGGAGAGAAAGTAGAGACTTTGGTAAATGATGATGCATAGATAAGAAGCACATGTTCTCTTGTTGGTAGGCGTCAGGATTCATGTTGTTGACATCAGTTCAGAGTGTCAAGCTAACCGAAGGCATAAGAAAATTTCTGACATGCTAGTCTAGTCGAGTTGTGGGGCGTCTTAGATGCATCATTAATTATGTCATACTACAAAACTGTTTGTCATTCCTGAAGCTCCAAATCGGGCCGGAGTTTTGAAAATGAGCAGTTACGTTTCAGTGGGGCCAAAATCTGGCTGAATTCCTGTAGTCTGAGCCGGCCTCAAGGCAGCGATCCATGTCTTGTTTTCTCACAGCCACAAGTCTGTCATGTTATAAATACAGCTATAGCTCAAAGGGTGGAGGATCTTTACTTTTTTATTGGTATGGATATCCTTATTAATACTCCTTATTAGACAGAGCTCTTATACCACTATTGATTCAATATGACAACTTTTTAATAGAAGCTGAGTAGAGCTTGGTTGAAAAATTTGGAAAAGTCATAATTCCATTTTTATATCTGTTGTAAAATGCCAGTTTTATATCTTCATATAACATATGAAAAATCATGGATTTTTTACTACATTCATCTATAACCATTTTACTGAGCAGCACACTAGACACGCTTCCAGTGGGTGAGATCTCTTGCCTTTGGTGGGAGCAAAACCATGGCACTACTGAAGCGCGGTGCAGCACGCCAGATGGATTGTTTCACACATCCATCTGGGAAACCTGTCATATACAGTGTTTGGAAAAGGGCAGTAACCTTGCAAAGCAGATGGATTCATCGGTTTCTGTGTTTCTCACTGGCAAATCCATGTTGACTATAGACATGTCAGTCCACAACTTTTGTCGTTTTTGAAAAGAAAACAACTCACTGCTGTTCTTTGTTCTCCTTTTTACAAAGAAATGTCATCATGTTCTTATAAAACTGGCGCTTTAGCAGCCTACACGCTAATGTCTCCCGCCATTACTCCACCGGCCTCTTTTTGCTGCTTGCTTACGTAACGACTCTGCCGCACCCGAAAGTACTGCCCCTCATTGCTGATTGGTCCTGTCACTTTCTAATCGGGCCCTAACGGTGCAGACAGGAGCTATGCAAGGTGGATTCGCCAGTCAGAAACACAGAAACAAACGTATCTATCTGCTTTGCAAGGTTAGTTGCATCCCTACTTGTAATTAAATAAGTATTTTTGATGTCTTTCACTATGATCTGTTTTTTTCTCTACAGTTATTTATTCATGCACCATTAAAATACCAGTACCACTTTGAAGCAATTTATTATTCATGTCTGCAAGGCCTCATTTATCAGGTAAAGTTTAAAATTGTCAAAAGCTGCTTGAAACGGCTGAAGTATAAGCTTCAAGTTTCATGTGGAAAAAATAACAGAAACCATGTGAGGCATGTGATATGATTCACTATAGCTGTTGAAATGGAAAAGGACATAGTCAACTTCAATATCACGTTCAATGGTCGATAGCACGTGTAGCATTGATTTACAGAGAGACCCACACCTCAGTTTGTAGATCTTGACACCCACTCAGCTCAGTTCTTCATTAAACTGCTTCTCTTTAAAGCCTATAAGAGCACTTGCATTTGTATGGAAATGTTTGAGATGAATATAAAATTAATTGGATGACCTGAAAATAGAGAAGATTGCCTAACCTTGAACTTGATATTTTGTTGCTTTCTCAGATAAAAAGAATAAAAGACAAAATGGAAAACATGAATTTAGTGCAAAAACATGATCCCTTTAAGAGAGGTTCTTCTTTTACTATCCTCTGACCTAATGCTTCAGAGAAATTTTAGTTGTTTTTAAGATACGTATGTATTGTGTTTTTATTTCAAATCAAATATATACTAATTAAGTATTAAAGGTTTTACAGGAACGGTGCATGTAATATGTCAGTTGGACCCTCACCCTAACCGAGCCTAAACGGTTCAGACAGGTGCACCGTTCTTGGAAATACTGCTCAAAACCTGTAAAACCTTTAACCGCGCACACTTTTTTCATGCAGCGTGTTGCTATTGTGTTTGCAAAACGTTGTTTTCTCAAGCTGAGATGCTTTGGAGTAAACCATCTGTTATTCATACCATCTCTGTCGAGAGTTGTGCATGCTCAACAGTGATTGAGCAACCCTTTTCCAACCCCTGCTGTTAAACACAGAAGAGTAATACAGACTATGGGACTTTTGCCAGCTGCAGGACAGAAAGATCTGTTGATCGAAAAGAGAGAACAAAAAGAGAAGGCACTAAACATTCACCCAGGTCAAAGTTATTTATACCTTTCCTTTTGCTGTCCATCAATCCGACCCACAGAGACACTGTCGCTGCTTTTTCTGATTACCACTCTCTGGTTTCATAGCTATAATTTTATTGCATTTTATTCTTAGACTGACAAATCTAAGAAACAAACATACAACAGACAGGAGGCAGTACTCAAAATTCCTGCCTGGCCTGTTCCTTATTACATGTCTATTACTATTATTACATATTTAGAAACAAGACTAAAATTAAACACAAAATCTGTTTGTAGTTCAGTCTGGCGGGTGAACAGACTGTCCCTACAAGGCAACAAGGAATCTTGACTAGACTAGTGATGCATGCGGTTAAACAGTTAAATTCATTTATCAAAGAAGCCGCGTGAGATTTACTAGTCAGTTAAACTAATTACCTATCATTTTTTATAAACACAGGCTTGAAATCCCAGTCTATAATGCTCTTTTAATAAACCTCCCACCACTAGAGGCTGCCATGGCTTCAGTTAATGGCCGCTGCCTTCCTCTCTGAGCTTTCCCACTGCACTTCTGCTGCGTTTGATTGTACTTGGATAAAACTTGAACTTGGATAAATCCAACCTCCGAATCGGAGAAGTGCAATAGAACGGCCCTTGAGCTTGGGACTCCGACTCGGGAATTCGGGTAGGATTCAAGCAGCCCGAGTCAGTTGGAATGACGTAGCAAAATGGCGTCACTTTCTCCTCAACTTTTACTTTTATGTCATCTAATTTAGCATTTGTGTTAGAACAGTACAGGTCTCTGCACAGCTCACTTTGATGCCCATATAAGTTCAAAGATGCATGCATGATTCCCCTGGCTGGTGTGTTCAAGTCATACTTACAGCATATGATGTTTCTCCTTCTCTCTCTCCCTCAAGTAGCTAATATATTTCCCCAACAGTCATTTTTGATCCTCAAAAAACATCAAAACAAACATCAGCTTACTGCGGCCGGCCATGTTTTCCGAGCTTATGCAATGAAACGTATTTACCTCGGAAGTCGAAATTTCCGACCCAGATCTTTCCAAGTTCCGAGTATAATCGAACGCAGCATTCATCGTACGTAAAAATGAGAAGCTCAGTGCTGGCTTAGCAGTTAGCGTGTTGTAGGAACAGCGTAGTGTGACTGTTTTTTAAGTCATAAATGGAAATACAGTGGTATGTAGGCTGTCGAGGGTTGAACTCACATAAAACTACTCAACCAAAGTGAAAAGAGGCCACGTATCAAAGCACGATAATAATCTGCAAAGAGAAACGAAGGCTGGTCATGCTAGCTTTTAATGTTAGCCACGCTGTAGAGTATATCAGGCTCACATACCCCACTGGCAGAATGATCCTGTGAGGAATTTGACTGTTTTTTAAAGATTTTCTCCTCTTTAGATCAGTCAGTTAAACGGAATTTAAACAAGCCTTCAGCCAAATAGATGCTTTGGATCAGCCTTAGACTAGACACACCTTGCATGGTTGTATGCAGATTCTACCAATAATTTTGTAATGTCTGAAGTTACTTCAGTTGATCCATATTAGTCAACAAGACCATTTTTTTGTATTTTCTCTCACTGGGATGTCAATAACTTAAATATTTTGGACTACAGTTATGTCCATGAGCCCCATACAGATAGTACAGTAGAAGAAACAGACATCAATCCACAAAAGAAAGAAAAAAAAAAAAAGTTCTGCATTATTTCTGTTTTTCACTGCACCGTTCATACTGAATCAGCTCCTGTGAACTATGTGTGCAGGTTTCTGCAACACATGACAGGTTGAGCATTTTGTTCAGCAGAGCTAGATGAGAACTACAGCCCCCATCACCTCAACCTAAGCTGAGAAAATACAGACAACCAGGTCACAGAAATTCGGTCACAAGTTATTGGGCACCTAAGAGTGTGGGAAATCCTATGGTGCAATATTATTCTCTGTAAATCTCAAACTGTGAATAACACAAGCCAAGCAATTTAAGCAGGAAGGTCATAGCAAAGTAAAGCAGGAAAATTGCCGGGGAAAAAAAGCAGGCTTTCTGAGGGAGTGAAATGAGAGATGAAGGGAGATGAAAAGTTGACGGGCAACCCAGGCAGGTCTACAAAAAGTAATGAATATCCCTTGGTGTGGAGCGATTTTGAGGAACTGTCATTCTGAATGAAGTGAGATAAAAATTATATTTCTCCCAGATAAAAAAAAACCAACCAATACAAAAGCAGAAAGGACATATGTCTGCCTGATGCTGCCCTTAATCCAAGACAAGGCCTGACAGCCTGCGCCATCAAATGTCACAGCCACTGAAGCATCAAAACAGAATGATTATACAACAACAGGGCCAAAATAAACACAGCAGAGCATTCAGAGAAAATAAACAGGAAAAAAAATATGTATGAATACAATGTGGACTGCAATCTTAACTTAATCTCATTTGAAACAACTTTTGATCAGTTATTTAGCAGGTCTTTCTTTAAAAATAGAAAAAAGGAACAGAGTTGTTGCGATGAAATTCTAATTCGAGGACAAATGTTAAGTCAATAGATTCTATTACATGATTATTAAGAGAGCAGTGAAGGTAGCCAATCAAAACTGTCTAAAACTGATATAAAGCTACTCAGATATTAAAAGCAGAGGCTAGACATCGGCTGAATTTAAAAATAAAGGTATAGCTTAAAGATGACAATGTAGATCTATGATTTGACTTTCTGTCAGTTTGACTGGATATTTGATAAACCAATGAATGGATCAACCCACATCGATGGATCGTTACACCCCTTACAGCCACGTTGTGACATGAGGAAGGTGCAGATGTTTAAAAACTGTAGAAGCACTCCACTCTGCATGTAGATAGTAACATCTAGGGGTGTAACGGTTCACAAAGGTCACAGTTCGGTTTGTACCTCGGTTTTGGGGTCCGGGTTTTCGGCTCATCGATGAAAAAGGAACATAGTTATGATTATTATTATTTTTAACTAATAATGCACCTTATACTTTGTTCCATCTAGTGTTTATAACTGTCAGTGGAATATTCTGTGATGTTTTAAACATGAGATGAATTAAAGGAAAACAAAAAATATATAATAAAGAAATAAAGAGCCTAATATTTCTTGATTTCAAAGAATAAAAATAAACACCATAAAATGAATAAATAAACACAAGGGCTGAAAGTTTTGGGAAAATAATCTAATTGCAATTTTTAGGGGTGTTAAAAAATATCGATAAACTGATAAATCACGATATTTTGTGGCACAATACTGTATTGATATTTTAAAATGCAGTATCGATATTTTTTTGATAAATATTTTACTTTGTTGGTGCAGTAGTTTGTGGTGTAATTTCAGCCCCTGACCACTAGTTGGCGGCAGGCACCACCAGCTGGCAGCAAGCAGTTGACTGTTCCCTCTTCTCCTCTGCTTAGACGAGATAAGCAAGACTTCTAGTCTGAGCAAGCCGGTTGCTCATGCCTACCCAGCAGTGCAGCTTCTGCTGCATTCGTAGCGGATATGTGGACTTTTTTTTGGCTTCCAAAAGATAAAAGACGGTTGAGACTTCTACAGAGGACACGCCAGATGGATTCGTTTCACACATCCATCTGGGAAAGCTTCAATAGGAAACATTTGAGAAAAGGCAGTAGCTTTGAAAAAAAATCGGAGTGTGATTGGATGAACGTTCTGTCTGTCACATCTCTACAGGCCAATCAGAGCAACAAAACACAGGACGTAGCAGCTATCGAGCTGTGCATGCGCAGGAATAATGCAAAACATGGCGACTATAGACATGTAAGTACTCGACGTTTGTTGTTTTTGAAAAGAAAACAACTCACCGCCGTTCTTTGTTCTTTAAACGAAGAAATGTCAAGTCCTGATAAAACTTACGCTTTAGCAGCATCCACGCTAAGCTCTTCCGCCATAATTGCACCGGCCTCTTGTTGTTGCTTGTTTACGACTCTGCCGTGCCTGAAAGTACTGCTCCTCTTTTCTGATTGGTCCTGTCACTTTCTAACTGGGCCCGAATGGTTCAAATGGGAGCTTAACAAGATGGATTCGCCAGTGAAAAACAAAGAAACGGGCGTATCCATCTGCTTTGCAAGGTTAAAGCGGAGTGAAATACTTGAAGACACGAACCCTAGCGCGAGACGTCATAGCGATAGCTTAGCGGCTAACAGCTAACCTGAAAGAAGCCTGCTGAAGCTACCGCTGATATTTACTCATGTAACCATAACTGTCAATACTTTGTTTTTGTTTTTGTAAGGACCTGTCTGAGCGGAGCGTTTAAGTACACACTTGTAGCTGCTGTTCTCTGCTATTACAGGTCAGCGTACAGTCTTTATCAGCATTGGTAATGTCCTCGACCCTCTCTGCCTTTGCATTTGGGTGCTTAAAAAAAAAAAAATAGCACAGAGATGAGGAGATGGAGAAGGAGCCGTCGGCGTCCTCTGCTTCTCTTGTAGGGAAAGCTAACATTTTTTCTTCATGTGTTTTGCCAGCTCCTTTCCCTTCTTTGTTGGTTGTTTAATAGCGGTGAGCAAAGAGGAACATTACTGCCACTGTGGAGTAAATTAATGGGCATCATTTTCAAAAGTCTTATTGGTGATTTTTTTTCCCCTCACATTTGTTCCTAAAAAAGTTCCAAAATAAAGACTAAGGCAGGTTCAAGACCCTGTTTTTAAAATGCAGAGTTTGAGCCAATTTCATCCTAATTAGCAGGTAAATGTCCTTCGAATGCTCACAGAAGAGCACAAGACTGCAGAGCTGTATGCACACAGAAATCACACACAATCAAACTGATCAGTCTTAAACAGAGAATTTTTTTCTTTTTATTCAGGCCTCATTCTGACATTATGTAACACATATGAAAGTAACCACACAACAGGCAAATTTATCAGCATCAGTAGTGGTTAAAATACATATTACAATCAGACAGATTGGATAATATTACATGTTCATTAAACATTTAAAAGTTTCAAAACATCCTAAGACATGATCTTAACTTACTTTCATCTTAAACCTCCTCAGTTTTATTCCTGGCATTTCTTTATTAAAATATTGATGCATTTATGGCATGGTAGAGAATGTAATTTATTTTCATTCTGTCTTAAGAATGAAAGATAAATATAGGTCTTATTGTCACATATATTATAAAAGTTTGAACCAAAATCCATATTTAAGGTTATGTCTTGTGTCTAATAAAGCGCAAATGGAGTAGATAGCATCAGCTTATAATTTCGCAGCAGAGCCCGCAGACAAACGTATCTACAAATTCAAACTTTTTTTCCTCCCTTTTATCAATTCAGTTCCTTTTGTGGGCACAGAATGAACTGAGCGGCCATTGATTTTCCCTTGTGTTGTAGAAAATAACATGTCCTTCGCAAAAGAATACAGTCATGCTTCTCATTCCAAAGTCTTAATGCTTTTCCCTTGAATAAATCATCCACATCTATTGACTCCCTTTCATTTTGCAACACAAGCCGACCATTCAGACAGAAAAGAAAAGAGTCTGAATTACTTCAAGCTGGAGAGTTACCTTGCATAGAGGAGAATTAAGGACCATTTGCCAATATTGTGGATCAACTGTGCCGAGTATAAAAGCTGCATTCTTGTGTTACCTGGCTGGGGAATAGAGCCACAATGGACTTCAAACAAGGACCAGCGCACAATCCGTGGACTGATTTTTTACTTGAGGGACCTTGGACTTTTCACAACAAACATTTTCCAGCAAAGGCGAGCATAAAGAGAAGCATCTGAATGGTTGTTGTATTACCCTCTTGCCCTTTGTCAAAAAGAATGTAGGCTGTTCATAGTACCTCAATGGATGACCTCAATCTCATAATTTATCATTGTGGCACAGTACAGTAAAAAGCCCCTTTGGAATTGCTTGTTTTACATTGTTAACAACCTATTTGGCACAGTCTAACTCTGGAAGTTTTCTCATAATTCTTTTGTGCACGTGGCACCTTTGTATGCCCTTGTCTTTTGTGCAGCAGGTTCACTAACAAAGAACGATCCAAAACAAATCATGGTTGAGGATATGATGTTACCAATGCCTCCTGTAGAGGTGAGAGAATTGACCCAAACTGTTTTCCCATCCCTTTATAAAGGGCTGTTATAACGTCAGCTCCAGTTTTAAAAATCTTAAAGAACTGAGTCAAACAGAATATGAGACTGTGATGTTTGTGGGTTTCATTGTCACTACTGTAAGCCGACTGACTATCCCTGCTGCTCTTTAAGGTGCCCACACTCCTACCTGAGTGACACTCACTTGAGCTCTGCTCCAGTCTCTAGCCCCTCTAACAGCAAGATAAGACTCTTATCACCTCCAAGAGTGAAGATTTGGCCTCAATCCAAGAGAACCAACGGAGCAGGAAAACCACTGTCTAGACACTTAAGGTGAACTAAAAGCAACAATGCTCTGTTTGACAGGAAATACTAAAGGGCTGTCGCTGCGGCACGGCACACAGAGAAGGTTGCAGTTCAGACAATGTCATTGTGCAAGAGCGACTCACCAAATCCTCTTTCCGGCAGTCATTTTTCATCACCAGCTACCATGAACCTTCTGCTGGACAGAGGAGGAGGGAGTTTTCCCAGAACACCACACCATGCATTAGTGTTAATCACTGTGATGTGTGTGATGAGACAACTAACACTAATTCTTATGCACAAGAATTCCTACTTTTTTATCTAAAAAGTCTGCTGCAGTCTGTAAACTTGTGCAACCTTTTTATAAGTATGAAATGAGACAGATGCCATTCTTACCGCCTACATCACCCACTGCAGTGGCCTATGAAAGCTGTGAAATAAGGCAGGGGTGGATGGCCCCCTCTGAAACCCCTACCACCAAGGTACAGTATCATTTTGTGGGAAACACTGACATTACAGGACCCGCAAACCTCAATAGCAGTATCCATATACGCTTAAATGTTATTGATTTTCAGGTTTTGGAAAATGTGGAACTGGGTCCTTATGGAAAAAGGGTTCAATCTCCAGCTCTTACCATGCATGATAAATATTAAATGAGATATGGCTGTTAAAACATGAGACTGCACTCATGAGGATAAAACCCCATGGTTCATCACACTGAGTTTTGTTTATTATAAGGAAACCTGAATGATCAGACAAGTTTATCTTGTTGGATAGATATTTGTATCTCTCATGTGCATATTGAACTGAAAAATTTGCTAGATATCTGCATTTTGAGTCATTTGAGTTTATAAACTCACCAGAAGGCCGCCATGTTTTGGTCTGCACTGATACTTTGATGCCAGTGCCGCAGTGCTCCTCGCCGTTACTATGCAGTAACCGCTGTTTCAGACTGGTAGCCCATGTTAGGGCTACATCTCAGAGACGCTGCATGGAGAATTTTGAGATTTGAGGTCTCTTCTCTTTTTTCCTTGCACCACGAGTGGTTATTAGTCTAACTAGACAGGAACATGAGAAATACAGAGCCATATTTACCTTGTTGTAGCAAATATGTACGTCCACGTCGGTAGAAAATGTTTGAAATCTGTTTCTTGATCAACCAGATGAAGGCCAAGAGCTAAAATGTGTCTGTTTAACAAAGCTGTTCCCCAAACTTCTACTCTTCATGAAGCTTTCGATTTTCACACAGTTCAAAATGTTGCAGGTAAAGATAAACACAGCACAAGAACACTTCCGGTTTGCAATTTTCAAAATAAAAGCACACTTTAGCATTTCTTTAGAGAAACTCCCCTCATATATACGCAGTGCTTTTATTTTGATGAGCTCCTGGCACACTTCCACTACACACTGAATCCAGTCACTTGTAGGGAGTTTTATTGAGATAAAACTAAGGAGGAATGACAGAGCTTTCACAGCAGGGAGACAAAGCCAACACGCAGAAAACTCATGCATGGTATGAAAGCTGTTATGGGAGCAACTGCTGCAAGCAGCAAAACATACTGCCAGTCTGAAAAAGGGGTTAATAGCGAGGAGCACTGCAGCTATGTGACATCACAGTACCAGCATGGACCAAAACATGGCGGCCTCCTGGTGAGTTTATGAACTCAAATTTACTCAAAATGCAGATATCTAGGATATCTTGTGTGTTTTTTACTTCAACATACATACAAGAGATATCTGTCCAACAAGATGAACTCATCTGATCATGCAGGGTTCCTTTTGAAGGTTTAGTATTCACGGTAACCTGACACGCCAGTCAGACTGTCTCATATATCCATTGCATGGATATTTCACATTTACAGGCCAATCAGAGCGACAAAACGTGATAGAAGAACGCATGGGAAGCTGTGCAAGCAACCTACCGGTAAACACTACAATAGTTAAGGAACTGTGGGTTATGTGTGGATGATGAAGTGGATTAAATGCCCCGGCCAGTCGGGAGAAGAGTGAAAACATCTTCTTCGCTAAGAGGAACTTACAGAGTGGCTCTTTGCTCTAGTTTTAATAAAGAAATGTGGTCCAGTTCTGATTAAACTTCCACTGTACCAATGCTACAGCTGAGCTTTCTATGCTGATCCTTGCTCTTTATTGCATAAAGAAATGTGGTCCAGTTGTAATAAAACTGCCGCTATACTCCACCGAGCTAACCGCGAGTATCACTGAAGTTGCTGTTGGCTCGCAGTACAGCTAAATCCCACCCATAGCTGCCGCCTCATTCTCCTCAAATGACGCTGATTGGTCCGAAGAGCATCTGGTTTACCACTAACATTGCAGACGGGAGCTTTGCAAGATTAGTATGCCTGATGACAGACATGGAGTCTGGCCTATCAATCGGCTTTGCAAGGTTATATTCACACAACTGCGGTAAGTTTCCAATAAGTGAAGTCTTTATTTCACTGTAAGCTACTGATTGAAGTGTATGTGTTTTTGCTAAGGCATATGAGCATGATTAGCTAAAAACCTGAGCATCAACCTGAAATTTTTGGTGAAATTTTTTTGAAAAAGCAGCCGAATCTTTTCAGAAATTAACTGAGGTGTTTGGGGAACACTGCATGTCACATGCATGTGTTTGAACAACAAAAGATTGTATGAAGGCAGAGAGGATGTCCAGGACGATGAACATTGTGGGTGCCAATGCACTTCAAAAACATCTGAAAACATTCAACAAATTAAAATGATAGTTTGGATCGATCAACGACTCAGTTTAGGAATAATAGTAGAAATGGTCTTCATTGATAGAGACAGTTTGGCAAATTTTGCATGAAAATTTGAACATGACATAAGTATGTGCCTAAGTTGTCCCAGAACTTGACTCCTGATCCAGAAGACTAACATTAGCAAATTTGAGGAGGCATTTTGGAACAAACTGAAGGAAACCCAGATTTTTTAAGGAAGGGTATCGAAAGAACTTGGTTCTTTCGATACAATCCTGTGACAAAACGGCAGTCAAGGGATTGAGGAACACCATCATCACCAAGGATGAAGAGAGCGCGACAAATCAAATCCAAATTTAAGGCCATGATTGTTTTCTTAGACATTAAGGGTTTAATTTTGGAGGAGCGGGTTCCAGGAGGGTCCACAGTGAATCAACACTTTTACAAATAGATTCTAGAAAACTGTGAGGAAAAAGTCCAAAGAAAGAGACCACAATTGTGGACAAAGAGTTTCATTCTTCATCAGCTTTGCTTAATCAAGAAAAGAACGACAGAGGTTCTGAGATAACTGTCTGAAGAAGACCTACTGCACTGATTTGAACCATGGAAGACCAGAATGCAGCGGTGTGTTGATGCAGAAGAGGAGGAGATTGAAGGAGAAAGACACTGAAAAATGTTTTACAGCATAAGTCCCATTTTTGAATAGCCATTAGTCATACTATCATGTACCTAACCTAAGTAACCTAAGTTATGAGTCTGGGTTCCTACAACAAACACCAACATGCTGTGCTATCTTGTCAGTGCATCACTGTGTTGTGGTAAGGTTCATCTTAAAAACAAGGCTGAGCAGAGAGAGATAGCAGCAGCTGCGGGTTGGAGCGTGCAGCAACACAAGGCTAACTGTGCTATCTAACACCTTCTCAGGACAGAGTTCACCTGATGTTTTTGTATCTCACAACTTCATTTCTGAAGAAAGAAGACAGACTGGGTGGGAAGTACATGGCTGTATTAAGATACAGAAACCATGGCCCAAAAGGTAATCAACAAGTCTGCTTCATTTGGATTAAAAATAAGACAATAAAAAAACATTTACAAATAAAATTGGCACAAAAAATCACAGACTTCGACACAGATAAGTGGCAAATAATACATGTCTCTTTTTTTCCATTTCAGTTAATAATCATATTCAGCATAATTTTAGCCACTGAGGGATGCTTTTTTGGACTTTACACTAACATGATTGTTAATCTTCACTTCAAACAAAAAGCTTTTGGACACCTTAGCTCCAATGAGGCTCTAAAAATAATACATGTTATTTCTCTGGAGAATTCTCAAATCATGGCATCTATTAAAGGTTATTATTCAATATATTTCAGATACTTGTGTAGCCAAAAAACTGAGACAAAGTTAATGTGTAACCAGAATCCTCAACTACATATACAGTGAGAATTGTCCTTTTTACAACATCTGAAACTAATGGCTGAGCATTTAGATCAAACATCAGTACATTCCCAGATATTGTGGTTAAAATTTTTAAGATAAAGACGCGTTAGAGAGGCATGCAATAAATAAATAACGTGCATACAATGGATGCAAAAATAAAAGATGATAAGTCACAACCATGAGGAAACCAGAGTAAGGATGTTTGGTAGGTAGAGCACAAGAATGTGTGAAGAATCAAAGCAGATTCTGAATTTGGACATCTTTGTTTACATTTGATGACAGAAAACTTCTTTAATCGAGCAGCAAATTTCCTGGCCACATGTGACCCCTACTGGTCACTGTGACAGAGTCCCTATTTTTTAAATTTGTGCTGTTCTAATCTCTTCTTTCAGCTTTCCGCTCTTCTTCTTTAACTGCAGTAGTGCTGACACAGTCAAGGTAACACTCGAGGTGTGGGGACTTAACATTCTTTCACTTCAATCTAAGGATATGGTCCTCATGTCCCATGAACAGATTGAAGGCAGCTCTAAAACATGGTTGCTCATTTTGAACTTGACCAAACAAAGCAAACCAAATGCAGGACAAATCAGAAAGCAAATGTGATGTGTTCCTCTATTTTTTTTTTTTTTTTTTTAAAGAGGACTTTGAGTTCAGCAAAATTTCACATTGCCAAGCCGTTTCTGGGACGTGTGTCGAGGAATATTTTATTCACTCACATGTGAATGTGTTGCATCTCATCATTTGATTGAGCCCTGCCAGTCTCGATTGCAGGGGATTCCACAGTCTGCCCGCACCATTTACTGCCAGGGCCTTAAAATCCAAATTGACCCAGACAGACGCACATATGGAATCTTTTCTCTGTACATAAATGTGATAGAGGTTCACAGCAGACGACACATCTACATTTCCTTCCTTTTTATGGCAAAACTGAGAGAAAGTTTAAGATGAGGGCCTGACTGATGAATTCATTGCCACAGAATATAAGCCATTGCTCTCATTGCTACTGCATATATATATGTAACTAACTACATAACTAGTTTGTTCTAAATCTGTATCTATAGAGATAGGAAGGAAAAACTATAAACAATAATAAACGGTGGTTAAATCCATCTGTGCCCAATTAAAGATATACTAACAACAAAAGCTTTTATAAGAGCACATATGCAGTAACTGGAAACTGAAGTACCTTCATGTTTATTTCTGTTGATGTTAAAATCTTTAGACAGTCAGTCAGATGAAGACAGTAGAAATATTTGAATTTATTGATTGTTCAGATGTTACTTAGTCTCAGTTGTGGGTCAAATTTTATTTTCAATTAATTAATCAAATAATGTATTTTTTTCCTAACAGAATTTAACAACTGGTCAAATAAATATCAAATATATGGAGTATAAGAACACAGATTCAAGCGACTTTGGTCATTTAACCCATTTAATATGTGCAAGATCTGCTAGGAGTTCTTTGTATGCAAACTGAGGGAGCTGCCAAAGTGGATGTGGTTACCAATCCAGGCGCAGAGAAAACATCAAAATCAAGTCTGTTGATGCCATCTAGTGGAGGGAGGAATTTTAACCAGCTGGCAATAACCTTCCATCTTCACAAACAGACAGATCCTATGGCCATTAATTGTTTTAAACAAGCCTTATTATAAGGACATTATTCCTCCTGATCATCAGACAACAACAGTGTCTGTAACTACAACCGGCGTGGAGAGTGTTCAAGCTCTACACAATATCTTAGGTTAGAAATCAACTATAAACAGAATCTATTATTATCCTGACAGTTGACCCAATACAAAATTATCTGAAATGCAAAGGATTGTATTTTAGGAGCAAAATGCTGTTTGATGTTTCTACTTTATTGTAGAATTTATAATAAACCCAAAAGAATAATTAACTGTTGTAGGGTGTTACCATTTTTTAACTTTGCAAACATTTTATTTTATTTCTTTAACTGTAATGTTCATGCTGAGATGATTTTATTCAGTGTCATATCTTGGAAAGAAACAAGTTCAAAAAAGGGATTTTTTAAAGTTGACTTATTTCAGCAACCAACTAGTCTAAGGAACATTCATTGAAATTGAGCACACTTTATTTAGAAATGTAATTCAGTAAGCAGTGTCAAACTAGTTTGTTGAAGGTAGCCAGCGTTTGGACCTGTGTCCACACCTGCCATTTGTTGCACAGAGAAAAAAAAAATTACATGCAAAAACGGACATAGTCCAGTGTTTATAGTAGTGGTGTAGGGGCTCACAGTGCTCACAGTTTGGTTTGTACCTCAGTTTTGGGGACACAGGTTGGTATGAGTTTGGTTCATCGATAAAAACAGAACACATCATAGTTATTAGTCTAATGTCCCTCACATATTATCATTATTTTATTTTTTACTAATGATAGTGCAGCTGATACTTTTTTTACATGTTTGAAATATGCATTTGAATCAATCAATCAATACTTTGTTCCATCAAGGACTATCATTGAAAGCTGGTACAGCCTGTGATGTATTTAACATGACACAAAAAGAGAAAACAAAAAATATATGCAAAGTGAAAAGTAAAACAGAAAGCAGCCATATATATATATATATATATATATATATATATATATATATATATATATATATATATTTAAAAATTTTAAATAAATACATCATATAAATATATATTAAAAATTTTAAATAAATACATCATATATATATATATATATATATATATATATATATATATATATATATATATATATATATATATATATATATAAATTAATCAGTATGTGTAATATCTTTGACCCTCTCTGCTTTTGCATCTGGAGGCTTTTAAATACAGCATGAAGATGAGGAGAGGGAGATAAGGGCAGAAATGCTGGGTACTTCCTCTTCTTCGTTGGTGGGTTAATAGCAGTTAGCAAACAGACATTGTGCCACCAAAGTTGCTGTGTGTACACTTTAGCATTTCTTTTCGTTTTTTAATAGTTCTGTGACGCCTGAACCGTCACAGTTTGGGTCGACTACAGAAACAGTTACATCCCTAGTTCCTAGCGCTCGTGCCCTAAGCGCACTCTGTAAACACCCTTGGCATCAGCTGTTTGTGTCACTGCTCTCACAGCGCTCTCAGTTGAAAACAGCTTAGCTTTTGCCATGTTAATGACAGCTTTCCCTCACTAGCCAATCAAATCCAAGAAGGGACTGGACTTAATAAACCAGCTTTGTTCACAGCTACTGCGGAAAAAAAATGCTTCCAGGCCTACAGCTGCTTTAAAGGCCAATACATGATTCCTTTTATATTGTGTTCATGTTACTTTGGTAATATTTCCTTGAAAAATTAAAAACAAAAAGCACACTGAGCTATTTAAAAGCTACACTATAGAGAGTACCAAAAGAAATGGAAGTCAACTTTTGAACTAATATTTAAATTACTACATTATATCAATTGCAAATTTTGATTAAATCACCTATTATATTCATCTGTCTAATGAACTACAAATGATCAGTATCGTATCAGCTATGAATAAAAAAATATCGATTGACCCCAAGTCAACATATTTACTCTATCAAAGGAGTAATTCTGGTGCCAAGGGTGATGATGTTGAACCATGTAGTCGGGTAAGCCAGAACATCCCTAGTTTAAAGACAGACCAGTTAATTTACTTAAAGCAAATCCTTGTTGTAGGATGGTGTGTATTATAAAGTGTCTTGCATTTAACAGAATTCATGTATTTTATTTTGGAGAATGCACAGAAATTTCTTCCCTCACACATGTTAATCCCACGCTGTCTGTGCTGAATTTTGAGTTTGTCATTGGATTGCAAGAGAAAGACATAAAAGGAGACAGAAAGTGAGACTGATAACGAGCCACTTGGCTCTTTTAAGTCACAAGATGCAGTAGCAGATGGCAGCAGAGGTAGGTAATAAGACGACAAATGCCCAGAGACACAAATCTACCACTCGAATGTTTTTTTCAATTTAAAAATCAAAACTGCATTACCTTACGGGCAACCTCAATGGGCAAAGAGGTACCTGAGGCCACCTGGATCCTACTCCAAAGAGTTGGCCAAGACAATTTCCCTCAAATCACCTGCTATCTTAATCTGACAGCCAGACTCGATTACATGCCGTAAAAATTGCTTTTCTTGCCACTAGCAGTCGTTGTAAAATTATCTTAATTGTGTCATGATTATGCCTCAAAGCTCTGGTGAGAGCTTTACGTTGCTCCTTTCAAACACACAGGAGAGCTACATGAGTGGTAGAGGTGCACTTATATCAGCATTCAAGAGGAGGGAGGATAAGAGGGAAACTAAATCACCTCAAACCGTTTCTGTTTGTTCACGTATTCCATAAACAGGTACTCATGTGAGCTACACAGGACACATTTCTAACACTCCTCCTTGTGAAAGAACTAAAAAAACAAAAATATTAAATAATAAAACTGCTGTGGTAGTTTAAGGTTTAGAAATAGTTTGGGAGAGCGTGTGTTTAGCTATTCCACGCTTTGAGAATTGCATTTTCGTATTATTGAAGAGTTAATTAGACATAATTTGACAAGTTTAACAATATGGGCCCACACCGAGAGCACTGCAATTTTTGATAGAGCACATACAATTAATCTCAATCCAGGTTATTCAAATAAAGGCCCTGAGGCAGGATCAGGCAGGCCCCTGTGGTCATTTAAGTGGCCCTTTGAGTAAATTACAACTGATTAAAAATTATCCATGTTTTTTTTTTATTCAGAAAATAACAAAAGTTTATTATATTTGTAAGATCATCTTTCTCAATAACTTACTATTTTATTTTTCCCACCACATGTCCATGTCCATGTCCAGGAGACTCCACTCATGATTATTTTTTAAAGGTAAACTGAGGAGGCTCTAGACCTTTGTGAACAAAATGAAACTGAATTTGACTGCACATGATGGTAAATAGTCGACAGAGAGAGAATGAATTCTGAACAACCTATGAGTAGCTTGGTTTTCACTTGTAGTTATTGCAGATTTAGGAAAGATCATAATTTAATGTGCAGTCCCCTCAGATATCATTAAAAGCTTCTCAATACTCAGTAATCTGAAAAAGTTTAAATGATTGCAACTTTTGCTTAATTACATTTATAGACTGGTACTTTTACAAGGCAGAGCTAAATCAGCATCACTAGCAGTGGTATGGATTTAAGACAAAAAGAAAAAGCTATTTACAGACACAGGGAGAGTGAAACGCTTGCTTGCTCCAATTGAGGGGAAATTTTCAAAACAGTTTACATTATGTGATAAAAATAAATAAAAACACCATTTCCCTCTGGCCCTTCATTTCAGATCCTTTCACAGAAACTGGCCCTCAGTCCAAACTAACTGAATAGCCCTGATGTTGGGTATAGCAAAGTACAAAGCATCATCTTTACAAAAAAAAACAAACTGTTATGTTAGAAATGACTGATAGATGGCCAATCATTTCAAGAGTTATCAAAACCACAAAAGCAAAGACAGAAACTTTTAATTTATTAAAAGATATGATAAAAAGGTATTTGCTTAAAAAAAAAACAGACAAGACTAAATACTTTATCAAAAAAAAGGTTATACTCAGAACAAAACATGAGCAGTGCCAATCAAATGATGACTTAAGAAGGCAAATAGTGCAGTGTGTTGAGATATTCTGAAAGATCTCATTATCATATTAAAATATCATGATAATGCAATCTCATTTCTCAACAGAGCCCTGCAAAAAGAAAACAAAACAATCAACCAAAGCAGCCCAACAAGCAACAAGGTATCGATAAACAAGCGACTGCCCAACACTACAGAAAAGACTAGACACTTTAACATTATTCTAAATGGGTATTTTCAATGTTAGAAACTAGCCAGCAAATAGAAAAACAGCAACCATGTGTTTAAGTTACCTTTTTAATGATTAGGTCCATTGTCCTTCGGTCAAAGGTGAAATATCCATGTTTGTTGTTCTTCAACTACGCCACCAAAGCGAAAGTCAGCTAACCTAGCACAAAGTAGCTAGCTTTAACAAATCTGTAACGTCGCTAGCATCAGCAAAACCAAAAAAAAAAACATCCTTGGTTAAAGGTTTGTTTGAGCTATATAGAGTTTTAAATTCACGCAAAAGTTACTTCCAAATTAAAATGTCTTTTAATACCTTAATTAGGATTTTTCCTCCAGTTAAGCATGACATAGTCAACTACATACTCTTCAGTGAAGTGCGCTAACTTGACCTTCATACACTTTAGTTAAGGTGAAACAAGATGTTTGGTTACTGGTATCCAGACTGGATGGATTTTGCCAGTGTTGAAATTGTATTCACAAAACTGAGGAAG